>NC_092213.1:61016344-61163913 GCF_043381705.1 Parasteatoda tepidariorum
AACTAATTCATCTGAGTGGAAATAAATAATAAATCGCCGAAGCGCAACTGAAAGGTGAAAGTTGGGGTTCAGTATCTTTTACTGAGAGAAAATTAAAATGAAGTAGTGAGATTGAACAAACAAGTTTGAGAGAGAGAGAAGAGGTTTTGTGGCAGACTGCCTCGCCTCCCTTCGAGGTATTACCCCGAGCTTCACAGGTGCACAGTAGCCACATAGCCCCAGGGAAAAGGGGAAATACATAATAAATGCGCAAAATTATTTACAAGTATTTACAGCTATTTACAAAATTTACGGGACAAAACTCCGTCGGATAGGAAAAAGGCGGTTGCCGGGCTATATTTTATGTTGTCTTTGATGAGCTCAAAATCAAAATTTTTGAAGTAATTGCACGTATGACAAGAGAGTGCATCTCTGAAGAAACTTGCACATAGTTCAGCTATGTGCTCATCTATTTTGTTGATTTTTAACTCTCGTCTTAGATCTTTCATTCTCATGGATCTGGGGGCTCCTGTGATATATCTGAGGAATTTATTTTGAGTAATCTTCAGTTTCTTTTTTTGACTAACAGTGGTTGTGCTCCATGCAGGGGCTGCGTAGCTGATGATCGGTCGAATACATTGGAAGTATAGGGTTCGTTTTGTTTTGAGTGATAGTTTTGAATTATAGTTTAATATATATCTAGGATAAATCAGATAATATGTATTTACATAAAGATAAAAGAAAACAAAAACTGGTAGTAAAATAATTTTAATCTCTTTATTGAGAAGAGAAAAATATCGAGAGCTATTAAGATTTTTTAAATTATTACTCGCGTATTGAACTGTTTTTTTTACATATGTAGAGTAAATAGTGCATAATGACAGGTAGTAAATATTCTTTTTCTATACCCGAAAGCCAACTAAAATTGAAATGGTTTTACTACCAGTTACTTCTCTTTACCATCTCACTTTCTGGTCGGAAGGGAACATGAGAGTGCAAGGAGTTAAATATCGGAACCAAAATTTCAAGAAAAATTTAATAATAATAATAATACACGAATTGGCAGGCACAAAAGAGGGTACTAAATATAGGTGAAACAGGATAATAAACAATACTTTTAAACTATAAAACCACATTTTGAAATTATTCCCAATATGTAATTATTAATCAACTCTAACTATGGATGAAGAATAATAAATATTTAAAACCAATTTAAAAGTATCCTATTTCATTCAACCGGAAAATCATTGCGAAGATAATTTTATTCGCTTTCAGTTTAAATTTAAACTAAAAGTTTGCGAGAACAAAATAATTATACTTCACTTCAGGGTATACGGATTTCATTAATTAAAACGAATGTCGTAAATTTAAATTATAGGTTATGTTATAGTTGCATAAAAGTTTCTAGTCATGTTAAAGTGGCTATTTTTGATATACTTTTTCCTAGAAACTACTGAACCTGGAGCATGGAAATTTCTCATAGCAGGAAATGGACATACAAGATTCTATAGTAAGTGAGCAGTTAAGAAATATATTAATTAGATGAAATTTTTATATCTAAATAAGGAGTATTTCGACAAAAATTTATGTATTTATCTACGTAAGTTGGTTAGAAAAGGTTTATCGAAGTTGTAAAGATACAGTTTCAATATATTTTCATTTAAAGTATAGGAAGCATTTCATATATGCAGACCTGTCAAATATTACGTGTTTCGCAAAATATTTTATAGAGTGGTAGACATTTACAACCAGAACGTTCCGAATCTTTGGCAATTTTGTTAATATTTTAAAAGCTTCGCCACGAAAGAGCTGGTAGTAAGAACAACCTGCTTCCCTTAGTAAAAAATAAATTTCTGGCGGAATATAAAATTAACGCTATTTTTAGTTTAGTAATTTTCATTGCAAGTAATCCCCCCCCTACACATCAAAATATCATATCGAATGCAATTTTATTGCTTTTCTCTTGTGGGGTCACTATTAAAGATCAGGCGTGATTACCCTTAAATTACAATTTATACAATTTAATTCGCTACCAATTTATTTAAACTTTTTCAGACAGCGGGGCAGTTGGCATCGTTGAAAAACTTCCTTGGCATTTACTTTAAATATTAACCCCTTGGGGAGGGATGATTCAGAAATGCATTCGTACAAATTCAGAATCAGGATGGTAAAACAATAAAACGATGGTAAATTAATAAAAACGGTAACTTAAATGTAGTCGTTGCTGATTTGACAGACTTGTTTTGCCTTTACTTTAATTATTGTTAGTTTAATCATATATATAATCAATATTAATTCAAAGTATAACTAAATAGTTTTATTTTGAACAAAGTAATGGTGAATTAAATAAATCAAACAATTATAACTCCGCCCACAAATAAACTGCTAAAGAGTTACTTTGATTACCAGTTTTATCTTTTTACCCTGATTGATACGGTTTTTTGTTGGCACGTATTTGTGACAGTCGGCGCGAAAGGGTTAAACTGAAAAAAATATAATTTAAAAAGTTGCTAATTTTAATCACTTTTACTAAAAGTTTGATTTTTATCAATCATCGCGTTTTGCATTTTTAGTTGCCCGTGGCAACCTGTGACGGTTATTAAATAAAACAAAATTTTAAAACTTAATTAATTTATATCAATACATTTAGATACTTTCATCTATGAAAATTTGCATAAGAAGCAATAATTTTGATTAATGTAACATAGTTTTAATATGCCTGCATCTTTATAAAAGTTCTATTTTAAAGCAACTAACTCCGATCTTCACTATTTCGAAATATATATTCTAACAGCTAAGTCAATAACTTATCATTTAAAGGTCAAAGCCGAACATTACATCCACAACGCCACAACTCCGAAAACCGATTTTGAAATAACACGTGAATAAAAACTTGCGGAGAGGGAATTAATGGATATATAATACACAAGTTCTAACTCATTATAAGTAAAGCAAACTCAGAACAATTTAAAGGCGAAACGTATTTTTTCATTTTAAGTTTCTTCCAATTAAATATTTTTCAAATATAATAGTCTGTGACAAAGTTTACGTTTAGTTCTAAAGCCCAATTATCGCTCACACTTACATTTTAGGTACTGCACGTCTGTGGTATATAATAAATACACCTGATATACAATAAGTTCGAGCGATGTCTAGCATTTATAATGATACCAGTTGATATTGCTATATTTGAAATTTTAGATACGAACATCCCGGAGATGGGGAATTATTGATTTTTACGTAATTCGTCTGCTTCATGTTACATTTTTCCTTTTTAAAATAATTTTCTGCAATTTGAAAATTATAAAAAATGGAGGGGATATTTTTCGGGGGCAAATATGTACTAGGAATAGATTTTTAAAAATTTCAATCATACTTTTTTTTTTTAACAAGATTTTAAAAACTTTTCGAAGGTGTATCAATCGATTTTTATGAATCTGAAGCTTAAGCCAACTTAATTTGTAGAAATCTATTTAAGATCATCTTTAAACTTTTTTATTTTAACATTTTCTTTCAACCGAATCCATTTACAGTATTACAGTAGCACATTGTATTACCTCAAGAAATTTTATATATATATTTTATGTTGTCTTTGATGAGCTCAAAATCGAAATTTTTAAAGTAATTGCACGCATGACAAGAGAGTGCATCTCTGAAGAAACTTGCACATAGTTCAGCTATGTGCTCATCTATTTTGTTGATTTTTAACTCTCGTCTTAGATCTTTCATTCTCATGGATCTGGGGGCTCCTGTGATATATCTGAGGAATTTATTTTGAGTGATCTCCAGTNGTCGTAACCCTATATATATATATATATATATATATATGTGTGTGTGTGTGTGAGTGTGTGTATGTATGTATGCATAAAACCTCAACTCAACTAATCTTTTTGTGTTATTAATTATCTAAATCTTCTTCTTAATTTAATTTATTATTCAAAACTAAACTCGTTCTCTCACTTTATTATTCACATTCTGTCTTGTAATCCGTTTTTGGTTTCAAGTTATGCATTAATTATCATTTTATAGTTTTTCCTTTACTAACCATAAGAAACCCCTTCCTTCTCGCTCCCGTGAAATTGACGGGGTGAGATTTCGCCCGCTATTTCTCTCTCCCGTGATATTGACGGGCTGTCATACCTGCCAATCTTCCGGATTTTCCGTAAGATTTTATTTTCATATTTAAAGTGGTAGCAATACTCATGTTATTCCAATTAACTTTTTGAATTATAATGATAATTATAAATGAGTTTGACCACCACTACATATAAATAATTACAATAAATATATAAAAGCATAATAATCCGAGCACAAGCGAATTTCAACGGGATCAAAATATAAATATATTTATAAGTCAGATTGTTTTTCGTTAATTTTTTTACAACCACTCTGAAAATCAATTCTCGGAAAGAGTGAAAGTTGGCAGGTATGGGCTGGAGTGTTGAGTAGAAACGCGCCAATAAGAATAAAACTAATTCATTTCTTTTGCACGGAAAAAATTTTATTTCTCATTTTACACACCTGATGGCAGTAGCTGAATATTTTTAAGGTAATTGTAGATAGTTAGTTTATTTTAAACTAGTTGCAGCATTAATCAAATACGTCATACAAATAAAAAAGCCAAAAAATAGGCACTTTTATGACCGTTTTCTTGAAAATTAACCGATCGTTAAGGGGTTAATAGATCAGTTGTAATTACTCAGATTTTCCTTTTTCACAAAGACAAAGCATCATTACAGGACTATTTCGCAAGACTTTTCCCTAATTTTTATTGGAGAGTACTTCAATTTGTGTGTCACTTGGATGGTCAGAAATGGTTTTACACGAAATTCTCCATAAAAATCTTATACGAACTTTATTTGATTCTTAAATTTCTGCCTTATTTCGTACAAAACCCAAATATTGAAGGTTTATGTAATAAGGACCAAATATTAGTATAAAGTATTATTAAAGCTACACCACTATTGATCAATTTAAATACCAATACTGGGTATTAATTTAGCTACATCAAATATGGTTCCAGGTACCGATATTAGGGTTCAGTTATGGTTTAACGTATAACCCATGTATCTGAAAGGGGTGTGAAAAGTGCAAACACCTAAATGAAAACCAGAGATATCAATAACTGTACAATAACATAATGTATTTTATTTTTTTAAAAAAAAAACTTCCATTCATAAGTTAGAATAATGGTTTAAATTCTTTAAAATAATACATTACTTTTGCAATACATTTCTAAACACAAATACAGTAACCTTTTTTGACCTTGCAAAAAGATCTAAAAAAATATTTTGTAGAAAGGATATTCGGCAGAATTCAATAAAGTTGAATGAGTGTATGATATTTTTCCAGTAGAATAATTTAGTTATTCTTTTGCTTGGGGTTATTTACTGGAAAATTGAAACTAAGCACGTATAAGGAAGAACTGATTTAAGAAACACACAATGGCAAATATATTATTGACCGGTTTCTTTATATTTTCAAAGACCCAGCGTTGCAAGATGAAAACTAATAACAAAAAATTGCAGACAAATCAGAAAATCGTGGATTTGAAAAACTAAAACAAAATTTTACTAGAATTCTAAAGCTCTCGCCCAAAGAGATCATCAGGAATATTTCATTCAACAATAAAAGCCAATTTCTGTAATTGTTATTTTTTTAATGCATTTGTAAATTTTTTTAATAAAATTGTAAAAAAAATCATGCTCATCAATATACATATTAAGTTTTCATTTTGCAAAGAAATATAAAATTGTCTATTAATAAATTTGTGTAATTTAAATATTCTTAATTACTCAAAAGCAGTATTATTATATTTTTTTTGACTAATTAAGTGTTGAGTAATTTATGTATATTTTTGTGTAGTTACAGAGATTAGAGTTGTAAAATCTTAATATAGAAATCTTAAATCATAGAAATCTTAATCCAAGAAGGGCCGATTTCTGCCATTGTTCTGTTATTCAACGCATTTGTAAAATCATAACATCGATGTACATTGAGCTTTCTATTTGCAAGGAAACATAAAATTATCAATTTTATTTAATGGTACTGATTATATAGTTTTTATGCAGTTTTTCATGATACTTATTGCATTATGAATTCATTATGTTCTTTTATGGTGCTGATTATGTATCTGTATAAAATAATACTAGGGGGCTCGCCCCCTGCTCGCTACGCTCGCCAACCCCCAGAACTGCTTCGCAGTTCCATTGCATATTGCTTCGCAATCTTATAAAAACATTTTAACAAATTTAAATTTTAAAATAAAAATGCCAAATATTGAAATAAATTACTTAATGAAATTTATACACTTCTCTGCCCCCTTCACAATTTGATTATCTTTTCTTCATGTAGCTGAGAAATTTGGAGCTGTAGCAGAGAATATATCTCAATAAGAACTGCTTTCCCGTTTAGAATTCCGCCATTCATTTCTCTGACGTCTGCCAGAGATATTTCGACGCCTAATAGCAGGCATTTTATTTAGGCAGCAGGCACTAAATAAATAAAAATAGAACTAAATAACAAAGATATCGTTTTAAATCTCAAATCAAAATAATTGTTTGTAGAAAGTTTGTTTTGGTTTGAATATTCGCACGTTTGTTTAGGTTTGAATATTCGCACGATGCCATTGCCATTCTATTGTAACAAAACAAAAATTTTATCATGAAACTAAAAATTTATCAAAGGAACTAAAGATATTGAATTCTTTTTTTAAGAAATTCAGTTCCGTTTTCTTTTATCCACTCTTATTTTTGTTTATCAATCTATTAATTCAGAAATGCTTTAAATCAAACGATGCTTACGGAAACAATGCTTATGCGAACCACCCGAAAAATGATTTGCTGAATTCTCATTGGTTGAAACTAAATTATTAATTTTATTAATTAATTAAAGGAAATTTTCATAATTTAAGACCTTATTGCACATCTACATAACAATACCTTTAAAACGACACCTTATTTGTTTAATTCTGTTGCGTAGCTTGGGAGTTTTTAGCGAGACAAAATATTGCTAGCCTATTAATATATAGATTAGGTAATTTCAATAGCGTTGTTATATTAAAAAAATATTGTTATACTATAATAACTATAAGCAATTGAAATAATGTTTAAATAAAAAAGAAAAACGTCTACATTTAGACAATAGTAAAAATAAATTTTTTAACACCTTGTTGCTATATTTTTTATTAACAGTTTGTCGCGCCATGTTGAGACACTGAATACCGTTAGTCCTTCTGAAAAAAAAACATTCATCTAACTCTGTCAATTTAGGGTTATATTCAGAACTCTTCAAATAATTTTAATGGCAAAAAAATCACTTCGAGAAAGAAATTTAAACCGTTTCTACGGCTTTCCTCATGAAATATCACTAAAATATTTAACGACAAAAAATGTATTTAACGTTGAGAGACAGTTATAGAAACCGATAAAAAATACATAGCTATAGGGGAGATGAGGCTAGTGTTGATATAGTAACAAAAGAATAGTGTAAACAAGTGTTATATTTCTGTTACTTATCATTCGGTTCTCTGTAAAAATTGGAGAAATGGCACAACTGTATTTCACTTTCAAGTTAAAAATTGAATTGTTATTTAGCAAATTAAAAAACAAGGTTTTATAGTTGAGAAGTAAATTCGTAATTTGATTTATGATTGCAATTTTAGACTATTTTTATTCATGCTTTTTTTTCATATGCAGGGATGTCACAGGCGACTAAAAATGTAAAAATTAGTGATTAAAACTCGCAACTTTTCCTGGCATATTGCTTTCGGTTTGCTATTGTAGGGAACAGTTGAGTCCTAGTGGTTCAATTTATCTGGACACCTGAGCCACGAAGCGGCTTCCTTTTCCATTCATCGTGCATTTAAGTTCAGTTTGTGTTTAGTGAGATTGTTGTATATACACTTCAAGTACTTTACTTAAGTAGCTATCTATTAATGGAAATAATAAAAGTAGCTTGCTCTTAACTAGATTTGTTACAAAAATTTTAGTTGTAGTTTTAGGTGAGTAAAAATGTGTCAGCACCAGGAAACGCCTTGAATATGAGGACGGTTAAGAATGCTGGGTATGTAGGGTACCTCGGTATTTGGCGCGTAGCGCTACCAACCGATTCATCTAATACTGGTTTGTTCTATGCTCAAAAGTCATAAAGGAATAACTTATACTGGTACAAAATTAACGGGGGAGATCCCCAGGGTCAATAGTATATAAGAGTTTTAAAAAAACAGTGGTACTATCATTTGAAATATTTTGATATGATACAATCTGACATGAGGAATGCGGTTACTGGGATATATTTAATGTTGTCGTCTATTAAGCTGATGTCTAGCAAATGATTGAAATTCGAGGCCGTACAGTTTCTAGCGTCGCTATAGAATTTACTGTTGAGTTAGGCAATGAAGCAGTTAATTTCTTCTATGTCTAGATCCTTCCTTAGCAGTCTGTTGCTGATAGCTCTTGGGGCACCAGTCATGTATCTTAAAAATTTGCCTTCTGTGTATGACAATTTTTTCTTTAAATTATCACTGATAGTGGTTAGGGCGGGGCTAGCGTAGGTAAGAATTGGTCGAATGGCTTGTAGGTATATTGTTCTTTCATTTGCCAGGTTTAGTTTTGAATTTTTATTTAAAAGTGCTTTTAGTGCGTAAAACGCACCTCTGGCTTTTCTAATGAACTTATTGATGTGAGTATTCCAGTTAAGATTGTTCGAAAAATTGTAATGCCAAGATACTTAGCTTGTTTAACGGGGGTGATTTTAGTGTTAAATAATTCGATCGTTGATATCTTATTTTTGCACTTCTTGCCATTAATGATGATTAAATTGCTCTTATCAGGATGAAGCTTGATTCTCCATTTTGCACACCAAATTTCCACTTCATGGAGGACGATTAAGAATGTTTTAAATTTAAATATGAATAATTTGCAATGCAAATCATGGCGGTAGTTACGACTGAAAAATTAAAAATTATTTCAGTTTTTACAATTTCTTTCATTTGTAGTCGCCCGTGTCATTCCGGCATATGAGATAATATGCCATGAATGAATATATTTCTTACATATTTAAATTGTCATTAATTGTCACATATTTTATTGTCGTATATAATTTTTTAATGATAAATTTTTAAAGAGAAATAGAATTTTGAAACTGACAAACAGGATTATCATACTATTTGTCTCGAAATAAAAAAACGTTTTTATTTTGTATTAAAAGTCATGGTTAAGCTTGTATTCTCATTAGTTGAACAGCTTAATTACTCGTGAGTGTGCTTGCAAGATATAATGATCACTTTAAGAAGAAATAAAATCGAAAATGATTACAACCACTCATTAGTTAGGACGAGAAAAAATGTTTGTTTAACTTACTCGAAATTTCAATAGTTTTCCTTTAAAAAAGATAGCATATTGCAGTTAGGAAAAATGTCCCCATTTTGCTTTCTCCCTTTACAACTAATCAATTTTGTTGATTTTTTATTTTTGTATATAAATTTAGGCTTCATCTATGATAAATCAAAGATTTGTTCATAACCTTCAAAAAACACATGGCTATTTTTTATCGGATGATTTGGAAAAAAGTCGAAATTTTTTATTTTCATGGCTTTGTTTTTCGTTCGTAAATTCTGATTCTGATCTTGGAAAGTGGTTTTCCTCTGATTATGTTAAAAATTGTAGTATGAAAATGAAAGATATTATTGGTATCAAATACTAACATAGTTATCACAATTGACTATGTGGTCCCGGTTCTTCAAGTTATTATTATTTTTTTATTTTTGGAAAAAAAAATGCAAGGTTTTCAAGGGCTGAAAGTTTATATAAATTAAGACTAAAAGAGGAAAAACTGGATATAATATCATTTCATTTCAGCTTATTTTCGGAAAGAATAACTTGTCTATCTCTACCAAGGATTTTTGAATAGTTATTACCTACATATGGCAATATTTTCTAAGCCATGCGAAGTCAATAGCTTATGAAAAGCTTATGGTTAAAACAGTTAGAGCATATTTTACCTCTCCCGAAAATCAGCTAAAATTAAAATAGTTTTCCGACCTGTTTTTCCCCCTTCTTTTCCGCTTTACTATTAAACTTTTAAAGAGACCTATGTGAAAAAAGTGGTTGCTTATAATTAATGGCTATTTCTTTCTGATACCTACCACTTTTGCTTTGAGAAAGGATCGCACTTTATCTTCTAATCCAAATATAAATATTTATATTGTTACAACTCTGACTCTATGTAACTCTGACTCCATTATGTTCACAACATTAAAAAAAAAATTATCACAGAACACAAACTACGTGTATTTAGAAAGAGCATAAGTAGCAGAGCTAAGAGTACGAAACATGTATTGAAAATACATATATTTTAACAGTGCTGACATTTAGTTTAAAACAAACTATCTCCAATTGCATTAAAAATAGTCTGTTGTAGTCTACTAAGATATAAAAAAAATTCTGGACACAAGTGATCGACATATTAAAACCTTTTTGGTCCATAACTTTGGAACGCTCTTGCACGAATATATCACGGGCACCAGAAATAGAAGACGTAAGCTCACCTAGTGATTTTGGCGTGAGCGAGGGGAAAGGATTAAATATGTATTCTAGTAGATAGAAATTTTCCGTTTCTGAAAAATAAATTCTAATTATGGAACAATTGTGCTACCATTTTTTATTTTTAATGGAAAAAAGGCCTTTTTTTTAAAGGTCTGTGCCACTAATTGTTAATGATATATATTCAATGCAGTCGAGGTATAGATTTAGTCATTCATTATTAAAATTTTATATTGAAAAAATACTATTATACGACAATAACTCAAATATCTGCAATTTGATTTGGAATTAAAGAACTGTAATGTTTTGTGACTCAAGTATTAACTATTGATAAAAAGGAATCTAATTTGTTTAAAGCATAAATTCCCTACCTTTCTTCCCTAAAGAATTTTCATTTCTTAAAAAATTGAAAGATTAAACTTATTAGTTTAATCTTAATTGAAAGATTAAAGTTGTTAGTTAATAAGAATCGAAGCAAGAAAATATATATGGTGTTGGTAAAAAAATTCACAGATTTTATTACAGAACAATTCATTTATAAAAATGCTGAATAATTAAATTTAAAGAATTTGTAACCTAACCTTTTGTTTTAGACTAATTTAACAATACATTAACGTCAAAGCTTAGATTAGGGTTATTTAAGAAAGCCTTGTTTCTAATGGTAGCTCATGGGATTGTAATCCTCGAGTGAGTGATAAAAACAATTTTACCATATATTTAAAATTTCTTTGTCCTTGGAGAAATTAATATTATATCTTACCGAATGGATTTACAATAAAGCCAGGGTATTAGTTAATATACTAATAATATAAGTTTACTCTAATGATATTAGATGAACTTAAAACAATGAAAAAAATGCAGACTTCATTCATTACATGCGCTTTTGAAATGAGATTTTTTAATTAAATCTTTCATAAAACTCATCAAATTTAAATTTATTATAAATTAAGCTCTGTTTCAATTTTATAACTGAATTCAGTTGTCAGAAGTAGGGCATTATAAGTAGTGAAAATACTGTAGTAGCTATTTTTTTCTTAGTTAGTAGTGCAGACTGCTACATTTAAAAAAAAATGGTGTAGTGATTAGTGCGATACAAAAAACAGTAGTTTGTAACGATTATTGGCAACTACTTTTAAAAAACTTGCTTAGAAAATGAACACGGTTTTAACCTGACTAAATTTTCGATTTTGATGGGTAGAAATCTTCGCAGGTAGAGAAATCTTCAATGGATGCAATGAAAATTACCCTGTGGCTCCAACTGAGCTTTAACAGAAATTACGTAATTAAAATTACGATTAACTAATATTAAAACTAAGCATTACGAAAAATAGATAATTAATCACTTCGGTCACACTTTCAGACGCGAAAGCACAATCGTGAAACATTGATGTTATTTCAAAGAAATGGAACTTATTTTCGATATACTTAATTTCTTAGCATTTGTCAATTTCGCATTTTTTAAATTAAATATTCTCCGTCGAAAAAAGCATAAAGAGTTGATGGTTAATTAAAAAAAAAATTTTTTTTGGAATAACTAACTGGCTCATAAAAACTGAACCTTAACCCTTTCTACCTCAGTGTTGTTAGTCTGGCAACACTTGATCCAAAAATGTTTTAGAAACCACGTAAGACCAACCAACTTTTAGTTATCCCTATTCTGAAAGCAACGAAGACGTAAAGCACGCCTCTTCATAACATTAGCTTCGTGTCATTTTAAAAATATATAAATCTTTGAAGTGGTAAATTATATAACCCTACGAATTATTTAGAAATAGTGATGGATAAAAATCTACTAAATTGAATTTATTAAACCAAGAATCACAATTGATAAACTACCACTTTAAAATATATATTTGCCGTCNCTGCAACTGGCTTATATAAGCATGAATAAATATTTCTTAGTTAGAAGTTGTCGTAAACTACAAAAAAAAATTGTAGTTTTTCTGACCACTGGCTGAACTTTAACCCTTTCTAGCTCAGTTTTGTTAGTTTGGCAACACTTTATCCAAAAATGTTTTAGAAACCGTTGGAAAAGTAAGAATATTCATAAACTTTTAGTTACCCCTATTTTGTAAGCAACGAAGACGTTAAGCACGCCTCTTCATAACATTACATCATGCCATTTTAAGGAAATTTAACACTATGAAGTGGTAAATTATATAACCCTACGAATTATTTAGAAATAGTGGTGGATAAAAATCTACTAAATTGAATTTATTAAACCAAGAATCACAATTGATAAACTACCACTTTAAAATATTTATTTGCTGCCCGGAGCAAGTTGGCATCTCTGTCTTGAAGACGTCTGAGTCACGTCAATTATTGTTTTGACATAAGAAACAAATGACGTCTTCGTATGTCAAGTAGTTAACTCAATTATTAACAGTATTAAAATAAATCATGAAATTTATTTTATAAAATATAATACAACCTTCTTAACATCGTTGTAAATGTTTCTTATACAACACGGAGTTTTAATTAAAAACGGTTAATGGAGTTTTAATTTAAAATGGAATCATTAGGAAATATGCAATCGAAACTATGAAAAAAGTATTAAATGTACTATACATATGTTATGAATAATTGCGAAGTTAGTGATGCAATACATAAATTAATTTTTTTTAAATATAAAACATTTTAATTTAAATTTCCTTTATTTTCAAGTCAAATTGAACGTTTGAACTCTCAAATGGAATAAAAACATCAAACATCGTAGAGAATATTTATTCTAAGATAGATTTTCGATATCTAAGGAGGAAATAATGAAATATATACCACATAACGTTTTATCTTTCTTTTAAAAAAAAGTTCGAAATGAATAACATCCTAGAAATATTTTTATATGTGCATGATTCTTAAAATGGGAAACATTTTCGTATAGCTGGATCTAAAAAATGTTTTCGATTGTTTGTTGTTGCAGAGAGTAAGTTGAGACAAGGGAAATACAATATCTGTAAAGATTGGTGTTTTTTTTTTTTTTTTAAAAAAAAAAAAACAAGCATTTAAACAAATGTAGCGATAACATAAAAATCAAATTGTTCCCAGTCATAATAAAATCATTTTATCGACTCTATCAAAAAGTTTTTATAAAAACCTGACTTTTAAATTTTTTTAGTGAAAACCAGGTGAAAATCATTTTAAATTTTTAAAAAAAAATTCACATTTAGAAAACAATATTTCTGAAGCAAATATTAGTGAAATTAATGTAATTAGAATTGCTGTATTTAAATAATAATAAATAATTGAAAATTGTTATTCTGTGTTAATTATAATCGAATTAATTCACATTTAATTCGCTCTAAAAAATTATTTTTGTGCGTGATTTTTAAAAGAGAAAAGATTTTGTTTACTAAAAAATATTTCTTATTTGTTGCTACTAGAAATATAAATAAGTTTTTAAATTATTAGTAAATTCAGGTTCGCAAGAAATATGCTCGTTAAAATTATTATTTTAATTTAATGCCAATAAATGTAAATTATGAATAATTACGCATTGCAACTTAGTATTCCGTTTCAATCCTAATCGAAGTGATTCGCAATTAATTAATTCTAAAAAAAAAGGTTTTATTTTTGCTTGGTTCTTAAAATAGTAAAGATTTTCGAATATTTAATTCTAAAATTTATTTTATACAGTTTGTTGTTGCATGAATGAAATTGGTTCGATTTAATTTAAGTTAATGGTTGCAATGTAAAGAAGAATTAAATATGCATTGAAAATTATTATTCTGTGTTAATACTAATCAAATTAATTCACATTTCATTCAATCGAAAAAAAAGTTCTTTTTGTGTGTGATTCTTAAAATAGGAAATGTTTTTATGTATTCAAAAATATTTTCTGTGTTGCTGCACTGTTAGAATTTTTATTCTAAAATTATGGTAAAATAACCGTCAGTAGTCTGTTTATCGGATTAACCATAAAGTTTACGGTAAAGAACATTTTTTACCTTTACGGTTTTGAAACCGTTTACAATTAGTATGGTTATAAAACCATGAACACGACAATATACTTTTTTTAACAACTTACAAAGGGCATGGTTTCAAAACCGTATCGTTAATTAATAGGCATTAATTACGCATTGAAAGTTATTATTCTGTGACAATCCTAATCGAAGTAATTTGCAAATAATTCATTCTAAAAACAGGTTTTATTTGTACGTGGTTCTTGATATGGTAAATATTTACGAATATTTGATGCTAAAAAATATTTTCTGTGGTTTGTTGTTGCAGGAAATAAGTTAGTTTAAATTATTGATTAATAGTGGTTTGTTGTTGCAAGAAATAAGTTGATTAAAAATATTGTTCTTAATTTAAACTATAAAATGCAAGCGAAATTCATATGCATTGAAAATTATTATTCTGGGTCAATCTTAATCAAAATAATTTCCAATTAATTCATTCTAAAAATGGTTCTATTTGCGCATAGTTCTTAAAATAGTAAATATTTTCGAATATTTGATACTAAAAATAATTTTCTATGGTTTGTTGTTGCAAGAAATAGCTTTTGTATAATAATATCTGTTTCGATCTATATGCTTTTTTTATCATATAATAATTTAACCAAATGAAATAATAAACGTGATATTAACATGAATTTAACACGGGAGCAAATCACTTTACGCCCAATTGGGATAAAATTCATATATTGACTTTATCGAACAATGAATATAAATTAAGTGAAAACAATTCACTGCTTGAATTCGTTATCAGTTTGAGTTAAAAAGTAATCATATTTTAAAAGTCATTCTGAAGTTGAATGCAATATAATAGGTATGTGAGTTAAAAGTATTTAAAACAGCCTACCTTAAATAATAATATTTTCTTGATGTAAAATAAATATTCTCGGTTAAAGTTGTTAAAAAGCATAATTAATCACGCATTTATTTAAAGTGTTGTTCTATGTAAGTGTTAATAAATGAACAACACAGTTTTTAATTTATTTGAAAAATTTATTCATTGTAAATACTAATAACGTAAAATACAATTAGTTACACGTTTAAAATTATTATTCTTTGTTAATTACATGCATAGTTATAAAAGAAGCAAATTTTGTATTAAAAATTATTTGCTTTAGTTAATGCTATACTCTCGTTTCTTGATAGGATTTACTTAATAAATGTATAAAAGGATTGAATTCTTAATTTATATTAAATAATGATATATGACGTAGAGAACAATGTTTAATAGTTGGATTGTTGGGGTAGTATTGTTGTTTCAATTCTACAAACAAAGCACAACCATCATTGTTACGACATAAAATAGAGAGCAATATCGGAAGATTACAGTTGAATTTCTATGTATTTTTAATTAACAAGTGATGAAAATAAATAAAAATATAAAATATATGATTAACCTCATTTAAATAATACTTAAATATTTTTGCTAGAAACGTTTGCAGGAGGAGGATGATTGCTATTGTACAAATTAAAAGTGTTCCATTATTATCTAAAAAAAAACATTATATTTCTCAATCGCACTATCGCTGAAAAAAAATAATAAATAAACGATACTTGACGTAGCGACAGTTTTGGGATAAAAGAAGCTGTAGCTGTTCAAATAAAATGTTGCAGTTAGTTTCCCTTTTCACTTTACTTGTATCGTTCTCATATGAGCCCGGATAGCTCAGTCGGTAGAGCGTTAGGCTTTTAACCTAACGGTCCAGGGTTCGAGTCCCTGTTCGGGCGAAACAAAATTTATATTTTAAAAACAATTTTAAATTAATTTTATGAGGAAAACCGGATTGAGTCAGAATCCGATAAAACAAAAAATCGAAATGAGTCTTCTATCAATTGAATAACGTCATAAATAGGAGTCTAAATGATAGAGTTGTTCATAATCTAGTGACAGCTAATACTTGTGAAAATTCTTCTTATTTTTCACTACTACTTCCATCCAGTAATGTTCAACTTCACTTTAGGACCTGTTATTAAACCATCATTAAAGTTAAATTATTCCATAAAAAAAATTAAAATTCATTGAAATGGGCCCAGCTTAGAGATCGATGCTATGTGACGCGCACAACCTAAGTTCTAGTTCAAGCTTTTTCTTATTGGTTCATATGCTTCAACCAGTCTAAACGGTTTCCTCGATGATGATAAAGTAAACCGATTGAAATAAAAATAACTTACTAAAAATATCACATCTGAAAAAATTCTTATACAAGAATCGTGTCCATTTTTTCATATGAAATATTTCTATTAAAAGAACTTCAAAACTTAAATGTGATAGAATCAATAAATAAGGACAAGTGTATTACATAAAAATCATACTCAAAAATAAAAATACACTTAGTTTTCTATAGTGAAATGTGTTTTGTGAATTATATCCTTCTAGAAATTAAAAAATGAACAGATTTAGAACTGAAAAAAAAACGGTATATTATTTAAAAACACAATCATAATGATACAATATAAAGGAACTGAAAGGAATATTATCCAATTATAAATTATTTATCTAATAGTAATGAATCATATGAAACTTCTATTAAATTGAAACTATTATTATCGTAGAATAAATTTTTCATTTTAAAAAAGAATTGCATAAAAACATATATTTTGTGTGACCTACGCATACTTTGTACTTTAAATTTTGCTACAAAAATCTAATAGAATTCATTCTAATCTTATAGAAATCTAATCTAATTCAAATCTAATAGAATAAATTTTTTATTTACTTTTTTCATTAAATCCGTTCGAAATTTTTATTTGCAAAATTTTTAGTTACTAATAAAGTTATTTATTCAATTATTTAGGGACAAAATATAAAATGAAGCAAATAAATAATAGAAAAGCATTTATATATATATCTTTAGATATTGTTTCTGGAATTGTTTTTTAAACATAATTGTTAAATGTTTTTCATCTAAGTTTTAAACACAATATTTGTTGAATAAAGTGAATAAAAATACAATTTCGAAACAAGACTTTTAGTTTTTACGCTTTCACGCACAAAATAAGAAATTTGGTTTAGATGTTGAGTTATGTAAATTCATATTAGAGTTGGATATATTTATACTTTCTTAGGCAAAAAAGAATAGTTGGTATTGTTTAATAATTTCTTAAATATAAGAAAATATAATTTATAAATTTCACAAAACAATTGCATAATTCTTTAACCTAACGTTTAACCCGTAGAAACTATAAAACAATGTTATAACATAAGAATGCTTTTTTCCGAATCATTTTTTATCTTTTTCAAAATAAATCACTTAGTAAATTAAAAGAAAATATTTTAGATAGACGTCCTGCAACAATTTGATGCACGAAGGAATTAACCGAAAACATTTTCTTTATTTAGATCCGAAATTCAATAAATTATCATTGGAATTTCAGTCAATAAACAACTATCATCATTTTAAGTAAATCTTATTTAGGTTTTTATTAGAATTTGACGATATATATATATATATAGTAGCAAAATACTTTTTTAAATTTTAGTATTTAATTTTTCTACTGTATAATATTTTGATTTTCATATTTATAATATTTTTTTATTTGTTTACATTAATTTTAATATAATTTATACTATCGAATTTTCCTGGTGCAGAAATTTTTTAATTACAAATTTACTATAATTTTCACTCAGCCATTTTTAACACTTTAGAATTTTCATTTTTTCTCTACTTGTATGTAAGTATCTGTGCATTAAATTTCGAACTCGAAGTAAAAGTTTTTTGTTTTTGTTATGTACCATTTACACTTATGTTCCAAAGTGTTAGTTTCAAATTAATGTAAGGTGCCATTAGTACTAATTTTGTAGCCTTTCTTTGGTTAAGGCAATATTGTTTTTTTTTTGTCGAAAATTACGAAATTTAAATAAAATTCGTTTGTTTGTTGGTTATTTATCGGTCATCAAATAAACGAAAACCTTGATACAAATAAAATTTTTTAGCCATCATGTTTTATTGGAAGATTCTTTAATATGAACTTTGAAACCTACGATGCAATGTTTTAGCTCGGCTTATGAATTTAGAATTGAAACTTTAAATCAGACATAATATTAAACAAATAATATCAAGAAACTAAAGCTGTAAGATATTATCTGTTTGAAAACTTCGTTCTTTTCAAAAGTATATGAATAGCAAGCAACAGTCGTCACGTTTCAAGCCTTTAAAAAATAGGCACCCATTTTCAAGACTTGATAGACGAGAATGAGAAGAAACAAAAGTGATTCGTCCGATTTCACTTTTGTTTCTTCTTAAATCACGTTTTTTTTTGTTTTTTTTTTGTTCTCATTTACGTCTCGCAAGTCTTGAAAATGGGTGCCTATTTTCGAAGCTCTTGAAACATGTCGATTATTACTTGCTATTTATGCATTTTTGAAGCAAATGAAGTTTAAAATAGGTATAATATTAATTGAAACATTAACAAATATGCTTTTTACATTTAATTTGCATTTTAAAGACACGATAGTTAGAATTAATTTGCAGAATTTTATTATACACATTTCGAATTTCATAATAAATTTCAATAAAAATACCGCGATAACCGATTTTTTATGTTTTAAAACCTTTACAATTCATATAGCTGTGTAAAAACATGGTAACGTACATAATAATGATTGTTACAGCAAAATATTAAAATAGGCTAAATTCTGGCACTTAAATATTCACCACTTAAATGCAATTCCCCCTGCTTGTTTCCACAACAAATCTCTCCCTCCATAATTTATCTTTGAACTGAATAACTTAACTTATAATCAAATCAGCAGTACATTCCTTACCGCGAGCCCATGCACAACAGGTATTACTTCTGTGTTTGTAAAATGACTGTGTAATAAATGCTCCGCGCCAGTAATATTTAAAAAGTAAATTCAGAAAGCACAACGCTTTATACAAATTAACTAAAGTAGAGGAACTTATTTTAAAATGCATTTACAGTTAATCCACTTTAATTTTAATGTCCCAGGTGAAAAACTTAATCTATTTTATTAGATTTTCCAAAATCCTTTTATTTTTAGAACTACTTTGACAATTGCATTTAGCTTTTATCCTCCATTTAATTTTTTATCCACTTAAACTATTTAGGGTCATCGTTCCATTGCACTTTTTATAAAAAGATAAAAACTGATAATTCAATTATTGCATTACGGAAATTTATCTTAGAAAACAAGGCCTTTTTTTATTATAATATGTATTTATAATTTGGATTTGAAAATATAGCACATCCGGGGCTGATGAAAAATGCAAAAAGTGGTATAAACTTAACTCATTTTTATTTATTTAATAATAACTACCTAATAGAACTACCACTATAACTTACATTGCAAAACAAATGACACGTTGGCAGCTATGGTGGTATAACAAAATTTTTTGCCGTAAAGTCGTCATTTAAGCATAAAGAAATTGATAATGGAGACTCTTTAACTTTTTGACGCAGAAGGAACACAAGTGTCCCATTTATATATTTTTTCTGACTCTCTAATTACAAGTTAAAATATATTTTGGTAATTTTTAATTATAAAAAAAGAGTATAATAGATACTTAACAAATATGTTAGATTATTGAAATTATTTTTGCACTAAAATATAAAATCGAAAAAAAAAGTTAGAATTTTTTTTCATTCTTATTCAAAAATTTACCAATAATTGATCTTGAAAATTAAAACAATTTCAATAATGAATAACTGTTTCTCTTAGATCTAAATAACTGCAAATAAGTGCACATTTGAAAAATTATTGTTTGGAAGTGAGGGGTATATAGAAGATTTCATCCTTAACACAGAAAAGAACAGCTACATTTCATGCTGTATATCACAGAGATGCCAACTTGCTCCGGACAGCAAATATAAATTTCAAAGTGGTAGTTTAGCAATTGTAATTCTTGGTTTAATAAATTCAATTTAGTATATTTTTATTCACCACTATTTCTAAATAATTCGTAGGGTTATATAGTTTACCACTTTTTAACACCTGTATAAAACTGTACCTTGTAAAATGCAAGCATAGGTAGTCAAATATTTCCCAAATTTAGTTTGTAGTCATTTACCGTGTTTTCAATTATTATCGCTTGTCCGGAGCAGTTGGCATCTCTGATATCATACCAAAATTTATTAAAATGCTTAATATTATATTTTTCAATTATTTTGATCTAAATTAATAAAAAAAGTATAAAAAATATGTTTAATAAAAATTTTGAGTCAAAGGGTTAACAGTACATTTTAAAAAACGATAACAGATATAACATGCGCGTAATAAAATATAAAAAAAAATATTCTTTATACAAATAAGGTTTAATTGAAATGAATAATCCCAAGGATTTGCAAATACTTTATTATCTCTGGCGCCGACGAATAAAATTAGTGAATGGGCTCTGTTTCAATTAGTTCAAATTCAATTAGACTAATAAAGACAATGTGTCATTTCTCACAGAAAATTAGCATTTTAAACAATTTTTCTTTAAAATAGCAATTTTTCTCTCTCATTAACTTAAACAGTATGTAAAATGTTTGAAGTACAATTCTAAATTGGCGAAAAAGTTCTGTTAATTGCATGCTCTGCTTTTTTCTGGTAATTTTATTTATTTATTACATGAATTGCTTATTGCTTTTCAGCAAGTACTTTACAAACTAAAGCCGGCTAACATAACTTTTCAATAAAATATTTTGAAACTTAGTTAAGTCTAGACCGAAACAGTCGCAACGCCTAATGAAAAAAGTAGGATGTGGTAATCAACTTACTTCAAACTAACAAGCAAATGTTTTAAATTAGATTTGGCACTCACAAAATATTTAATTTTAACATTTCACTTTATATCTAAAATTAATACAGTGTATAGTTTTGAATCTAAATATTATTATTAAAATGGTAATATGCCGTAATTAAGCATCTCATGTCGTCCTATTATCTTACTACCACAGTTTTACTTTCAATACGACGTTGTAATTTCTGAGACAGACATTTTCACAAAGCGTTTTCTCATAGATTGTAAAATTATTTGTAAAGTTCGTCTATGAATGTTGTTGCGTGCTAAAAACTTTGAAATTATCATTTCAAATTTGTAATCATCATTATAATAAAGAAGAACTTCCAAAATACTAAGGAACCCAAATAGAAGAAATATTCACTTTCAGACTCATGTATATTACCAAAATTATTGCAGTATTATATTACTGAATTTATTGCCGAATTGTAATTCATTACTGAATTCCAATTTATTACCGAAATTGGAAATTTGTAAGAGTGGTTTTCTTTTACTTAACATGTAGATCTCATTCCAAAAACCTAAATGGAAGAAATACTCGAATCATTTCTCTGTATAATGAGATTTCGCACAAAATGTTTTCACCGAATTTATTACAAAATTTTGATTCATTTGTTCATATTAACAAATTCTGATTCATGCATATTTCCAAAATTATAGGCATATTATAATACTAAATTTATTACCGAATTATAATTCATTACCGTTCATGCTTATTGAATTTATTACTAAATTCTGATTTGTTAGTTAATTCTAATTTATTACTAAATTCTAATGTATTACCGAAATCGGAAATTCAAACGTGTATTTTTTTTAACTTAACATGTGAATTTAATTACAAAAACCTAAATGGAAGAAGTAAGTACTTGACTCATTTGTCTGTATGATCAGAATTATGGTAGAAATTTTTCATCGAGTTATTTTACCAAATTTATTACAAAATTTCGATTCATTTATTGTTATTACCGAATTCTGACTCACGCATGTTGCTAAAATTATTGGCATATTATATTATTGACTTTATAACCAAATTATAATTTATTTCTGAAATTGGTAATAAATTGAGATTCAGCAATAAATTCTATAAGCTTGAATGGTAATAAATTATAATTCGGTAATAAATTCAGTAATATAATACGTCTATAATTTTGGTAATATGCGTGAGTCTGAATTCGATATTGTGACTAATTAAACCGGAATTTTGTAAAAAAATTCGGTAAAATAATTCGATGAAAAAATTCTGTGATCATTCTGATTATGAAGACAAATGAAATCGGAATGTTTCTTCTATTTGGGTTTTTGTAATATCTACATGTTAAGTAAAAAAAATACGCTTTTAAACTTCTTATTTCAGTAATAAATTGGAATTCACTAACAAATTATAATTCAGTAATAAATTCAATAAGCGCAAACGGTAATGAATTATAATTCAGCAAGAACTCAGTACTATAAATACTCCAATAATTTTGGAAACATGCATGAGTCAGATTTCGGTAATACGAAAAAATAAATCGAAATTTTTTCATAAATTCGGAAAAATAATTCGATTGTAAAAAATTGGAAATTTAAACGTTTATTTTTTTACTTTATGTGTGGATCACATTAATAAAAACTAAAATAGAAGAAATACTCGATTTTATTTGTCTGTATGATCAAAATTATCACAGAATTGTTTTATCGAATTATTTTATAGAATTTATTACAAAATTCCGATTTATTTAATCATGCTACCGAATTTTGACTGACGCATATTACCAAAACTATTGAACCATTATATAACCGAATTTATTACCGAAATTGGAAATTTTAATATGTATTATACTTTTACTTAACATCGTCGCTTTGAAACTAAACCGTAGTAACTCAAAAAAGGAAGTTTCTCAGGAGAACGATTTCTAACTTTTCAGGAACTTCCACCGCAGGTTGACTCGAAGCTATGGCGACTATTGCAAAATAGTTTACATTAAAAAAAACCTGTTTCTTTACATTTTTCAATGAAACAGGCCTGATTCTTGTAGCATTTCTAATTTTGTGGTAATTTCGAAATAAGTTAAGGTACTTTGAGTTGCAACACTTTTCTCTAAAACTTTTATTAAAAGTGGAGAATTATTTCAAAATACAACTATGTTCTTCAAAATATCCTCCCGAATATTACATATTTCATTTCAAAATTTGACATACAACAGTGTAGGAAAAAATTGCTCGCCTGAAAGACCTGCTTTTTTGAGTTACCACGGTTTAGTTTCAAAGCGACGTTATCTCCTCCAAGGTTTTGTTGCAACTGGCACACTGCTACTCTATTCCCTAAAACCAAGATGGTGAATCGCGCCAATGTGATAACGATTTATCTGCTCTCTAAATTAATTTTATGAAACTATGAAGATAACACGTTGTTTCTCTAAAGGAGTGATTTTTTTACAGAAAATGACCCAAATATCTTATTTTTCGATTTTTTTTTTTTTTTTTTTTTTTTTTTTTTTTTTTTTTTTTTTTTTTTTTTTTNGTTATTACGGTTTAGTTTCAAAGCGACGACATGTGGATAGCATTAGAAAAACCCAAATAGAAGAAATACTCGAATCATTTTCTGCAATCAGAATTATCGAAGAATTTTTTCATAATTTTTTTTTTACCGAATACATTACAAAATTTCGATTTATTTATTCGTATTACCAATTTCTGTCTCACGCATACTAGTATTACGAAAATTATTGGCGCATTATTTTACCGAATTTATTTCCGAATTATAATTTATTATCAATCAGGCTTATCAAATCTATTACTGAATTTCAATGTTTTTCTGAGCTCCAATTTATTAGCTAAATTGGAAATTCAGAGGTGTAGTTTTTTTCTTTTTTAAATGAGGATCACGTTGATAATGTTGATAGAGAAAAGAACAAAAAAACTAAGTGATTATAGTAAGCGACAATTTTCACGCTACATTGTCGTGTGAGTTCTTCTCTCAGGGGAATATATTTCGTATGAAAGTGTCGTCACGAATTCATTCATTAATAAAGCTCATTATGACAACTCAAATAAAAGAAATACTCGATTTCATTTATGCGTGGGACGAATTTACTGGAAAAAATCATATTGTGAATAAATGCCTTCTGGTTAATTAACTATTTCCGAACTAATTATTCAAAGAAATCCAAAATTTCAAAATAGCTATGAAATCTCAGTAAAAGCGATTTAAAAAAAATTTTCATTCATGCATTTTGTTTTCTTGCATGAATTTAATATTTTATTAATATTAAAATGTAATTAAAACTATTATTATTCCATTACAATTTATTATTTTCATTTACTTGAGCATTTAATTGTTTTTGTCCCCAATAATAGTTAGACTCTGTATTTCATAGAATTCATTATTACTTTCTCGCTGGGAGATTTTTGTAAAAGAAAACAATTTTTGAAAAAACTATTTTTTCTAAAATTCGCACTGAAAGATAATTAGTTAATTTTTATTTTCCATTTTTTATATAAACAGCAACAATTTAATTTTATATACGATAGTATTCACTTGTTGTCTTTCTATTTTTAATAAATAAACTGTAATTTTTCAAGCCACTAAATTTATAGGGAAAAAAATTTACCTTCAATTTATATTCTTTATCAACCTTTACACTGTGATAAATTTCAGTCTATCTCAACGCTGTAAATGGTGGCAACTACTTTACATTACAGTTGTGTTATGTACATAACTTTTGTATTTAAGTATTTCACTACATTAAGAATGTTCTTTTGCACTACTCAGTGCAAAGTATGCCTCCAGTATTTGTTACTAAGTAACGCTAAAATTTATAATTACAGTAATATAAGTTACATATAAGAGTCAGTAAAGTTATTTTTACGATACAATATTATTAATTTAGGATATATTATGTACAATATTTTTTAATATAAAATTAGTTAATCAAACATACACACAGTACAGTGCGAATATATGAATTCAAACAAGGCTTAACAACCAAAGCAGGCGGATATAAAATGTTATAAAATTATTTAATATAGTTGGCAGATATCTGTAAACTTTCTTATGACAACATACTTATCTTTATTTTACACTGTAAAAACTGTTTTGTAATATCTCTCCAAATATCATGTTAAATAACCCAAAAAAATGAGCTCAGGAACACTGTATTTCGAGTTAATGAACATTCGATTGTGTAACCGACTGTTCATAATCATGTGTTACTACTATGTTCATGTAATCGAGCGTTAAATACTGAAAATTGAATAATTTTGCAAAAAACTTTCTCGCTTTTACACCGCACGAGAAATATTTTCACTTCGGAAAATACAAAAATTGGCACTTGGCGAGCTTTGAATATCAAGAAACGCCAAGTAGAATATCGTGAGTTTCAAGTTTGTTTACAATATGAAACAAGCTGGTGAGAATATGTTGTAATTTTCAATGCTGATATTCATCATCAGAAACAAAACTTCACCGTCTAATGTGTATGTATGTTTTTGGTTGTGAAATTAGGATAATTATATTTTAATTTCTTAATCTCTGAGAACTGTATAAACTGATTTTATAATGTATAATTTCTATCCGCTTCTATTCTGTTAAGCCTAGTTCGAATTCGTCTTAAGATTCTCTCTGTGTCTGTGCTACGCTGCTGTTTTATTTACAAACTAATTGTTTCTAAGAAGTAGTAAATATATGCATTCCAATTAATGATTCTTACTTTATATTGTATTGTGAAAATTACTTTACTGACTCTTGTGTGTATCTTGTCTTACTGTAATTATAAATTTTAGTGTTACTAGTAACAAAATTACTGCGGCTACTTTACACCAAATAGTGTAAAAGAATATTGCAGTGAAACACTATATCCAAGAGTTATGTAGGTGTTTCACTACATCACTTTGATGTATTGTAATCGCCACTATTTTTGTCGTGGAAATACTCTAACATTTTTTACGATTAACAGTTTACTTATTTGTTTCTGTGTAATGTTCAGACGCGCGAGATAACTTCAAAGTTTCACCTCCCCTGTTCGATTGTAGACTTTGGAAATTTTGAGAAATTTGGACAAGTATTACACCACAGTTTTTACATTGTAATAAAGGACAATTTATCGAGAAAAAAACTTTGTTCTTTAGAAATAACAAGCACGAAACTCACAATCTCAAAGACTTCATTTGTAGCTCAAAGGGGATAATACCCTGCATTACACATTTTCTAAAAGTATATAATAATATGGAAAAATTATTTTACAGAAGTGACCTATTTAGAATTGTATAACATGTAGCGAATATTTCATGAATGCAGCACGACCAACTAGCAGCGTAAGTAACATACACACACAGAACATGCACCGTAACACGCAACACAATACCATATTTTTCAACTTTGACATAGCATTGATTTTTTTTTATTTCTCAATTTTTGAATTTTGTTTGTTTCCAAAATCAATACTATGCGCTAGCATAGATGTTTTTGTACTTATAAGTTTTCGTACTTTTTTTACGCCAAGTTAATTATCAAAAATGTAGTAAGCAGGGCAAATTTTAAAATTATTGTCGAATTTTGTAGCATTTTCTTATAGAGTGAAAAAGAAAAAAATGTATTTTTTAGTTTCAAATTATTATTCGAATTTGTAATCCTAAAAATGACAGGAAATATCATTATTTACAGTTGTTTCTTCGAATAAAAGTAAACGTATTCATAAAAATGTACTAATTTGAGTTTTTAAGCCAGTCAGCAATTTTTTTATGTAAATCTTTGCAACAATTTATTAAATTCATAGTTGTTTTGTGTGACTTCTTAGCGTCATCTTATTGAAAGGGAATAGAAAAGGCAAAAGTTTTTAGTTTCAAATATTATTTATCATTACTTTCAAAATTAAGAGACTTTTCATATTTGGTTGATTATCTCCAAAACAACTGGACAGATTTTAATAAAACTTTGTTTGAGCATAGATTGATATAATACAAAAGTAATGACCATTCAACAGTTATAATAAATACTCACGACTGTGCTTAACACTCATCAGAGTTTTGTATTGTATCAACGAGCGGTTACAGAATTGAGTGAAAAAAAATGGTTTAATGGGTACAGATATATAGGCCTCACACCGTGATTTCATGCTAGAAATAAGTCACTTTTTGAAATCCTGTGGTAGTTTGTTCTACTTGTTCAGTAGTGCTGTTTTCAGTCTCTTGATAGTTCTCAGAGGGAGGTTACATTTACTCTTCCCAAAACGTCCTAGACATACTATATAGAGTTAAGGTCCGGAAATCTAGCTGGCCAATCCATCAATTTCCTTTTCCTGAAAACGGTCGACCAGAAGTGCTCTGTTGGAGGTCGCATTGTTATCCAATAAAAGGAAATCAGGACTCACTGCACCCCTGAAAAGGTGAACATGGGCTACAAGATCTGATCCCTATTCCTCATACCAGTCACAGTATCTTTTTAAAAGACATGAAGGAGTGTAAGGGAATCCAGCATTAAGCCTACTTTGACCACAAACCTCGGCCGCCACAATGGCCGATCTCTCGGACATTAGAGGGCAGGTAGCGGGTCTCTTTTTTTCTCCATTTGATAAAACGTTGAGAATCAGTGGTCCGGCTGAAGCAGGATACATCAGTGAAGAGAACATTCGAACCATTGATTCATGCTACAATCTCTATGATCTCTGCACCACCCTAAGCGGCTTTTTTGTTGACAGAAGTCAGTGGTATGCAAATAGCAAGTATTCTCGCAAACAGCCCTCTCTCATGAAGCCTTATGGAAACAGTAACTCTTAAGAACTCGGGACCACATAGAGGTCACGAAAAAACTAAGAAGCTGTAGCATTCCTGTTACGCCTTGCTGTAATCGACAAATACAGATCTTTGTTAGCCTTTGCGTCTCCTGATTGACCTCGACCAAGCCCTCTCGCTTCAGTTCTGGAATTTTTAAATTGTTTCCATAATCTATGAATAGCACACGATGCTAGGCGTTAAATTAAATTCTCTGCAAATCCGGATTTGAGACTGGACTGCTTGTAGTTTAGCCACAATTCGCCACCTTATTCCATCTCCTGAACGGCGGGTGTTACCCATTTTATTTACTTGTGAGTTTATAAAGTCTATTCCTCCATTAGACATCACTACGATTCGAACCCGGTTCACCAAAATGCTCTGAGACATAACGGCTCTTTATGCACATAATAACAAATGCAGACACCATCACGCTTGCAGACGCAAATGCAGTTGCAAGACACATACTTACTTCTGCCCAATTCCTTCAGGAAACCCCTCATTACTGACTTTGATTGTTCCAGAATCTTAACCTCAACAATTACAAGACTAAGAACAAACCACTATAAAGCGATGAAAATTCTTCCCGACAAAATAAGGACTTATATTCCCTGCAAGAACTGCACCGATATCCAACTTATCCCGGATCAAATTCTCGAGTGCCCAGCCCTTACCCCATATGTTTTATAACTGGGTATGGTGCCACTGGCTTCAGAACTTCGTGAGATCCTCTACAGCAGTGTTTCCCAAACTTATGACTTTTGTGTACCCTTTCTAAATGTTTCGCAACGCTGTGTACCACAAACAAACAAACAAACAAAAAGTAATGCATTTTTTTACTATAAAAAAAATTGCACAAAAGTTAAAAATCCGAACTGGCTGTTGACACCACTAATTAACTGTTGACTCAGCAAAAAAATCGTCAATAGAAAAATACGCAATCGTAAATTTTCATGGCTAGCTTTGGTTTTAAATAAAAAATTTAGAAATTTTCGTTTGTTGCAAGATATTTTGCATATGAACGCGTACCCCCACTAAACTGTTCCCGTACCCCTGGGGGTACACGTACCACACTTTGGGAAACACTGCTCTACAGTAATGATGTATTGGAGCTTGCGGATGCAGTTATGAAGGCACACAAGGTCATTTAATTCTCCATGGACACGATAAAAAAAACATTCCTCTTATTTCTATAATAATACCATTTATAATCATCAAAAAAGATATAAAAAGAACTCATCAAAATTTTTTTAAAGATCGCCATTTTGAACGTCCGCCATTATTTTTATAGGTTAAATATAAGATCGCCTCATATTCAAGATTAAAACATCATATGTGTTGTACATGTGTATCAAGCTGTGAGCTTATATCAGTAAATTCACGATTGTTTCTCTTATCTGTTATACTAAAACAATTTTAATGAATTATGTTTATAAAAGTACACTTCTTGAATTTTTATTTTACCAAATATTAACTATTCAAAGTTCCTCAATTCATAATTTTCAATGTCATTCCTATTAGAAGTTTATTTAATTCCCATATATTTTAGACTTCAAAATATAATCCTTATTAACAATTCCGTATTAGCATAATCTTAATAAACAATTTGTGTTGACTATAATAAAATTCATAATCATTTCATAATTTGAAAGAGTTGGTATAAAATTAAACAACGACGGTGATATTTTCCATAGCATTTGCCAAGTTCATTATTTCGAAGAAATGCTTAATATACATTTATCACAATTACTCAATCTAAATTACAAGAGACAAGGAATTTGAAACAGGCTTTATGATATCTTCACGAACTCTTAATTAATCCAATTTGTTTAATGATATAGTAATCTTCTGTCTCGAAATGATGTGAAAAAATAATATAAATAGTTTAAAGTCACTTTTAGAAATGTTATTAGTTAAAAATGTCAAAAAATCAAAATAATTTTATTTATGAAGTAATATTGGTTAAAGAATAATGATTAAGAGTTTATCCGAAGGAATGGAACGATAAATTTGCAAAAAAAGGGAAATCTGATTCACAGAAACGACTAAGAATATAAAATAGCACAAAAAGTGGATATCGACTTTTAAAAAAAAACTTGAATATCTATTTACACAAAAAATATAGTTTTTGGATATTCAAAAAAATTTAGAAAAAAAAAGCTTACCATTATAAATTTTTTTAAAACTGTTTAACCCATTGAAGCAGAAATTTCATTTAACGTATTTTTCAAATTTCTTTTTATTATTTTACATTGATTTATGTCAAAATAAAGGGCAAATACTGTATTTAGCATTTTAATAATTTAATTATGAAATACGGCATAGGACACCGGATTCTCTTTTTCTGCGTTAAAAATAAAATCTTCCAAATAATAATTTTTTTCTTTCAAATTTGCACTTATTTAGATCTAAGAGAAACATTAATTTATCATTAAAATTTCTTTAACTTACAAAATCAATTATTAATTAATTATTGAATACAGAGATGCCAACTGCTCCGGACACGCCAAAATAATTTTAAAAAAAACGTCGTTAATAGTTTAAAGTTATGAATTATATAACCCTACGAATTATTTAGAAATAGTGGTGGATGAAAATCTACTAAATTAAATTTATTAAACCAAGAATCACAATTGATAGAATACCACTTTAAAATATATATTTACTGTCCGGAGCAAGTTGGCATCTCTGATGCATATAGAGAATATGAATAAATTTAAATTTTTCAAATTACTTTATTAAGAATTTATATTTTGTTTTGTATACAAAACAATATAATACCTATAATCTAACATATAATTTTAGTACCTATTAGGCTGTTTTTTATAAATAAAAAAGACCATAATTTATTTTTACTTGTAATTAGAGTGCCAGAAAAAAATATATGAAAAGGACACCACTGTTTCATTAGTTTAAAAGGGGTTAATTGATAAAATATAATTAGTTGAATTTCATCGCCATCATTTGCATTTGCATACCTGCCAACTCTCCCGGATTTTGCGGGAGATTTTATTTTCATATTTAAAGTGGTAGTAAATATATACTATTTTTTCTTTTATAAATTAAATTTTTAAATNTTTTGTGTACAAAACAATATAATACCTATAATCTAACATACATGTTCAGTACCTATTAGACAGTTTTTTATTAATAAAAAAGACCACAATTTATTTTTACTTGAAATTAGAGTGCCGGAAAAAAATATATGAAAAGGACACAACTGTCCCATTAGTTTCAAGGGGTTAATTGATAAAATATAATTAATTGAATTTTATCACAATCATTTGCATTTGTTTCATATTCAAAATTCACAGCGTGACGCAACAATTTTTATCCTTTTAGTCTTTTGATAAAACGCCTGCCTAGGTATTCTTAATTGATAAATCATAATGTTACCTTCAGCCTATAAATGCCGGCAATTCATATATTGACGCTAACACTTATAATTTATCAATTAACAATTTAAACTACTAATCAACGCAGAGTAATTTTAATTTAACTTTTGTGTTTATAAAAGTTTTAGCTATCGAATTTTATCAAAAATAACCTCCCCTCCCCTTAACCTAAACACACTTGCAAAAGATTTTTTTTAATTTTATAGCCGGAGTTAAACAGCCGACCCACTCCTGAGTTTATAGCTATCAACGTTTACTCTGTAGCCATGTAATTTTGAACCCAACCCAGAAGAGAAGAGAACTCCTGGATCAAGCATTGGGGCAAACTAGCCTTTGTAGAGGACTTTTATGGAACTAACCTAATTTGTGTTACAGGGAGAGGAAAACCACGAAAATCTCTCACTGTTAGTCTGACGGTAAGGGTATTCTAACTCATGATCTGTCTACCACTGGGGATATTTTACGTCAGCAATGTGAGCTGGGAGATGAATTCGTATTAACCAGTTATCGCTGGATTTCGCTCTACCCCTGAGCCACCATGACTCCTATAAAAAATATCGTATATTCTTGAAAATTTAAAAACAGACTATTTGCCATAAAAAAACCAGAGATCTCTTTTTAAAGAAAAAAGTTCTTTCGTTTCATCGACTTAAGCCCTTATAAGGCATCTCTATCGTTGTTTCAAACAGCCCAATTTATTTACACTTCTATAATGCAGAAAGGTATATTTTTGAAACATTTTATTCTCCATTGCACCAAAAAAAAGCACATCAAAGTAAATTTCGAAACTAAACAATCCAGTGATCTCTTCGTAAACTAAATACTGTTCATTCTTAAAAAGTTAAATTAGAAATCCAAATTATACTTAACACTTTCGGTAGAGGCAAATGAATGTATACAAGGTGAAATCAATAAAATCAGTACTTTGAGATTTATGTAAACGAAAAATGTTTAGATATTTTGTTGACGCTTTAAAGCTTTTGTGTCTCTCAACAAATTAAGCTGCTCTTTAATAACTACTTTAGTCACTTTAAAAGGTTTAAATCGGAAAGGAACTGCTTTGGAATAACTTTAAAATCAAAACAGCATTTTGAGTTTTTCTTCTTTAAGTCTTTTTTTCTACAAATGGAGATATTTATCAAAGCTACAATACTTCGAAGTGGCTATATTTTTGGTAGGCACGTCAAAATCTGACGCAAATTATATTATATCGTAACAAGCAACAGGCTTTAGTAGCAATTTAAAAAAAAAAATTAAGTAGCAATTTAAATTGTTTGTGATGCTATTATAGGCAATACATGTTTCCTAACAGTTAAATATTTCTTTAATTTAATAATTTTTTTTAATCATTCTTAAATCTGTTATAAATAAATTATTTAATTTTCATCACTTTTTATAAAAAGCGAATATAAATACTTATATTTTTTATCTTAATAACAATTATTGCAAAAGCTAACTATTTAATTCAATACAAATGTATAACTCTTTAATTCAGTATCGCGATTAATCGATTACCAAAATTTATTTTTCACTCTATTTTTCGTTAAACTCCTTTATTACATTAAACACAAAAACGTTTTTGGTTACAGGGTTATATTAAATTCTAACAGTCTTTTTGGCGATTAAGTTGCAACCAGATTATTTAAAATTTAGTATTAATAACGCGAGGCTGGCTTTAACTTTGGCTATATTATCTATCGATAACTCGCCAAATTTTATATCTCTAATTTTAAACTTTATAAGTCTCCGTTAGCAACTATATTCATTTTACTATAAATTTGAACTTCTTGGCGTTAGGACTGAGAAGGTTATTTGCATGCTCGATTATCCCTTAGTCCGACAGTTAAAAAAAGCATTATATGTAAAAAAAATAATTTATATAGCATTATAAAAATTACACATAAATTATGAAAATTACATAAGCTTTAAAAATTATATAAAATATATACAAATTTATGTATAAATTGTATATTATTTTTTATATATAATGTTATACACCGAAGAGCCATTACATTATGACCACCCTCCATTTATAACAATGGGTCGCCCAAGTTTTCATGGTTTCTCGCCCAGGAACAATATTTTCATGGGGCACATTAGGATCCATAATCCTCATAGAACAATCCCTGACGTTTGTAAGCTACTTGAACATAGTTGCAAACCAGGTTCACCCATTCATGGCAACAGTTTTTCCTGCTAGGGATGGTGTTCACCAACAGGATNAGCTAACTATTTAATCCAATGCAAATGTATAACTCTTTAATTCAGTGTCGCGATTAATCGATTACCAAAATGTATTTCTTACTCTATTTTTCGTTAAACTTCTTTATTACATTAGACACAAAAATATTTTGGTTATAGGGTTGGTTTTATTAAATTCTAACAGTCTTTTTGGCGATTACGCTGCAGCCAGATTATTTAAAATTTAGTATTAATAACGCGCGAGGCTGGCTTTAACTTTGGCTATATTATCTATTGATAACTCGCCAAATTTTATATCTCTAATTTTAAATTTTATAAGTTTCCGTTAGCAACTATATTCATTTTACTATAAATTTGAACTTTTTGGCATTAGGACTGAGAAGGTTATTTGCATGCTTGATGGCCTCTCAGTCCGACCGTTAAAAAAAAGCATTATATGTAAAAAAGTTATTAATATAATATTATAAAAATTACACATAAATTATGAAAATTACATAAGTTTTAAGAATTATATGAAATATATACAAATTTATATATAAATTGTATATTCTTTTTTATATATAATGTTATATACCGAAGAGCCATTACATTATTACCACCCTCCATCTACAACAATGGGCTCGCCCAGGTTTTCATGATTTCTCGCCCAGGAACAATGTTTTCATGCGGCATATTAGGACCCATAATCCTCATGGAACAATCCCTGACGTCTGTAAGCTACTTGAACATAGTTGCAGATCAGGTTCACCCATTCATGGCAACAGTTTTTCCTGCCGGCGATGGTGTTTACCAACAGGATAATGCACCATGCCATAAGGGTCGAATCGTCGAGGAACATTCCAGTGACTTTCAAGTAATGTCTTGGCTCTCAAATTCACCTGACCTTAATGCAATAGAGCATTTGTGGTCCTACTTGGAAAACCAAATTCGTGCTGCCACGCTACCCCCTCCCAATGTGAGTGAATTGCAGGACCAGTTGGTGAGCGCTTGGTACCAGATACCTCAGACTACTTATCAGCACCTTGTGGATACCACGGCGGGTGCTAGCAGTTTTGAGGGCTAAAGGTGGTCCTACATGTTATTAGCAGGATGGTCATAATGTAATGGCTCTTCAGTGTATACATTAAAAATTAAATCTGTGTTCGTCACGGTAAACAGATGAATTAATATTTTATTTTGTTAATATTATATTATAATTAATAAATATATTAAATATATTTTAGAATTTTTAAATGTGGCCATATTTGTCTTGTTGACTTTTAAGAAAATGCAGCCTAACAAAAGGAAGAAGTTTTTTTTGTTGATATATCTCAAGAGTATCCATTTTAAGTACAATCAATATGCAAAAGAATTTTCCTCTATACCAAACTCTTCGGTCATAACGTTGCATAAGGTCGTTAAACTCGTAAAAAAAACTTTTTTATGATATTTAAAACGTGACATATTTATTCTGCCAAAAAAAAATTACTAAGAAACCCATTGCGCATTTTCGATATAACAAATAAATAAATTAATCAGGTTGAATTATATGTAGACAGACGTTAAATTATTAATAAATTCATATCACCTCGCGTGAATTTTTATGCACTTAGTTACTGAAGCGTAACAAATGTAGACTAGAATATAATTTTAAATAATTAGGTAAGTATTTAATAAACAGATATCAAGAGAGAGGTTTTGTTGCTATTTTATTATTCTTTCATTAAAAAAAAAGCACATTAAAAATATTTGAGGAGTATTTTTTCTCTATAGCTTATAATTTTTACATGTTACTTAATCAAAAATGTCATTTTCTTTTTAAACACTTTTTCAGTGAGTAATATAGTATCATTATTTTTAAAAAAATTTCAAAACAATGTAGATTTTTCAGTCTTTATGTCTTCTTTTATTATTTATCATTTTATTAATGATATTTACGCTTGTCTCAAATCGCAATTTTAAAAAAAACTGTATTTCTTTATTATTATGCAATTTAATATGAGTTATCTCTTTGAGTGAGAACAAAAATGAAAATATATAAATAGTTTTAAATATGATTAAACTGCTCGCTGTTGGCGAATCATGACAGAACGTGATTAAATTTCAAAATTATAAAAGCATTGAAAAAATCAATGACTCTACAGTTTTACAGGAAACATGATTTAGTTTACAGGAAACATGATTTGAAGCATGATTTAGTTTGAATTTGCTGCACCATTAATAAGGATGCAAATTGAATTGCTTGTATTTTTGTTTAAGTAGAACCATGATATCGAGTTTGCAAGTTAAAAAGTATGTATACATATAACATATTATTTAATTTAGCACTTTCGAAAGGTTGCTGTAAATTTGAATGATATTATGAATACACAAAAAAAAAACAATTCAACATGTTAAGGTTGCAGCAAAATTGAATGATATTACTGTTTAATACACTAGAAAATTTCCACCACTTCCACCTATGAATTTAAAGTTTAATTTAGCACTATCTGAAGGTTACAGCATATTTGAATGACAGTATGGTTAAACCCATTGAAAAAATTTTCCTACCTCTATCACATTAAGATTGCAGCAAATTTGAATGATAGTTTGGTTTAACATACTAGAAAATTTCTACCACGCTAAAAGTTGCAGCAAATTTGAATGATAATAAGGTTTAGGGCACTAAAAAGTTCCAACTAAAAGTTGTAAAAAATTTTAACGATTGCATGGCTCACACTAAAACATTTTCACTATCTTAAGGTTGCAGCAAATTTGAATAATAGTATGCTTTAATACACTAGAAAATTTCCACCAACTTAAATTTGCAGCAAATTTGAATGGTAGTTCAGTTTAATACGGAAACATTTCCACAACCTCCAACACCTTAAAGTTGCAGAAATTTTAATGATAGTATGGCTTAACACACTAAAAAATTTCCACTCCTTCTACTATTTTAAGGTTGCAGCAAATTTGAATGATAATATGATTTAACACACTAAGACAATTCCACTGCCTTAAGGTTTCTGCAAACTTCAATGGTAGTATGGTTTAACACACTAAAACATTTCTTCCACCGTAAAATTGCAGCAAATTTGAATGATAGTATGGCTTAAGAATTTCGAGTAGTGCAATCTTACGTCAAGCCTAAAAATTTCAAGTGTTTTAAGTGTTTCTTATAAAACATCAAAGTTTAGGTGAAATTATTAGTAAAACATTCGTGGCTAAAACAAAACTTTGTTATGTTTGTTGTAAACTTTGTTTTTTATACTATTTTAAATATATTTCTTAAAAACATATTATAAATTCTATTATTTGATCAAACTCTAAAAGGCTTTCCATTTTATCAAACATTTGATGTTTTGATTTACATTTCACACAATGACTTTTAATTTCAAATAAATTGAAACAAGTTTATGTTTGCATTTCAAAGATATTTACAAAGAGAAATCTATTCTGTTTATTTCATTCAAGAGATGATAATACAGCAACATAGTTTAGAACATTAAAGTGAAATAAAATTTCCGATATTTATTTAATGGATTTTCTATTACTTTATCATTTCATAATTTTCTAAATCGTTTGCATTCACCAATCTATTGTTATCAATAATCAAGCCTTTTTATTTTTAATTTGAGCCTTTAAGCCATTAATTTGGAAAACTTGTAACACAAAGAACTAATTGTTGAAATTCATATGATTCTCTATATCGATATTGAGAACAAAGTTACTCTATTGAAATACAATTAATTCTATGTTGCAGACAAAAAGATGCTCCAAATTTTTCACACTGCAATTTTAATATCTGAAAAAGCTTTTAAGCTCATTTTCGTAACTAATTCTATTTTTTATTCCGAGATATTGATTGTTACGAACTACGACAGAGTAAGGAATTGAGACTTCTCCACCAAAAGTTAACACTGTATTTTGCTTTTTCTGTTTTTTTTCTTTATACTAAATGTAAAGGCTCATTTACAGTTGAAAAAAACCCTTTTTAAATGCCTCTTAGATATGAAGTTTAAAACGGAATTGTTAAACTACTTATTTATTGTTATTTTAAAGGCTAAATTTATGCCATCTTCTTCAAATGGGATTTATTTTGATAAATTAAATTACGCATTTTAAAACATTCATCTTTTAATTAATTATATCTGAAACATATAATTTAATCCAACTGTATTCTGAGAGAAAATAATCATCACAAATCAGTTGAGTTGTGTGATTCATGACACCGAATCGAGACGCTAATTTAAAAAGGGAATCAAATTTTATGATTAGAAGGAATAATTTATTTGATACTATTTGATTTACTGACTTTACTTAACTGAACTTTTTAGCCCATTGATCGATTGATTTAACCCAAGCTGATAAAAATTAATTGTTTTGAAACGATTCAAATGGCCGAACTGATTCTCAAGCATTGATATAGTTTATTAGTAAGTTAATTTTATATGAAATCTGTAATTTAATCCAATAATTGAATTGTAAAAGAAAATAATCATCAAAATAACTAGAATCAAATTAATTTGCTCAGCTAGGTTATTCAATTCACAAATTTTGAAAGACTGATTCGAAAAGCGAATCAATATTTAGGTGCGAAGCATACATTAAATTGACACAACTTGACTAAGTTATTCTAACTTTTGAATCAACTGATTAGTGCAAATTGATCCCAGTTAATTCTTTTTAATCTATTTAAATGCATAAACTAATTCTCAACAATAGATTAAAAGCATCCTATTTAAAATAGCGCCTTAAATTCTAATCGAATCTTTGAATCTAAAAATCGGATGACTGAATCAACAGATTCAATTCATTTCTACGTACGTATCATTCGAATTAAAGAATCACGGGTTTAAAAACCAATTCTAATATGATTATGATGAATTCTAATGGGCCTTCTGCCTGTAGAAAGCGTTTTTTTTTTTTACGAAAAATTAAAACCTTAGGTTTTCTTCGAAAAATCAATGATAAATAAATCTCAAACGTATATATTATCTCTTACTGGAGAAAGGAAGCAAATTTAACATGATGGGTTTCGATGCATTGCAATGGAGCAGAAAAAATGAGGAACTTTAATCCGATAACTTAGTTGGGACAGTTAAGCATGGTGGTGGTGTCCTTTTGTGTTGGTGCCTGGATAAGGTAATTTGGCGTAATAAATCAACCTCTTTATTTAAATATTTTAAGATACAATTTTATTTTTTATAACCGTCGTTGAACCGCCGACCCAATTTTCGGGTTTACAACTACTAATGTTCAACTCCGTAGCCTTGTAATTTTGAACCCAATCCAAAGGACAAGGGAACTCCTGGATCAAGTATTAGGAGAAATTTGCCTTCGAGGAGGACTTTCTGTTGGAACTAACCCGCATTTGCGTTACATGGAGAGGAAGACCAAGATAACCTCCCATGGTTAGCCTGACGGCAAGCGAACTCTAATGCATGATCCGTCTACCACTGAGGATATTTCACGTCAGCACTGTGATCGGAGCAAGCCAGATGCGGAATTCGTATCGATATTTCACGTCAGCACTGTGATCGGTGCAAGCCGGATGGGGCAGGGGATAGAGCGTTCACCTCGTTGGAAGGTGAACGCTCTATCCCCTGAGCCATTGCGGCAAGATACAATTTACAGTTATCATAGCAAAACTTGAGTAAACAACTTTGTTTTATATGAAGATAATGTCCGCATCTGGTTTCTCGACAATAACTGACCGAAAGCTTTTAACACACTACTTCAATTGCTCGTGAAGCCCAATAAAACTTTTATTTGAAGAGAACTGGAAGTTAGAGTATGATAACATAACATGACGTTAAAACGAAAAATTATAATGCTAAAAGAAGGAAAAGCTGAGTTATTACGATAGTTAATTGAAAGAAAGAAATGATGATGCAGAAATTACAAAAAAAAGAGAAAAGGAGAAAAACTGATTAAATTTATTTACAGATTTTTAAAAAGCTACCGTGGATGCCGAACGATGTATTACTAAATGTTAATTAAACAAAAAATTAGAAAATTTTCTAATAGGGGAAAATTTTTTAAATGTGTCCGATATTTTCTGGTCCCACAGTGGACTGATCGTTAAGACACGGTTCCCAGCAGATCACCGAAGTCAAGCGTCACTGGCTGCAGTCAGTGTGCGGGTGGGTAACCACATGGATCAGTCTGCGTAGGGATAGAGGGTGTACAGTATGGGTCCTCGTTAAACTGTTCTACCGTAAAGTGCTCGACTTCGCGTTATTAAATTGTAAAACGATTTAGCATCGTACAAAAACACTCAAAAATACATATTGTTTGTAAACTAGGTATATTTTTTATTCCTAGAACTCTCCATAAAAATGAATTTAATAAAATTTATTGTTTTCTTTACTTTTTGCCTTAAATGAATTCTAAATATTTAATATTTAAATATTCAGCTGATAGTTAAATTATTTATTCTATTATTTTGTGAAAATGTATAAAATGAAGTAAACGAGCATAATAGATAAATGAAAGCCTTGTTTAATATAGATGAGACTCTGTAAAAAGAATAATCCCGAATATTCTTCTTTACAAAAACATTTCTTTATGTTTCTTTAGAAATTGTAGCTGGTAGAGCTTTTTATTCGTAGTTGATAAACATTTTTCATCTTAAATTCAAATGCAATTCATCTCACAAAGACAATAAATGTTTAATGACAAAAGTGAATGAAAAAATTACAAAAATATGTCTCAAAAACTAGATATTTAGCTATTACATTTTCATACACAAAACGAAAATGACATTTTGCTTTTGATTTATGTAAATTTCATTAGAATAGAATTTTTTTACATTTATAATTTCTTACGAATCCTAGTCAAAAAAAGAACAATAAACATTGTTTAATAATCTTCTAACTCTTAAAACAATTAAAAAGGAATAAATTGTAATTTTTATAAATTTTCACACAACACTCGCCAAATAAATAAAACTAGTGAGCTCTTCCCCGCCCTTGAAGAAAAGCTATGTAATTTAATATGGCTTGCTTTGCTCGCTTCCATCGCTGCTACTAAGTTGAACCCATTTGTAATGTGTTCTAACTTAATATCTTAGGAATTTAAATCAATTATTACGATTGTCAATTTTTCAATTTATATTTTACACTTATCAATTATTATAATTATTATTACAATTATCAATAATTAAAATGTTTAAAAGTAATTTCTCCTTAGGAAATTAAATGTTTTAATCATTAACGGGTTATTGCAATAAAATTTTTTTAGATTGAAATAAATGATGTGCAGTCGAAAAAATTGCAGAAACAAAACAATAATAATGCGTTTAAAAAACAATTATAATTAAAGATTCACAGCTTTGTTATAACACGTTTGTAAATTTCAGAACTTTAAGTTATTAATTTTGAAGTTTAAATTGAAATAAATGACATGCAAAGGAAAGATTCGCAAAAACTAAACATTACTTGTATTTTAAAAAAACAATTACTTTTAGTTTATGGAATACTTTGTTTGTTGGTATGAATTGTAGTCGCTTTGAACCTTTCAATTCTTCCCACTTCATATCTCTGTTTGTTTCAGCTTTTTAAATAGAACTTGAACTTTTACGCTCTCATGTTACTGACGACTTACACGCTTGATATTTCAATTATTGTTTGTCAAAGCGAGAAAGAAATGAGGACTTCCTTTATATATATATATATATATTGATAAAACCAATCTATATTTTTGTCTAATTTTCTTAAAGAATAATAATATTAGATGGTAAGTGTCAAAATTAGCAGAGTTGTAATCACAAAAATTTTGAAAAACATAAATCGTAATAAGTCTCTTTATTTTCTTAAGTCCATTTTGTTCGTTTAAACGTTTTCCTAACAGTTTTTTTTAAACGCAATAAATCTGTTTCTTTCTGCGAACTTTTTCCATATTTCAAACATAATCATTAACCATTTTTTTTTCTATAATGTTCAACCGTTGCTTTGAACAGAATTAAAAAAGTCTCTTAAGACAACGTTTTACATACTCATAGACATAATAACTTTAGCTTTCATCAAAATCATTAGAAAATTTCTGAATATGCATACAACTAATACGAGTATATGGTAGTTTATGTTGCCCATAGGATACAATACTAAGCTCGCCAACCCACGCTACTGCTTTTGCAGTTCCTTCCGGATTGGTTAGCGATTCAAGCTGGCTCATGTGTACTTATGTGTAGGTCTAGCTTTGCAAGTATGCTGACTCTCCACTTGAAATGGAGTTCTAAGAATATGAATCCTATGAAACTTCTGGTTTAAAAACATTCGTTTCAATTTATTCATTACGATAGCACAGAATTTCCCGCCATACATAATTATAAATTTCAGTGTATATAGACACACAACAGCATTAAGTCATTTAATCTAACATAAAACAGAAGCATAGTATCAGAGTTTTTGAAAAATTGCTTTGATTCTATGTCCTCTCAGTCAAGTTTATTTGAATTAATATTTCTGTCCGATGTCTATTTGTAAAACGCATCGCTCTTCTGAATTAATCATTAAGCAGTATTAATATTGAAATTTAGCTCTAAATCCTTCAGTTACCTAATTGAATTAACAAGCTTGAACAAAATGAAAGCGTACAACAGTTTATATAAACTGTTCGCTTTTAATTTTTCATTTCTGTCCAACTTGCAGCTCAGTTTGCACAGTTTGTTCAACCTCTCAGTTGGATAAATCTAAGCCCTAACATTTATTTAGACTATTCCTTTGTGATATTTGCCTTGTTGCCTTAAGGCCAGCTTTCTATGGTTATTCGTCGACTGTTTAGTGAGAGATGCACTTGGAACGTTCTTCCCTACCAAAAACTTTCAAAGACTTAGAACCTTCTTTCATTGAGACGTCCAGAATGAAATGACTTGGAAAGTTAAATAAATGCTGTGTAATTTAATAAAATAAAAATAAGATCTTTCCCAATAAATATTATTTTCTTTTTTCAAAAAGTCACTTAGAACCTTCTTGTACTAAGCCTTTCAATTAAAACATTCAGAGCGTTAAATGTTGGCCAAGTCAAAATTAGTTTTTATAATTTTTGAAGAGACTATATTTAGAAGAATACAAGAATCCTAATAATAAATAATGTTACATTTTTAAACAAAGAATGAGATAAGATTGAGATTATTACAGGGGTGAAAGCGAGACGGAAAAGAGGAAAGGCTGGTAGTAAAACCATTTCAGTTATAGCTAGTTTTGGGGAGGAGTCTACTTATTCTTTTTTTAAATTTTTCAACAATATCTACTTTATCTTGGAAAAGAAGCAGTTTTATATATATGCCAGAATTATAAAAGAAATCTTGATAGTTACAGATATTTAATTTTTTTCGAAAAAAATGCTGGAATGAAATGTTTTAAGTACCAGGTTTTTCTCTTTTCCGTCTTGCTATATAAGGGCTTTCACCCATGGATTATTATTTTTTTTAAGGTCTGCTAGCGTAAAATTTTTGTTCAAAGCATTTTAAATCTATTTTCTCCACCGTATTAGCAAAAAATAACAAGCTGCTCTGAAGTGTGGCATTAAATCCTGAAATTATCGTTAAATCCATTAGAAATTGAATTTGAAAAATTTCTGATATTTAAAATTCGATTTCTCAGGACTGATTTTGCTCAAATTTTGTGATTTGCCTTCTAAAATTATATTCTTTAAAATAGTGCGAAAAATTGTGTACCTTACAATTCAAATTTCTTTCGACCATTATTAAATAAAATAATAAAAAATAATGAATATTTACTGAAAGTTATATTTTGCACGTCAAAACGAATAGTTTATGTCGCTTTGGATAAAAGAATTTTATAGTTTTGCGCCAACATTTTTCCGGTTAAAATGTCTCGAGATACAACAAAATACGCTGAAAGTAAGATTAAAAATAAGGGGTCCAAACTTTGGAGCGCTCTCCTGATCTAACTATTGGGACAATATTTCCCAGATTTGGGCTATCCCCCAATATCTTGGGTAATCAAAAATCCGAATCCGTTAAAAAAAAAAGGTGTGTTTATTCAGCGAAGTACGTTTTTGTGTCTGATTTCGAAATTTAAAATATTGTTTGCACTTTTTAATTAGCGTATTTGAGATGATCCCCTCGAATCATTAAGATATAATCCTAGAACACGAAAATCCGATTATTAGATCATAAGTTATTCAGGGTGGCCTGTTAATATTATTATTTTTTTTTGGAGCACGGTATATTTGGTTTCTTTTAAATTATTTTTGCACTCTGAAATTTACCATATCTTTTTGTCCTTTCTGTAATTATTGATATAATATGAAGAAAAGTGATTTCTTGGAATTAGACTTTTTGAAATAGTTACAGCGTCCAATACGCATATGAATCGTCGCTTAACAGGAAACAATATTTCTCTACCATAATGCTTGAGAATCTATTCAGTCGATCGCCATTTTGTTTTCATGAGACTTCTCTCCAATGCAGAACGCATATGAATCGTCCCTTAACCCTTTCGCGCCGACTGTCACAAATACGTGACAGCAAAAAACCGTATCAATCAGGGTAAGAAGATAAAACTGGTATTCAAAGTATTTCTTTAGCAGTTTATTTGTGGGCGGAGTTATAATTTTTTGATTTATTTAATTCACCATTACTTTGTTCAAAATAAAACTATTTAGTTATACTTTGAATTATCATTGATTATATATATGATTAAACTAACAATAATTGAAATAAAAGCAAAGTAAGTCTGTAAAATTAGTAACGACTACATTTAANTGGCTTTTAAGTCTGGTTTTATTTAATTGCAACTTGATTCTGATTTTGTACGAATGCTTTTCTGAATCACCCGTCCCCAAGGGGTTAACAGGAAACAATATTTCTCTACCATAATGCTTCAGAATCTACTCAGTCGATCACCATTTTGTTTTCATGAGACTTCTCTGTAATGCAGAACGCATCTGAATCGTCCCTTAACAGGAAACAATATTTTTCTACCATAATGCTTGAGAATCTATTCAGTCGATCGCCATTTTGTTTTTATGAGACTTCTCTGCAATGCAGAACGCATATGAATCGTCCCTTAACAGGAAACAATATTTCTCTACCATAATGCTTCAGAATCTACTCAGTCGATCACCATTTTGTTTTTATGAGGCTTCTCTGCAATGCAGAACGCATATGAATCGTCGCTTAGCAGGAAACAATATTTCTCTAAAATAATGCTTCAGAATCTATTCAGTCGATCACCATTTTGTTTTTATGAGACTTCTCTGCAATGCAGAACGCATATGAATCGTCGCTTAATAGGAAACAATATTTCTCTACCATAATGCTTCAGAATCTATTCAGTCGATTACCATTTTGTTTTTATGAGGCTTCTCTGCAATGCAGAACGCATATGAATCGTCGCTTAACAGGAAACAATATTTCTCTACCATAATGCTTCAGAATCTACTCAGTCGATCACCATTTCGTTTTTATGAGACTTCTCTGCAATGCAGAACGCATATGAATCGTCTCTTAACAGGAAACAATATTTCTCTACCATAATGCTTCAGAATCTATTCAGTCGATCACCATTTTGTTTTTATGAGACTTCTCTCCAATGCAGAACGCATATGAATCGTCGCTTAACAGGAAACAATATTTCTCTACCATAATGCTTGAGAATCTATTCAGTCGATCGCCATTTTGTTTTTATGAGACTTCTCTGCAATGTCGAATGGAATTTTTATATCTTTAATTTTAAATATGCCTCAAGAGTCGTTTTTTATGCGGAAATTTGGAAAATAAACTGCTAAAGTTTATACAAAAGCGAAAGTTACTACTTTGCAGAGAATTAGAATATTAAATGCAGAGATACCAACTTCTCTGCTTTCTGTAAAATATCTCATTAAGTGGGATATTATTGTGTATTTCATATTTCTCGCAAATTTATGGGCGTTAATACACGAATTTCAAATTTTATACGTAAGTATGAATTATATATACTTTTGATACTTAATATCATCTTAAATTAAAAAATTGTTAAACCAATATTGAAGTGCACAGTTTGCTACTACCATAGCTGCCAACAACTACGGACTGCACGTAGTATTTCAATTTTACATTTAAAGTGTTAATAAATCCTATATACTTCTTTTAGATTTATTGGATTTATAAATTTCATTTGATAAGATTTTGACTACCACAAAATGCAGATAAATTAATCTTATTCACGAGAGTAAAGTAAAGCCAGGTCTGTACAAGGTTTTCAAAAAGTGTAAAAGTTGGCAGTTGTGCGATTGGTGGAGACACTTTCATTGTAAATATTCCATCCTAAGAGTCATAGTATCCCAAGAGATAGAGCGCTCGTCTCCCAACAAAGTAACCCGGATTCGAATCCCAGCGATGACAGGTCGATGTGAATTTTGTACCCGCCACGCACCGACTACAGTGCTGACGTGAAATATCCTCAGTGGTAGACGGATCATGGGTTAAAGTCCCCTTGCTGTCAGGGCAACCGTGGTTGGTTCTCATGATCTTCCTCTCCATGTAACGCAAATGCGGGTTAACTCCATCAAAAAGTCCTTCACGAAGGCAAATTTCTCCCAATACTCCATACAGTAGTTCTCTTGTATTCTAGATTCGGTTCAAAATTACAAGGCTACGAAGTTAAACGTTCGTAATCGTAAACTCAAACATGTTTCGGTTGTTCAAGGACTGTTATAAAATAAAAAAAATTTTAAAATTTCCAACCTAAGAGTAACAATGGACTTAGCCGCCCATTGTTACTCTTAGGTTGGAATACAAAACATGGTGACTTTTAAAATTCAAAATTTTATGAAAAAAGATTAAAATTAGTTCCTTTTTCTGGCATATTTTTTTCAGTTTACAAATGAAAGTGAATGCAAGGATTGTTTTAGCTTTGAAAGTGAATAAATTGAAACGTATGTCATAAAGGTAGTTACGATTGAATACTAAAGATAAAATAAACAAAAATGAATTGAGTTTCTACCACTATTTACATTTTTAGTTCTGTGTCAAGCGCAGTTCTCGTAGAGATATATTTTCTTTACAGAAACATATGGTAGTCACAAATGTATTGCCTCATTTTCGTTATCATTATTTATTTTTTCTGATGCCCGCGGGAATCCTTTAACATGCTGTGGTAAATAATCCTTTTTGATACTTTAAAACTGATATTATTTTTATTGCTTATCTCACAACAAAGTTTATATTAAATTATTAGTAATAAAAATAATACTTGATTGTTTAGCTTAAAGAGATGTATCTTTAAAATAGCAGACTAGTTGCAAAAAAAAAAAAAAAAAAAAAAAAAAAAAAAAAAAAAAAAAAATTNAAAAAAAAATTCCAATATCATCTTTTACTATAAATTTAAGTTAATAAAAAAATTTAACATCACAGAGATACTAAACTTTTTCTAGACAGTGGAAAAATATTTTCCAGTAGTACTCCTTTAACACGTTGAGCGCCGCGTCAGCCATCGGTGGCTGACACTGGACTTTCCATTTAGGCCGCGCCAGCCACCGGTGGCTGACACTGAAATTACATTTAGTCCGCGTGAACCACCGGTGGCTGACACTGAAATTACATTTAGGCCGCGTCTGCAACCGGTGGCTGACACTGAAATTACATTTAGGCCGCGTCTGCCACCGCTTGCTGACACTGACCTTTCACATAGGCCGCGAAAAACAGCTGGTTGACAGCGTATAACATGATATGGAACTATAAAATTTACACTCTTTTATGGAATTGTAGAAAATTTATTCAAAATTTACTTAATTATTGTGATTCTTGGTTTAATAAATTCAATTTAGTAGATTTTTATACACCACTATTNAACTAAACATTACTTGTATTTTAAAAAAACAATTACTTTTAGTTTATGGAATACTTTGTTTGTTGGTATGAATTGTAGTCGCTTTGAACCTTTCAATTCTTCCCACTTCATATCTCTGTTTGTTTCAGCTTTTTAAATAGAACTTGAACTTTTACGCTCTCATGTTACTGACGACTTACACGCTTGATATTTCAATTATTGTTTGTCAAAGCGAGAAAGAAATGAGGACTTCCTTTATATATATATATATATATTGATAAAACCAATCTATATTTTTGTCTAATTTTCTTAAAGAATAATAATATTAGATGGTAAGTGTCAAAATTAGCAGAGTTGTAATCACACAAATTTTGAAAAACCTTAAACGTTATTAGTCTCTTTATTTTCTTAAGCCCATTTTGTTCGTTTAAACGTTTTCCTAACAGTTTTTTTTAAAACGCGATAAATCTGTTTCTTTCTGCGACCTTTTTCCAAATTTTAAACATTATCATTAACCATTTTCTTTTTTCAATAATGCTCAACCGTTTAAACGTTTTTGTTGCTTTAAACAGAATTAAAAAAGTCCCTTAAGACAACGTTTTACATACTCATAGACATAATAACTTTAGCTTTCACCAAAATCAGTAGAAAATATTTCAATATGCATACAACTAATACGAGTATATGATAGTTTATGTTGCCCATAGGATACAATACGCCAACCCACGCTACTGCTTTTGCAGTTCCTTCCGGATTGCTTAGCGATTCAAGCTGGCTCATGTGTACTTATGTGTAGGGCTAGCTTTGCAAGTATGCTGACTCTCCACTTGAAATGAAGTTCTAAGAATATGAAACTTCTGGTTTAAAAACATTCGTTTCAATTTATTCATTACGATAGCACAGAATTTCCCGTCATACATAATTATAAATTTTAGTGTATATAGACACACAACAGCATTAAGTAATTTAATCTAAAATAAAACGGGAGCATAGTATCAGAGTTAATGGTTTGATTCTATGTCCTCTCAATCAAGTTTAGTTAGAATTAATATTTCTGTCCGATGTTTATTTGTAAAAGGCATCGCTCTTCTGCATTAATCATTAAGCAGTATTCATATTAAAATTTAGCTCTAAATCCTTCAGTTACCTAATTAAATTAACAAGCTTGAATAAAACGAAAATTTAGAACAGTTTATATAAACTGTTCGCTTTTAATTTTTCATTTCTGTCCAACTTGCAGCTCAGTTTGCACAGTTTGTTCAACCTCTCAGTTGGATAAATCTAAGCCCTAACATTTATTTAGACTATTCTTTTGTGATATTTTACTTTGATGCCTTAAGGCCGGTTTTATACGGTCATCTGTCGACTGTTTAGTGCCAGATGCATTTGAAACGTTCTTCCATACCAAAAACTTTTAAAAGACTTGGAACCTTCTTTCTTTGAGACGTTCGAAATTAAATGACTTGGAAAGTTAAGTAAATGCGATGTAATTAAATAAAATAAAAATAAGATCTTTCCCAATAAATGTTATTTTCTTTTTCAAAAAGTCATTCAGACTAGGCCTTTCAATTAAAACATTTAAAGCGTTAATTGTTTGCCAAGTCAAAATTAATTTTTGCAATTATATAATTTTTGAAGACTATATTTAGAAGAATGCAAGAATCCTAATATTAAATAATGTTACATTTGAAAACAGAAAATTATATAAGATTGGGATTATTATTATTTTTTTAAGGTCGGCTAGCATTAAATTTTTGTTCAAAGTATTTTAAATCTATTTTCAGCACCGTATTAGCAAAAAATAACAAGCTGTTTTGAAGTGTGGCATTAAATCCTAAAATTTTTGTTAAATTCATTAGAAATTGAATTTGAAAAATTTCAGATTTTTAAAATTCGATTTTCAGGAACTATTCGTCTAGCCATTTTGTTTTTATGAGACTTCTCTGCAATGTAGAATGGAATTTTTATATCTTTAATTTTAAATATGCCTCAAAATTCGTTTTTTACGCGGAAATTTGGAAAATAAACTATTAAAGTTTAGAAAAAACCGGAGGTTACTACTTTGTAGAGAATTAGAATATTAAATGCAGAGATACCAACTTCTCTGCTTTCTGTAAAATATCTTATTAGGTGGGATATTATTGTGAATTTCATATTTCGCAAATTTATTACACGAATTTCAAATTTTTTACGCAAGTATGAATTATAGATACTTTTGATACTTAATATCATCTTAAATTAAAAAATTGTTAAACCCATAATGAAGTATACAGTTTTCTACCACCAAAGCTGCCAAAAACTACGAACTGTATGTAGTGTTTTCTTTTTACATTTAAAGTGTTAATAAATCCAATAAACTTCTTTTAAATTTATTGGATTTATAAATTTAATTTGATATGATTTTGAATACCACAAAATGCAGATAAATTAATCTTATTCATGAGAGCCAGTTATGGAAACGAAAAGGAGTATAATCCTTAGCAATTGTGAAAAGTTAATTTTATCTATAACTGCATTTCAATTTGATCAGGACCACTTGAGAATACTTGTGTAAAGCCAGGTCTGTACCAGGTTTTCAAAAAGTGTAAAAGTTGGCATTTGTGCGATTGGAGAAGACACGTCCATTGCAAATATTCCATCCTAAGAGTCGTAGTATCCCAAGGGATAGAGCGCTCGTCTTCCAACAAGGTGACCAGGGTTCGAATCCCAGCGATGACAGGTCGATGCGAATTCTGCACCCGACTCGCACCGACTACAGTGCTGGCGTAATATATCCTCAGTGGTAGACGGATTCTGGGTTAGAGTACCCTTGCCGTCAGGCTAACCGTGGGAGGTCTTCGTCGTTTCCCTTTGCATGTAACTCAAATGCGGTTTAGTTTCATCAAAAAGTCCACTACGAAGGCAAATGTCTCCTAATACTTGATCCAGGAGTTCCCTTGTCTTCTGGATTCAGTTCAAAATTACAAGGCTACAGAAGTTGAACGTTCGTAGTCGTTAACTCAAACATGAGTCGGTTGTTCAACGACGGTTATAAAATAAAATAAAATCTAAAATTTCCAACCTAAGTGTAACAATGGACTGCTAAGAATGCAAAATGTGATGACTTATAAAATTAAAAATTTTATGAGTAGAGATTAAAATTAGCTCTTTTTTCTAGCATATTTTTTATTCAGTTTACTATTGAAAGTGAATGCAAGGATCGTTTTAGCTTTGAAAGTGAATAATTTGAAGTGTTTGTCATAGTGGTAGTTATGATTGAATACTAAAGATAAAATAAATAAACAAAAATGAATTGAGTTTCTACCACTATTTACGTTTTTAGTCCTGTGGCAAGCGCAATTCTCGTAGAGATATATTTTCTTTACAGAAACATATGGTAGTCACAAATCTATTGCCTCATTTTCGTTATCATTATTTAATTTTTCTGATGCCCGCTGGAATCCTTTAACATGCTGTGGTAAATAATCCTTTTTGATAAAATACTTTAAAACTGATATTATTTTTATTGCTTATCTCACAACGAAGTTTATATTAAATTATTAGTAATAAAAATAATACTTGATTGTTTAGCTTAGAGAGATGTATCTTTAAAATAGCAGACTAGTTGCAAAAAAAATATTCCAATACCATCTTTGACTATAAATTTAAATTAATAAAAAAATTTAATATCACAGATACTAAACTTTTCTAGACAATGGAAAAATATTTTCGAGTAGTAGTCATTTAACACGTTGAGCGCCGCGTCAGCCATCGGTGACTGACACTGGACTTTCCATTTAGGCCGCGTCAGCCACCGGTGGCTGACACTGAAATTACATTTAGGCCGCGTCAGCCATCGGTGGCTGACACTGAAATTACATTTAGGCCACGTCAACCACCGGTGGCTGACACTGAAATTACATTTAGGCCGCGTCTGCCACCGCTAGCTGACACTGACCTTTCACATAGTCCGCGAAAAACAGCTGGGTGACAGCGTATAACATGATATACAACTATAAAATTTACACTCTTTTATGGAATTGCAGAAAATGTATTCTAAATTTACTTAATTATTGTGATTCTTGGTTTAATAAATTCAATTTAGCAGATTTTTATCCACCACTTTTTCTAAACGATTCGTGAGCTTATATAATTCACCACTTTTGTCAGATATGTCATGATAAGCCATCTAAAGAATTAGCAAAATCCATCTAATATTTGCAAATTTAATTTGTAATTTGCCGTGGCCAGAAGGGCAAGTCATGTAAAATTAGCGTGGCGCTCAACGTGTTAATTTATGATTGCATGGTTTAGTGAATTCGATTTACAGGGCTTTTGTTCACCACTATTTTGAAATAATTCAAAGTCTTGGGTGAAATGTTACTTTGCAATATTTATGACGTTTTGAGCTTTTTAGAAAATTAGCAAAATCAACCGCGAATGTGCAAATTTTAATTTATAGTTCTTCACGGCGCTTTGAAACATTTTGTAGAATCCAGAGCAGTTAGCATCTCTGGTATCAAATTTTATGCGCCTTACATCCTTGTGCAAATTAATTGAAACAAACTTTATTTTTCGTGTTTTTTAAAGAAGATGTTTTGGGGTTGTTTCGGTTACAATCGGGTTGGACCTTTGCAGCCTATTGACGGTATGATGCGTTCTGAGCAGTACATTACTATTCTGGGTAAAAAAGTTGTTCCAGAGTTGAAGAAACGATACCCTGATGGAACAGGGATTTTTAAACAGGATTTAGCTCCTTGCCATACGTCCAAAATTGTCAAGAAATTCATGTCTGAGAATCAAATTGAGACATTCTGTAAATTGTTTTAGNAATCTCTGGGCCATATGCAAGAATCACCTATTAAATATGGACTGTACAACTATGGAGAAGCTAATCACGGCGTTAATTCATGTGTGGTACAAAGACACAAATACTATAAATGACTATAAAAAAATTAGTGGAATCCATGCCGAATCGTGTCCAAATGTTAACAAAGTGTCGTGGAGATCATATTATGTACTAAAAATTTTTGAGTTTCTATAAATTTAAATAAAATAGCATTTTCTCTTAGTTTTCTGAATTTATTGAGTTTGTTTCAATTAATTTGCACAAGGGTGTATGTTGTACTGATTTTTATAAAACACGATCACCAATGAGAAAAAATATAATTATTCTTCTGAAAACAGTCAGTAGTGATAATATATTTATATATAATATATTCGTTAATACTATCGAAGCGAAGATGGATGCCTGATAAATAACAATGAATAACGGTAGCTCAATTTCAAATATGAAGTTGAAGTAGACTTTATTTAAAACCTTTTGCATTTTAATTATTTATCGATTGTTGGCGATCCATAAAATGGATTCAAAATAAAATAAAATGTGGTCTAGTAAAAAATTATGACATTGCGTCGTTATAATAATTTTTTACATAAGTTATTTGATTAGAGAGTAATTTTACAATAACTTGATTTGTTTTTAAAGAATGACTGAACTTATTATTATAAATGCGTAACTCTTAAACGCGCCACACTTTAGAAAGCTTAATATAATATTGTAAAAATATTTTCACCATTTATTGAAATAGCTTAAAATAATAGTAATTTCAAAATATAAAGTATTATGATCCATTAATGTTATTACATTTGCTCAATGGAACATTTAAATTTTTTTTTATTTCATTTAATAAATAATATTGTTATCAAATCAAATTTCATACTAATTCAAAGGTATTTTCTGTTTTCAAGGTAATAATATAAAACATTTAATGAAAGTAAAACACTTCATGAAAATAAAACAATTCGGAAAACAATTTTTATCTTTTATGTATGACCCGGAGTCTAATTTTTATTGCGTGAAATTTAGATTAATTAAAATAGTTTCTGTTTATTATACAGCTAAAATTAATTTTAAAAAAACTTTCCCTATCAAAGTGATATCTCGAAAATAGAGGTTTTTATTGGAACAATTAAAATTTTTTTTTATATATATAATTATTAAATAAGAATTAAATAGAATTAAAATAATTTAAAATAAATAGAAAACTTTTCGTTTTCTAATTAACATCTAGAAAACATCGTTTATTTTTAAAGCAATTTATATTATTATAAAACAGAATTTAATATGATTTAAAATAATTTTTCCTTATTTTTACAAAATAAAAGTATTCTGTTTTGCTAAGAACTTTTTAGAGCCATAGGTTATTTTTCAATCAATTTATATTATTTTAAAATAAAATTTAATATGAATTAAAATAGTTTTTCTTATTTGATGAAATAAATATAAATATTTTTTTGCTAGGGAACATTTCGGAAACATGGGTAATAGTTGAAAGAATTTACATGATTAGGAAATAAATTTAGTATGAATTAAATGATGCGTTCTCATTTTATATAAAAAAAAGTAATATTTGTACCGTTTCTAAGAAAGATATTGTAATTGGCTTTTTTTTAAACAATTAGTATTATTTTTATAAACTATATTAAAATAAATTTAACAAAACTTAAAAATAACTCTTTCTTCTTTTGAAAGAATTCCATTTCCTATAAATTTCAAAAACTATGAAAAAGAACGAGGAAAAATACTCACCTTAGCTGGAGAGAAAACTAATTTAAATTTTTTTTTTGAAGTTTATTTTATTTTTAGAAAATGCACAGGAAATTTTATAAATTTTTCCTTTTAGTTTCTGCACACTAAGAGCGCAACAAAAGCTCTTTATAATAAAACTGCACCAAAAATTATGATAAATTCACATATATATAAAGTTTCGCAGGTAAATGCAACTCTACTGCGCATGCGTTCCCCCAACTTCTCTGGAGGCGATGTTTATTGGCGGCGCCCACTTGTTGATTGTGACGTCACGAACATAAATCGATTGTTTCGTTCTACTGAAATATAAGGGAGCGTAAAAAATATTAGATAAGAAAACCTGTTAAAAGGGATTTCTACAGGTTGTTTAGCGTAGGCTTATATGAATTTATGCCTCATTGACTGCAAAAAAATTTTCTACCTGGAAAAATTCCAGTTTCATGTGATCCGGCAATTGATTTCGCTAAACAGGCTATACGAATTCCTGTTATTTGTGCAATGACTTAAGTGCTGTTAAATGGGTGTGACTGTTTATGCAAATTAGGAGATTATTTCGAAGTACAATTAATTAACTAATCAAGCGCGTTTGTTCTGTATTATAATGAAACTATGCGAACTCTTTTTTATTGCTAGCAGTTTTACAATAAGTAAATGAATTTTCTTTAATGCATACGAAGTCTGTTCGCTTCTGCTTTATAATTTTAATTCCTACTTATTATTTTTATAAAGTTGTGATTTACATAAACATCAATATATTACGCATAATTGTGGCTCTATTTTCAAGTAAATTATACACAAAAAATTCTGATGTAAGCATCATATTAAATTAATTCACTCTTGAAAATTTACAGACATGTTTGTTAAGTCAAACTCATTATTTATATATAATGGCTTTAATTGAAACAAGTACGTTTAAATTAAAATATTTCCACTATGTTTTGCATAGCTACAGATATTAAATTACTTTTAATAATTAGCTTTTATTGATTTTAGTTTAATGAGGAATTATTTTTCGCTCTTACGTTTGGATTCAATTAGCAATTACCATATTTTATACTTGCAAAGTTACATAGTAGCATATCAATAACGAGAAAAAAATCAGAAGTAAATTATATTTTTTATTATATTCTTTTTTGTTCATAATAGCTAAGTCATCATGTAAAAAAATATGTTTCGATTTCTAATTTGATTTAAAAAATGACTTTTTATGCATAATATACAATTTTTTAACCGTTAATTTAAATGGAATATTTGCTATGATTCCTAAAATTTAGACTAAATGGTAACTAACGAAATGATAGAATGCAACTACAAGAGATGCATAGCTAAACTTGTAATTTAAAGTTTGATAGTTAGAATAAATTAAAAAGAATACAACTTAATGAAGAATAGACAGGGGCAAGTTTGGTAGAGTGGCATGTTTTCACAGAATAAAAACCTACAAAATTTCCGTAAAATTTTCACGCACCGTATAGCAAGGAAAAGGAATACCATTATAACGTTCGAGCGGTTATTCGAATTTTCATTCTGTAAAGTGTTTAATTGGGAACTGTAAGGTTCTGGGAAAGGTTCTGGGTTCGAATCCCGGGCAAGGCATGGATGTTCTTTCCTTCTCTGTACTATTTGTCCTTACTGTGGGAGCGACGTTGACCCAGCTAATATGGTGCCCCTGTAAGCGAGGTAAACAAAATCGCCCTGTAGATGCCTGAATTGACGGATGTTAACACAGGCTGGCATTAGGGAAAAAAAAAGTTCTTAACTGTCAAATCAACGAAATCTCTAAAAATATGTAAAAAAGTTAACAATAAACGTGGCAGAATATGCTTGTCTTGACCAAAAAACGCACTTTTTCCGAAGAAAAACACCTTTTTTCATTAAATTTGGATTTGTTAAAGGTCCCAAAATAATAAGGAGATTCGGGTAAGGTTATTCTAATACACCATTCTCCCCGTAAATGTATGGTATACGGGTAAAAGGAAACTCGTCAGATCTCCTCAGAAGAGGAAACACAGGTTCGCACCTGTAATTACTGGCCAAGACACCCGGCGAAGCCCCTCCCCGCGTAACATTTATTAAAAGAATTTCAAAAAATTTACAAAAGAAAAAAAAACATTTCTCAAGCATAGCAACAGCTTTGATATATACAAGAGAACAATAAGTTATACGTATATATTAGATGCGAACCTCGGTGACTGGTGACTAGTGCACGTTAAATCTGTCGGGGTCACAAAGTCTTTCAAGTTCCCATAACAATTCAATACCTCTGGGGGTACTGATATAGGAGCTCTCTTGTTTTCTGCTTTGGGTTCAAAATTACAAGGTTACAGAGTTGAACATTGGTAGACGTAAGCTCAAAATTTGGGTCGGCTGTTCTATGACGGTTATAAAATAAAATATACATAAGCCGTTGTGGTACAAGGGATAGAGCGTTCACCTTCCAATGAGTAGAACCGGGTTCGAACCAGAGCGATGGCTGATCGACGCGAATTCCGCACCCAGCTGTCACCAACCACAGGGCTAACGTGAAATATCCTTAGTGATAGACAGATCACGGGTTAGAGTCACTTTGCCGTCATAATAATCGTGGGAGATTTTCGTGATTTTCCCCTCCATGTAATGCAAATGATGGTTACATCTATCAAAATGTCCTCCACGAAGGCAAACTTTCTCTCAACACTTAATCCTGGTGTTCCCTTGTCTTCTAGAATGGGTTGAAAATTACGGCTAATATATATATATATATAGTTCAATGTTTACATAGTACCAAAAAATTTACTAACACTATCTGTTTAATTAAATGACAAGCCAAAATTTTTACTTCAGTCTAATAAGATTTGAAAAGAAAGTATAATAAACTTAAAACCAAGTATGGTGAAAATTAAATAAGTCAACGTTAACTAAAGTTGAAACTGAGATCAGTTAAGAACATTAATACACAATAAATCAAGCCAATGTAAAATACATTAAAAGAAATAGATTAAAATTTAAAATGGAAAAGATTGATAAAACCAATTTATTAAAACAAACGGAGATAAAAAGTCAAAAATTACTTAATTCATTAAAATTAGGTAGTTAAAAGATGTAAACAATCAAGCTAAAATGAAATTTACCAATAGTAGATGAAGTAAAATAGATAAAAGATAAGGTAAAGTATTAAAAAAAAGCTCCGATCAAATATCATTGATTAAAATGACCAACACAGTGCATGATTAAAGTATTAAGATAATACAAATATAAAAGATTAAATTGTGACATAGCATAAACCATTGGCATGTTGATAAGTCCTGTGAGTACTGTAGAGTTTATAGAGTTTTATATTACGAGTTTAGGGCCAACACATTTTCCAAATTCTTTTTTTTATTATTATTTTCTTTACTTTCTGCTGACCATATACCATTGATGTTGAACTGTTGAATATATTTGATGTTGAATATGTACATTGTTAAATTTGTTTGCACAGAGAGTTTGGAAATCTGGACATTTTTAATAGATCAATATTTAACTTGAATTAATTAACTTGAAAATGAAGAGAGAGAAAAATAAAATATAAGGTATAAAAATTTTTATATATTCTGAATTATCAGATCAGATTTTTTTTCGAATTTAATTAAGATTTCTAACTTTTCATGTCATTTGAATGATAAATAAGTGCTTAAAATTTAGTTGGAATAATTAATAAAAGAATGGTTATGAAATTGTACTTCTAACTCTTCATCATTCGTATTAGCCTTTAGATTAAAGTGACCAGCGTCCTCGAAAACCTAAAAAACTGATTGCAAAATTTCTAAATAAACCCTCGAAAACTCACATTTACTTTTTTTTAAATAAAAATCTTTCTGTTAGAAAATTCCAAAATGCGTAAAATCATAAGAATAATTATTTGGAAATATAACCCAATTTGCTTGTAAATATTATCAGTTCTACCAGTTTTTTTTTCTTCTTTTTTTTAGTTTCTTGAGAATATTGGGTTGCTTATTATAGATGAAAGAGTTATTCCTTTATTTAATAATTTGCTTGAAAATTAAGAAAACCTCGTATTTAAAGAATTCTTCAAAATAAAAACTGGTAGATGGTCATCGGCAGAAGGTAAAAAAAATTTTTGGAAGTGGTCAAATATCTCGAAAAATATACATCGAATCGAAAAAGAACAAAAAGACGCATTCAATATTTTTAAACTATCCCATGAGACCAGACTCGATCCCTGGAGGTAGGATGGGGATAACTTTGAAATCTTAAATATAAACCCCTATTTTTCGTTGCAGATTACGATTCTCCAGAAAAAAGTAACCCTATTTGGTTGATGTATTTTGCTAACCATGTGACAGAAACATGTCTATTTTTATGTTCTTAATTTTTATGTTTCAGCACCACCTTTAAAGGAAAATGCATCAACCTACTTTTCAAATGGGCTTACTTTTTTCTGGAAAATAGGGTTCATGTTTAAGATTTGAAAACTTCCCCTCTCCCACATTCTGCTCCAGAGGTTAGAGATGAAAGTTCGAGTTTAGTATCATTGGATAGTTTTTAAAAAATATTGGATGTCATGTCTGTTATTTTCACTTTTTCGAACCGATGTATATTTCTCGAGCCATTTGACCGTTTCCAAATTCTTTTTTTACACCCTGCATATATTTTATCAGATATTTCTTTTTCTTTAAGCTATGCGCTTTCATTTTAAAATATTTTTCCCAGAGTCTTCATTGCTAATGTTGTCACAGATGCATAAATGCAATATATTCTTGCAATAGTGCTATTACTTTTTAATTTCACCAGATTCCATTTTCCCAACCTAGATCAGGCAAAAATGTTAAAAGTGGCGTAATTGTATTTTTTACCCTAGCTTTCGAGTTAATTCGTAATGTTTTTGATATTTTGGATTAAATTCTAATAAAATATTGAAGAAACTTGGATATAAAGTGTTAATGTGAACAAAGCAAAGCACTTTCTATACGCAGTTGCCAACTATCACTCCTTTTTTTAAGAAAAGAAAAACAATTTTTCTCAGCGAAAAGAATTTTGATTTTTTTAATTATGAATGTGACTTGAGGAAGAATTTTATACAGTAGGGAACCGATTATCCGGAACGATCAGGGCCATCGCTATTCCGGATAACTGATTTTTCCGGTTTTCTGAATCGCTACAAAAAATCGTTTTTTTTATTGTTAAACCCAACTAAAAAAAAATTTTTGGAAATAATCTTAAAAAGAAGAATAAACGATGAAGAAACACTAATGATTATTTCCAAAACGATGGTAAGGTAAACATCTTTCAAAAAAGAAAGAAAAATCCTAAAATCTTATGAGGAGAAAAAAAAATTTTAAAAAATGGCGGGAAAATTTATTGAATTTCTTTCCGGTTTTTTGGTTTTCCGGTTTTCTGATTTCCGGATAACGGGTTCTGTACTTCAGGATAAATAAATTAGCCTAACACGTAAATAATCTGAAAACTATGAAGTCATATTTATGAATGACAGCAAAAATAAATAAATTCCTGCCGTATTGATGGAATTCAGGTAACTACCACAGAAAAGTATTAGAATCATTGATAATTAAATATTAGAATAAAGAAAAACTACTTTAAACCACTCCACTGCTTATAAATATTTTAGACAGTATATTACAAGTTACATAGAGAAACGGCCATATTCTAAATCCTTAATCAACGTCTTATGATTTTAAAATTTCGGCCCAATTTTGCTACCACTGATATATGTATTTCGCACAATACTCAAATGTTGCAGAGTAAGTAGTAGGCACCGAATATAATAATATAGATATCAAGTATTGTCATATATTTGGTAGTTATTAAAAAGGCACCAATACTGGGAAATCGAGAGAGAATGCGAAACGGAAAAGAGGAATAGCTAGTTTTCGAGAAGAGTGAATCTATTCTTTTCTCCAAACTAATCAACAATATCTACTTGTTTTCGGAAAAGAAGCAGTTTTATTTAGGTATATGCTATAATTGTAAAAAATTTCTTGGTACAGATATTTTAGTTTTCTCGTAATAAATGCTAGAATGAAATGTCTTTCTTACCACGTTTAGCTCTTTTCCGTCTTGATGTATATATAAGGATGCCATAGACGACTAAAAATGTAAAGAGTGGTACAAACCCTATACACTTTTATTTATTTATTATTTCTTTAATTATTCAAACGTATCTACCTACTACTATGACTTACATTTTAAATTATTCATATTCAAAGCAAAAAACATACTTTGTCTCTACCATTTGCAACTCACAACGAAGATGTCTTAAATGTGCCGCAGACCATCGTTCTTTTGAGTGCCACAAGGACATAAATACACCACCCAAGTGCTGCAACTGTGGAGAGGCACGCACTGCCAACTACACGAGATGCAGCATCCGTCCCCCCAGGAGAGGCCCTCGTGCAACTCCAGCTACAATTCCTTCTACAACTACAGGTCAAACCCATAGACTGGTTTCAATCATCAAAGAACTAAAAGAACTTTTAAAAAACAGAGAAGTTTTACAGCTGCTTCAAACAATCATGCGTGAGTCCACTCCTGAATAATGTCACTTTTGGACTAAACCTGAACTCTTTTTTTTTTAACTTTAGTTAATATCTCTATTGCTATACAAATTAATATTTTTGAATGCTGATCACACTAGATGGCCACTAAGCCTTAGAAAAATTTATGTAGAATCTTCATGATTTTGAATCCCGATTTTCTGTATGTATGCTATCTTAAATTTTTAATGCTCAATTCCAAATTTCTACTGCAATTAATGTAAATATCACAGATTGAGCTCGTATTTCATGTATGTCCATCTAATCATGGCTGTGTTCATTTTTCAATGGCAATTAATGTAAATCTCCGATCAAGTTTGTACATACTTCTAATCATGGTTACTTTATTATAATGTTACCACATTGTTACATAATTCAAAATGTTTTATTCACTGTATATAATTTTCATGATGAATGGGGTAGGGGTCGCTGCGCCGTCTCGGCACCCAGTTTTGTTTAAATAAATAAAGAAAGAAAGACTTTGTCTCTACTATCTATCATAAACTGGATAAAATGAACAATAAAAAGCTGGCTAATTTTAATTTTAAAAAAGCTAATATTAATTTCATTCAATAAAATTTTGAGTTTAGTTAGTCAACACCTTTTGCATTTTCAGTCGCTCGTGTCAATCCTGTGTTAGGCAAAAACCTAAATAAAAAAAATGCAGATTACTATAAATCAAATTTTCTAAACCAAGAATGATACATTAAATGCTACCACTAGAAAATATTTATCCGCAATCAGGATCGAGTTGGTATCTTTGCTCTTCATTTTGAAAAGTGTTTATAAGGACCACTGCTTAACGAGCACTCATTTATAACGATAAATAAATAAAGTCATAACAATATTCTTTAACACGTTCACGCTGGGGTGACCCACCGGTGGGTCACGCTAGATTGTCTCAACGGGCGGCGCATCGGAGTAAAAACTGGTAACAAATAAATTTCATTTCTTAGTTTTTTTCCGGGAATAATAAAAATCCGTAACTACCAATTGTTTTTAACGGATGCAATGTTTATTACTGAATTGCTTCTTCGCAGTGACAAATTTCCTTACAGTGAATTGTTATTGTTGAGAATAGATTAACTCCTCCCGAATATTATCTAATACTGAAATAGTTCTTCTACCAGTATTTTCTCTTTTCCGTCCCGCTTTCAGGCGCAACACCCGACGTGAACGTGTTAAAAAATATTGAGCACACTGTTTACTTAACACGTTGAATGCCACGCTGATTTTTCATGGCTTGCTCCTCTCTGGCCACACGGTAAATAACTACAAACTAAATCTGCAAATATTAGACAGATTATGTTAGTTTTTAAAAGGTTTAGCATAACTTATCTAAAAAAAAAGTGGTGAAATACATAAACCTACGAACTGTTTAGAAATAGAGGTGGATAAAAATCTATTAAATTGAATTTATTAAAGCAAGAATCCCGATTAATAAACTACCAATTGAAAATATTTATTCGCTGCCCGGAGCAATTTGGTATCTCTGTGTATATATATAAAACTATTTTTGTGTGTTTTATATTGCATTAATTTCTTCAAACGATTTTAGTAACGATAATAATATAAAAAAATTAAAAATTGACTCGAAATATGTGTTTCTAATAATCTTGGCTTCGCCGGTCACCGGTGACCCCTGAGGAGCGACGAACAAACTCAGTGCCGGTCACCGGTAGCCCCCATGGCATTCAGCGCGTTAATAGAATTTAATAAATTTCGAGACTGAAATAATTGAATAAACCTTTTATTTAAAAAACAGTACATGGGGTAGTTGGCTTTTATATCTTCGAAGTTCTCTCATAGGATCGAATTGCATTTTTTTCATTGTTAAACTCTACTTCAATGGTGACGTAAGTAAGTTCTTGATCAGGGGACGCTCGCAACTTCTATTTCCGCGTTTTTGTATATGGAGCTTAATAATTTATATCATATTTTAAACAGAGAGATTAGATTGATAGTTTTGATAAAAATGTTAAGAAAATTTTATAAAGAAATGAAAAGTTTATTGTTTCTATATTTAAACCATAAGTATCTTATGTTTTCAAAATATACTGTGTTCTATATGCTCTGTTTAAATACGTAGATAAAAATGATAAAAATAAATATCTTGTATCAAAATAAAATTCTCAAGGGAGAAGCAAAAATAAAGTATCAACTAAAAACTAAACGGTTTTAAGAAAAACTGCCTACATAAATATATTAAAAAAGCAAAATTACAATAAATACACATAAGAAATAGCTGATAAATTATTAAATAATGTATTTTCATGTGCACAAAGAGAGGAACGAAGAGTGCGTGGATACTTTTATAAGCTGTTTAGTAAAAATCTTTTTGATCAAAGTATTTCAAATTAAAACTGAAATAGCATTTCTCATCATGGCGCAAATCCTTTTCATCAGTTATTTCTTTTATTTATAGAAACTATAATTGGGAGGAATCAAAATTACAATTAAAATCCGATTTGTAGAATATATTATTTTATTCATTTTCATATTCTAAAATCTAAATATATATCATTTGTCTCATAATATAAAATGCTTAAGCTATTTGCCCGAAATTTTTATAGTTATCATTGAAAAGCGGATGTAGTGTTTTTTTCCCCCTTTGAAATGGTAATAAAAATGATCCGTCGGTAAAAATAAAAATAAAATTATATTTGTTATACAATGCCTGGTTTTACTAACATGAATATAGTTTGAATAAAAGAACGAGCCTTATAATTAATCGCAAATTCTCTAAGGAGGTGTTTAGTTAAATTAGTTTAATTAATAACTACTTAGTTCTATTATAATCTTAATTTTGTAATTTATCAATTCAATGATTTATAATATTTATAATGAAATTTTTGTTCGTGTAAATGTGTCATTCTTTTAATATTCCTATGTATATTTTTATGTATTAATTAAAATAAAATTAATGAATCTAACAGAAATAAGTTTAGTTTGATAAAATATGTATAGTTTTATTCTTCTTAATTATTTAATTTTTCTGATGTTCAGTTTTTTTAAAACAATTATTGTATTTTATCAGAGTTAGCTTATTTGTAAACATTTTTCAATTGGTGGTTCAAAGTAACTAAACAAGCCAATTGAATAAAATTTGACGAAATTCATCTGTCTTAATTCATTTATGACCTCATTACTTAAAATAAAAGACTTTAAATATAACCTGTAGTAGAAGAAAAAATCTATATCAACGCTTTAAAAGGTTTCACTGATTTTAAAATGTAGCGTAATTCCACTACAACTATTAAATTTCTTTTAACTGGTAAATAAAACATTATCTGATGGGACTATTTTTTTGATAAGTGGATTGACATCGGTGACTTATGGGCGTGATCTGAATAGTCCACCTCGTCAGAAGCACTCAGTTAGATATGAACACAGTTGACTTGTTATTTGATACTGCGCAAATGTCCTCACGCTGCAGCTAGTCAGCCTCGATCAAACACTACGGGGCTTGTACATGACTCGACTGTTAGTAGCAACACAGGAGCTAACACGAGCACAACCGTGATTTTAATATTTTAATACAGCTTTCAGTCGAAGCCTGGTGATCTTAATACAGCTCTCCTAACTTCTCTGAAAACAACTACTGGCATTCGCCTAATCTAAGAGTTTTGGCACTAATTCACTCGAGTGAATAATAAGTGACTCCACTTGTATGCTAAGTAGGGCGTGGTATAAAGAAGGCGGTACTACATTAAGTTTATGATGCTATACGTTAACATCATATGTTTTTTNAGAATGCTTTCAATAAAATTAAATAATTAAATTAGACCTAAAGAAATTTTAAAAATATTTAATTCCTCATTGTACATATACATGTAGAAGTTTTCAAATTATACATTAAATAGTTTGCTGCTACTCGTCGTAATCCCAAACGCGCATCTTCTTGGAATGAATTGGTTGAAAATTGCTTGAAGATAGGATTTCAATTGATTTGTTTTTTGGTACCATAAAGTCAGTGATCAGAAACCATAAAGTACCATAAAGTCAGTGATAATGAAAGTAAATAAACAGAGCATCGCGAAGTTCAGATACATCGCTGTCAAGGGGACCACGTAATCAGAGTTCGTCCACAACATGCATATGCACATTGATAGGAAACATTAAACTGGTGCTAACGCCGTTAAGATTCATATACCGCATAAAAATAATTCGCACAAAAAAAATCGCACAAAAAAAAATCGCATAAAACCAATCGCACAAAAACAGAATCGCATAAAAAAGGACCGCACAAAAACAGGTCTCACTGTACATAAACCTATACGTTCTTTATAAACGTGTACAGTGCTAAAAAAAATAATAACTGGCTTCTCTGAATAAATTTTGATCTAATAATCAGATCATGACGTTCTAACACTTATTCTTAATGGTTCAAGAGGGTGATGTCAAATATGCTAACTAATTAGTGCAGACGATATTTTAAGTTACGAAATCAGACGAAAAAGCGTACTTTCTCTGAATAAACATACCTTTTTTTCTACGGATAGGAATTTTTGACCCCAAAATATAGAGGGTAACTGCAATTTGGGAAATATGGTCCCTATAATTTGGTCAAGAGAATGATCCAAAATTTGGACCCCTTTATGTTAATTTTACTCTTTATGTATTTTGCCACATCTAGAGAATTTTTTAAGCGAATTGAAAAATTTTGCACTGAATTAAAAGTTTGTTTAATCAAAGACAATTCCCTGCAAAAAATAAATTTTAGTAATTTTCTATTAATTTTATTATTTTATTTAATAATACTCGAAAAATTTTTTAATTGAAAGGTATAGAACCTTTTTTATGTCATTTTAAAGTATGCAATTTTGCATGACAAAATACAAAATTTAAGCGAAATCGATTAAATAGTTCCTGAGAAATTAGAATTTTAAGGAAGTCGTATATTTAAATCGTATATTATAGTCGCAAATAATGGTATTTATCGTAGATTATAGTCGTATATTATATCACCACACCCGAAATAGGTAAGATCAAAAACTTGTATAAATGCAACAAACAATTTGTTCCGCAGTGTTATAAAATTGGATGAAAAAAAACCTAGAACAGTTTGAAAATTTCCGAAAACAACGCATTAAAAATTCCCCATACCTTTCTGAGTCATCATAAATGACTACTTAAAATTATAAAATGTAACCACACTAGTCCCGTTCTAATTTTTCCGGATTTTCCGGAAGATTTGATTTTTATATTTGAAGTGAAGCAAAATGTAAACTTTTTTATTTCATTCGTAGATTTATAAGCTTAATTTAGAATAATTTGAACCACCACTACATATTAATAAATTAAATATATAAAGGTATGAAAATAGAAAATCATATTATGTATAAGTTACTGCAAAATATGCAAATGTTTCTGCCTGCAATTGAGTTTTCAATTCTCGTTTCCCGTTGGTGAAAATTATTCTTGGAAACAGCATAAGTTGACAGGTATATTTTAACTCTTTAGGTATTCCATTTTTTCATATCAATATTTTGTATTTTCTCTAATACCTTAAAAAAAATATATTTTAATATTTCAAGTTTAAGGCTTATATAAGCTGTCCAATTTCTATTATGGCTGTATAATTGGAGGGGTACGATGTGGCATTTTTTTTATTTTAGAAAGGTTGTTTTTCTCAATGAATTAAAGCATCTATTTATTTTGACATTTTTTCGTAATGTCTTAGACAAAATTTAATGTAGTTAAAATGATAAACGGAACTGACTGTACCCATATATAATCGATATACCATATAAATTTTAAGTAGTTAAAATTATAAACTATAACCGAAGCGGTCTTTACCCATATATGATGGAAATTTTTTTTTTAGAAATACCTGAAAACAGTTAGCACTATAAATACTTTAATTTTTATCGATATTGAAAATTTTAAATGCTGATCTATCATTGATATAGCTGTTGTTGCAAATAGAATATGTTTTTTTAACGAAATACCGCTGATCTATCATTGATACAGCTGTCGTTGCAAATAGAGTATGTTTTTTTTAACGAAATACCGCTGATCTATCATTGATATAGCTGTCGTTGCAAATGGAATATGTTTTTTTAACGAAATACCGCTGATCTATCATTGATATAGCTGTCTTTGCAAATGGAATATGTTTTTTTTTTAACAAAATACCGATATATCGAGCGAAACCCGTCTAGAAAACTTGTCATTTTAAAATTGCAATTTTACATATTATATTGCGTGTATTTAAAACACGATATATTTTCTTACTGTGAGATTTAGCGTTTGTGTTATTTAATTTGAGTTAGTTTTCTTATTATGTTTGTTGCTTTGACTTTAGAGTTTCAACTTAGTTTGAAGTAATTGAGTTTTAATTGATAACTTTAAGAAATTTATCTGCAATTTTTCTTACCGTTCAAATATTTTAAAACAGTAAAACAGATCTATTGAAAATGTTATATTAGTCTGTCCAGTGAGATTATAAAAAAACGAAAGAAAAAAAACTTAATTTTTGCAAAAAAGTTATAACATTGCATATGCAATTCATAATCAAGATATATATTATAAAATATATTGGCAGGTTTTCAGGTTTGACGTATTTCAGTATGCTTTAAGATGAAAACGAAAACTGATTCGAAGTATTGCTGCATAACTTAACGTTAAAATAAATGCTCGTATATGCTTCAGTCTTGAAGAAATATTAAATTTTTTTAATTAAACTGTCTCTAATTTTGAGAAGAGAAATAGTAAGATGACCTTGAATAAACACAAAAATACGTCGTTTCTGCCTAAAATGCAGAACTTGTTTTCCCTTTGAAGAAAGGTATATTAAAATTATGAGACCCTACAGAAGTTTGTTTTTACACTTTTTGTTTCTATTTATCATAACCCTTATTTATAAATTATTTAAAAGTTTCTATTCCTAAATTTTCGAATTTCAATTCAATACTTCAACTTTATCATTCAATGATAAATTTAAGTATGTTATTCTTGAATTTTATTTTAAACAGGAATTGAAAAATTCATATTAAATAATGAATTTTTTAAAATCTTTTACGCATTGATAAAAGAACACTTGTTTTTAAAGTATTCGACAACTTTTTTTTAAAAAATATTAATGTAAAATTTTAAAAAACTAGTTTATTTGTTATATGTAAAAACTTATAAAACTAGCGAAAAACTATTATTATTATTTAAAACTGGCAATTTTTAGATGAAAATAAGGCATTTTTTTGCATATACACTAAACACTGCAAAAAAAAATTCGATCTCTTAAAGCAAAAAATTCTTTGAAGTGTTTATTTAGAAGGTGATCACCTATGTTTTGAATTATTATCTTAAAAGCAAGTACATATACTGAGTTAGGGATCAATGTGGTTAAACAAGCAAATTTTTAAAAATTTCCGCAAATTTTTAAAAATTTAAAAACATGCGGAAATAGTGAAATTCTGCTTTTTTTTCTCTCAATCTATTGTTCAAAACATGTCTGCTATAATCACAAGCACTCATGAAAAATTACAGACAATCATTTTTAAAACTACATAAGATATCGGAATCAGAGAAAAAAAATCTATTTTGAGATAAACGCATTTAAAGACTTAAAATCATTAGTCCCTTTGCACACTGTTATCACTGTACACTGTGTGTTGCACACTGTAAATCATTAGTCCCTTTGCACACTGTTATCCCTTTGCACAAAAATTGCTATAACTTTGTAAATAAGTAGAATACAAGCAAAAGTAAAGTATTTTTAAAACGACTAAGAGTACAGGAATTTTAAATTAATAATAAACTCAAGTTCGAAAATTTTGCCCAAAATTATGTTTTTTTACTTGTACATTACTTTCCACATTAAAATTTCTACGTATCTAGTCAAACTAAGGGGAATTCTATAACATTTCGTAGCTATTAATGTTCGGTTATTAGAAAATAATAGGAACTTGTTAAACTAATAGAAAAGAAAATAGAATTTGTAATTAAGTTCGTAGGATTCCAGTTGAAATAAATAATAATATGCACTGTTTTGTTTGAATTGCGAAATTATTCTGATTTCAAAATTTTCTTCTGAGAATTCTGTAAAATATTTGTATTAAAACATTTAATGTTTAGAATAAGTTCACAAAATATTACTAAGTTTTAAGCATAAGAACAAGTTTTAAAAAAAATCAAATTTTTTGGAATAAATTACTGTTGTTGTTGTTGACGTATGCCTGTTTTAGGCAGAGAAGAGCGATTGTCCTTGTTTTCCAGTGGCGCCATCTATGGCCAAGAATTCGACTTCTGCCACACCATTCGTCACACCCGTTTATAGGGCGGACCCATTCACCCATCCATTCATTCATCCACAGATCGTAATTTTGACCTGAATCAAAGAACGATTGATCTCCAATCCTGTACCCCCAGAGATATTGATTTGTTATGAGAACATGGAGGACTTGTACGACAGATTTAACGTGCATCAGTCACTTTGCTACACGGGGAGTCTTCCGCCGGCGGGGTACAAACCCACGAACTCGGACATGGGCCCAGCGCCCTACCGACCAGACTATCTATTTCAAAGTAGAACTTTAATTATAACCATCCTGAATTTTTACACTAAATGTTTTATCTGAGTTTATCATATAGAGTTCGAAAATTCATTTCTTAGATAGAAAAAAACAACAACTTTAAACTTGAAATTCTTGTTGCCTTGAAAACTTTAATTAGTAGCTTATGTTAGGGATCAGAAATCAATTAACTTAGGAAAGAGTTCTTTTAAGTGGTAGCATGTTATGATTTATCAGGACAGAACTAGACCCTTAAAGTTCTTTTACTCTACAATAGTTTTTTTTAAAAAAATCTGTGAGAATTTATAACTTTTGAAACTTTAATATGTCCCTCAAAGTCGATACAGATTAGACTGCNGACAGAACTAGACCCTTAAAGTTCTTTTACTCTACAATAGTTTTTTTTAATTTATTTTTGCTACACTTCTTTAAATTTTTGTAAAGTACAGTTGTGTGGTATTTGTGCAGTGCTGTTTTCGCTCCTTTTTATCATGATAATAATTGAGTAACAATTATAATAACTAAACTCATAGTGATATAGCATGTTTAGAGCATTTTTAAAAAAATCTGTGAGAATTTATAACTTTTGAAACTTTAATATGTCCCTCAAAGTCGATACAGATTAGACTGCAAAAATAATTATTGAATAAGTTTAATACTCCTGCTCGTTTTGACACAAGACTAAAATATTTTGAACTAGTTTAAACTTGAAAATAAAAATTATATTTTCAGCCATTTTCAATTTTTTATGCCATTTAAAAGTCTGACAATACATTACATGGACAGGGAAAAAAATCTAATCATTGTTTGCGCAGTAAATGGAAAAAGGAGAGTATTAAAAAAGCAAATTAAAAATTAACTAAAAATTACACTGACATCAAAGTTATCAATTTTCCTAGTTTCAAAATTTTTTATATTGTACAAAACTAATGATATAATGTGCTCAGCATAAAATCTCAAAACTTGGTTACAAGAATATTCTGCTGAAGTGATTATTTTACGAAATCAAAAAAATTCTTTTCATTGTTGATATAACCGAAGGTCTTTTTTTGAAAAGCTTCGCAACTCTCATTATTAAAAGAGTACAGGTATTCACACTTTCATGCTCATATACTTGTCATTTCTACATTATTTTAAAACTAGTAAATCTCCATTTATTTTTTCTGCTATGACAATATATTCGTTAGATTTTAAGACTGTATATCTCAAATTGAACAAAGATGGAATTTGCCCAATTTCATCAAAATGAATTAAAATAAGACCTTTAATTTACACAAAAGTTATAATTTGTTTCCTGAAATTAAATTTAAAAATATAAATGCCAAAATTTAAGCTCTCGAAAAATAAGGTTTTGATATTTGTAAGAAATAGTATACACTGATGCTCTTTACCAATAATAAAATAGCAAAACAAACTTGAATACAATACTTTATTATGAATTGAATACAATTGTAAGACAAATCTTTATGAAAGCCATTCCAAGCTTGCAAAAGGAAGAAAACAATCCACTCTCCATAGGGCGGTATTTTGGAATTGAAGGATTAGTGCTGCACGCTTTTTCTTTTGTAATTTTGCAACCTAGAAGTTCCAGCTCTCCGCAATAGTTTAAGTGATAGTTTAAGTGAAAGAGCTAAGAGATAGTTAAGTTAAGTTAAGAGATAGTGAAAGAACAGTTAAGTAATTATGTATTTATGAAATTTTGACATGACTTTAAAACATCACAACATGATTATGAAAACTTTTATAAACATCCTTGAATTAATGAAAGTGCTTGTCGGTCAAAATCGCTATTTTAACATACTATCAAAAACAATTGTTAACTAATTACACATAAAATAAAAGTACGCTATCTTATTCAAAATATTGCTAGTGCTACTCACTTTATCTTAATACAAGACTCCTCTTGATAAAGTAGATATTTTTAACTAAAAGAATCAAGCAATATTTAAAATACACAACAAAACGATCTATTTATTTTTTTATAGAGCATTGACAAAGCTGCCATTCTATCAAAAGTAAAGCTTAATAATAATATTACAATCGCTTCAGATCACTATAATTAATAAATTAAAAATGTAACAGCTTTGATTCTTTTGTTAAATTATAAATTTCGATTAACATTTATGTATCTGGAAAGTTGAGAGTTACGACTTACAAATTGGAAGTTGTTGTTCTTTGTATTTGAATAATTTTATCATTTATATTTATAATTAATTTTGCGACTAGAAACAAAGATTTTTAGAAAACAATCATAGAGATAAAATAAGTAAACAAGAAAGTTATTCCCTGGAGGAACGTACAGTTAGAGCACAAAATGAATGAATAAATAAATTAATTAAATAATAAAATTTCAACCAGAATCACTCGTAATGTACTCCGAGAAAATGCCTCCAAATATGAAATAGTTTCTGGAAATGAAACCTTTTAGCCATGTTGGTATTCAATTTATGTACGAAAGAGAAAAAAAAAAAACAGATAAAGAAGTTTAAAAATTTCAGTGATTTGTTAGGAAGTTCCACCCATCTTCTATTTTTACATTGAAATAAATGAATAAATAAAAATAAAACTTGTTTAGTATGTTCATACGTGCAAAACGATATGAATATTAAATTTTTTGGTATTTTTAATCATAAATCCTTTAAAAACCTAATATTTCATAAACTTGAGTACCAAAAATTTTAAAAGCATACAATTTCCTTTATATTTCAAGGAATAAAATTTAGTTTTAAATTAATATACAATGTATAGAAAAAGAAAAAAGTCTGAATAATTTTTGATCTCATGATCGGATTTGCACGCACTTGTACTCAATTCTAGGGTAACGTTATACCACGGGAGTGTGTACGTTAAATGCGTTTTCTTACTGATTCCTTATCTTAAAATATTGAGCCCTCAAACCAATTAGGTTTGTTCTAGTACCTGAAAATCCGATCATTAAATCAAAAGTTATTCAGAGTGCTCCTTTAAGATATTTTCATTAGGCGTAATCTCTAAGTATATTAAAGGAGAAAAAATTCTAGTTCATAAAAAGTACCGGAAAAAGATGGTTAAAAAAATTTGCAAATATTCAATGAAAAACATTTTGCTTTAGTTTTTTCCTTCTACTGATCGCACTCCCTAAACGTTAGACAAATTGCATTTTTTGATAAAAGTTTCAAGTCTTCTACAAAAAAAATTCGTTCCCAAGATTTTACAAATTAGAATTTATAATGAAGATATTTTTCTGAGACATAAATTAAAAAGTTATATTAAAAAAATATCATAAAAAAGTTAGTTTCATTCCTAAATTAACGCATCCTTTTAATAATCAGAGAAAACTATTCCATCAAAACCACTGACTTTGATCTTAATTATTTCATTCAGTCATAACTACCTTTTAAAAGATCACGTACTGTGAGTTTACCTTTTTTTTTTAAACTTTAAATGAAATATCAATTAAGAGAAAAACTAGCACCTCTAATTGGTTTCTAAACGCACTTAACTTTTTAAATGATTTCAATGAAATTGATTATATCAGAGGTTTCCAAACTTTTGCATGTTCTGCTCTCTACTTAAACGAAAATATCTTGAAAAACTATTAGTTAGAAAGAAAAAAAAAGCTAACTTCCCTTGTCGCTTTTTAAACGCACTTATCATGCACTTATCATTGACGCACTATACATGATTTAATATATGGGTTGATAATAATTTAAATGATTTTAATGAAATTGGTTCCAACCTCTGTGGCACCCTAACGAGATTTAAAAGTTTTTTTCAGGGCATCCATTCTAGTGAAGTAAAAAGACTCGAAACAGTACTGCCATTTAAATAATGAGTCCGAGAAATTTACTAGCCAAGCAAAAATTAATTACGTAATTAGCACCAATTTTTAATCAACGTAAAATATGTGGCTCTGCAATAATTTAGACAAAAATGGTAGGTAGTGAGTGGCCAGTGGTAGGAGTAAGTTATGTTCTAAGAAAAAAAAAAAAAAGAGTTCCTCCGGGTCTAAGGAATTTTTAAAAGTGGTAGAGAAAATTGAGATTTTGCAAAATATGTAACCACTACTATTTTGTTTTTGTGAGAAAAAAAATATATTTACATGAAATTTTTGTTCAAGAAACCTCCTTTTTATCAATTACTAACTGAATATCCGTTCTTCGTATGGGATGAAGGGAAAAAAAATCAAACTTATAACTGAAAGGCTTATACTGACACTATTAATAAGGTTAATAAAATTTAATTTCTCTTTATTATTATTTGTTGCTCTACCCGGTGACTTTACGTTATTAAATTAACCAAAACAATCTTTACATAATTCATCCCATCAGAACAGAGATTAACTGTATTCAGCATCACGTGACCAACTCATTATGGTCTAATTTTACCTCTATCAAGTAATTTCCTCTTGTACATATTTCCACAGTATCGGTATTATTAAAACTAATTATTATAATTAAATATATTACACTCTGTGTCTATATTAGTATATTTAGTACTCAATACGTAACCTTTCGATATTTAAGTTGCGTACGAAATACATTTATCAGTGGTAGCGACTTTTTAAAATTAAATAAAATTCGTATAAGACCTGGAGAAATTTAGAGCATGGCTATTTCTCCATTTGACTTTTAATATACTGTTTAAAATATTTATAAGTAGCTGTGGAAAAACGTTCTTTTAATTCAAATTAATTAAAATATTAATACATTATCCTTGCTATCACTAGAAAAATATTTCCTGAAAATACAGAAAACTGTTGTAGAATTCTTATTAAAACTGCTACAGTTACCATAATACGTAATTTTAGTAGTGCGTATTACCAAAATCAATTAAATGTCATCCACGTAAGGCGATTTTCTGTGGTTCCCCTCTAGACGAATAAACCACTAAACGAATAATTTCCCTCATTAATGTTGCTTTTTAGTACATAGTTATTTTTTTATTTCAATTATTACATACGATCAATATTAATTATTTGCTGTAAATAATAACATGGTAATTTTTACGGTTCCTCAAAACGAATAAATACCTTTTCTCTATTAACTTAGCTTTTTAGTACATAGGTTTTTTTATTTTTATTTCAACCAATACATATTGCCAATATTATTTACGCATTATTAGTGTCAATAATAGAAATGCAATTATGTAGAGCTCCTCTAAACGAACCTTTTCTCCAAAACTTTTGCTTTTTAGCACATATCTGCCTCGATTTCTGTAGTAGAGGCAGTTAGTTCAATAATAACAAAATATTTTTTAGTGTGATAAAAATATACTATTTCTTTAAAAAGAAAAATTTTTTTTAAAAATTTCACCTAAAGAATAAATGAGAGAAAAAAATTGCCTCCTCATCATACTTAAAAAATCTTGTTTAATAAAGAATATTGTAATGAGTTAGTGAAGAAAATAAAAATGAGAACTAATAAAACATAAAAAAAAACTAAATTATATTTTTTAATTTCTTCACTTTCCTTTTTACTTATTTAGTAATATTTATAGGATTCCATGATAATATTTATAAGATTTCACGATAATATGATTATTTGGAATTTTACGATAATGTTATTACTTTATTTAAACTGTCAAAAGATGGCGCCACAAAAGTTATATAAAATCATTTTTACACTCACCATTTTAAATTTTATAATTTCAAAATAAATATTTTAAAATGTTTCATTATTTGGGCCCCATTTAGAAAACCATATTTTGATTAACAATTATAACAAATGTTAAATACATATAATACTAAAATTCATGAAACGTTGATATTATTTTCAAAATTCTCTGATATATTTATAAAAAACAAAAACAAATTTTTCCTTTAAAACATTTACTTGAGAAAATATTTTACGATATAGTTTTTAAAATCTGATTAATGAATTTATAATTATATAATTAAAAACAAATAAATACTTTAAAAATATTTAGAATGTAAAGAAAAAAGTACTTATGTTGTGAAAAATGTAATATTTATTAAAAAGAATTGATAATATATTTTTACTTTCGAAAAGAGAACTAAATAAAAACTAAAAAATATTATTTTTTCTATCTTCCCAATAAAAAGAAAGAACAAAAAAAAACTCCGTCGAGCCGGAGTCGAACCAGCGACCTATGGATGACTATGATATACCACTACAGTCCACCGCTCTGCCAACTGAGCTATCGACGGATACATTTGAGAGTGTTAAGTTAATAAATAAAAAAAGTCTTTAATTATGTCAAAAATTTTATTATGTTGATTATTTTTTTCACCATAATTGTTTTATATTTTCTTATTTAAATTAAAAATTATAATTCAAAATATTATTTAAAAATTATAAATAAAAATCATTCAATAATTTAAAATTTTATAATAATGAATAAAAATTATGTAACAATTGGAAATTATAACAAAAATTGAGAATTACTAAAAAATTTCTGAGCTTTAACAAAATCTAGAAATGAATTTAATAGGGACGACGAAATTAATGTATTTCAGCGAAAAACCATAATTTTTTTTGGAGTAAATTAAAAGAAATATCAGTGATAAATTTAATAAAAGAATATGAATTTTAGAACAAGATCACTGAAAACTATTACTAATTTCGCGTTCTAACGTGATTAGGGTGTAGGGGAGTATTTAATTTACTCACATTCTTTATTTTTCAATAATATAAGCAGATAAATAAATAATAAATTTTCAATAAATAAGCTTACTGCAGATCTTACTTTTAATAAATTTGTAATAAAAAACATTTCTTTAAAAAGAAAATACATTTAAACTATATTAATTTTTGGTAAAGAAAATAGTCGTTTTAGAAAGGATTGTTTTTAAAAAATTACTAAGCTAAATTTTTTAAAACTGAATGTTCTAAGATGTAAAATTATTTCAATTTAATTAATATTAGAAAATTAATATTTATTTATAATTAGCGATGAAATTTCAACCCCCCCCCNAAGTCTCCTAAAAAAAAAATTCGTTCCCAAAAATTTTTCAAATTAGAATTTATAACGAAGATATTTTTCTGAGGTATATATTAAAAAGTTATATAAAAAAATATCATAAAAAAGTTAGTTTAATTCCTAAATTATCCCATCCCCTTAATAATAAGGGAAAACTATTCCATCAAAGCCTTTGGTCTTAATTATTTCATTCAGTCGGAACTACCTTTTAAAAGATCACGTACAGTGAGTTTACCTTTTTTTTAAAACTTTAAGTGAAATATCAATTAAGAGAAAAAGTAGCGCCTCTAGTTGGTTTTTAAACTCACTCAACTGTTTAAATGATTTCAATGAAATTGATTATATCAGAGGTTCCAAAATTTTTCATGTTCTGCTTTCTACTTAAAAGAAAATATCTTGAAAAACTATCAGTTAGAAAAAAAGAAAAATAAACTAATACCTCTTGTCGCTTTTTAAACTCTCTTTAATAAATGATTTAATATAATGGTTTATAATAATTTAAATAATTTTAATGAAATTATTCCAACTTTCCTAACGTTTCCAACCTGCGGCGCCCTAACGAGATTTAACACTTTTTCAGGGCATCCATTCTAGTGAAGTAAAAAGACTCGAAACAGTACTGCTATTTGAATAATGAGCCCGAGAAACTTACTAGCCAAGCACCTATTAATTACGTAATTAGTGCCAATTTTTAATCAACGTAAAATATGTGGCTCTGAAATAATTTAGACAAAAATGGTAGGTAGTGGCTAGTGGTAGGAGTAAGTTATGTTCTAAGAAAGGTTTCCTCTGTGTCTAAGAAATTTTCAAAAGTGGTAGAGAAAGTTGAGATTTTATAAAATATGTAACCACTACTATTTTATGTTTGTGAAAGAAAGCATATTTACATGAGATTTTTATTTAAGAAACCTCCTAACTTTTTTTTATCAGTTACTAACTGTATATCTGTTCTTCGCATGGGGTGAAAAAAAATCGTACACAAAACTTAAAGGTTTATACTGACACCATTAATAAAGCTAAAATAATTCAATTTCTCTTTATTATTATTTGTTGCTCTACCCGGTGGCTTTACGTTATTACATTAAGCAAAACAATTTTTTCAAAATTCATCCCATCAGAATAGAGATTAACTGCATCCAGCATCACGTGACCAACTCATTATGGTTTAATTTTACCTCTATCAAGTAATTTCCTCTTGTACATATTTCCACAGTATCGGTATTATTAAAACTAATTATTATAATTAAATATATCAATATAATACACTCTGCGTCTATATTAGTATATTTAGTACTTAATACGCAACCTTTAGATATTTGACTTGTGTACGAAATACATTTATCAGTGGTAGCGACATTTTAAAAGTAAATAAAATTCGTATAAGACCTTGAGAAATTTAGAGCATGGCTATTTCTCTATTTGACTTTTAATAAACTGTTTTAAATATTTATAAGTAGCGATGGAAAAACGTTATTTTAATTCGAATTCATTATAATAGTAATACATTATCTTTGCTACCACTGGAAAAATATTTTCTGAAACTACGGAAAACTGTTGTAGAATTCTTATTAAAAGCTCGCCAATTACCGTAATACGTAATTTTGGTAATATGTATTACCAAAATCAATTAAATGTCATCTACGAGAAGCGATTTTCTATGGTTCCCCTCTAGACGAATAAACCACCAGACGAATAATTTTCCCCATTAGTGTTACTTTTTAGTACATAGTTTTTTTTAATTTCAATTATTACTTACGATCAATATCAATTAAGCATTTGCTGTAATTAATAATATGGTAATTTTTACGGTTCCCCAAAAGGAATAAATACCTTTTCTCTATTAACTTTACTTTTTAGTACATAGGTTTCTTTTTTATTTCAACTAATACATATTACCAATATTTACCCATTATTGCCGTCAATATTAGAAATGCAATTATGTAGAGCTTCTCTAAACGAACCTGTTCTCCAAAACTTTTGCTTTTTAGTACATATCTGCCTCTATTTCTGTAGTAGAGGCAGTTAGTTCAATAATAACAAAATATTTTTAGTGTGATGAAAATATACTATATCTTCAAAGAAAATTTTTTTCTTTTTAATTTCGCTAAAAAAAATCAGAAAAAAAAAAATTGCCTCCTCATCATACTTAAAAAAATCATGCTCAATAAGGAATATTGTAATAAGTTAGTGAAGAAAATAAAAAGGAAAACTTCATCACTTTCCTTTTTATTTATTTATCAATATTTATAGGATTTCACTATAATATGATTATTTTGAATTTTACGATAATATTATGATTATTTTGAATTTTACGATAATATTATGATTATTTGGAATTTTAAGATATTATTACTTTGTTTAAAAAGTCAAAAGATGGCGCCACAAAAGTTATAGAAAAACATTTTTACTTTCACCACTTTAAATTTTATAATTTCAAATTAAATATTTTAAAATGTTTCATACATTCCGGGAGTGATTTAGAAAACTGTACTTTGTTAAACTATTATTACAACTGTTAAATTTGTATAATTCGTGAAACGTATATTTATATTATTTAAACGTATTCATTATATTTAAAATTCTCCGATATATTTAAAAAGAAAAAAGCTAATTTTTCCTATTAAATATTGGCTTGAGAAAATATTTTACGATATAGTTTTTAAAATCTGATTAATGAAGCTATAATTAGAGACAAATAAATACTTTAAAAATATATAAATACTCAGAATGTAAAGAAAAAAGTACCTATGTTGGGAAAAATGTAATATTTAATAAAAAAAAAATTGATAATTTATTTTTACTTTTGAAATGAGAACTAAATAAAAAGTACAGAATATAATTTTTTTTATCTATCTTGTTAACAAAAAGGAAGAAAAAAAATTTCCGTCGAGCCGGAGTCGAACCAGCGACCTATGGATGACTATGATATTCCACTACAGTCCACCGCTCTGCCAACTGAGCTATCGACGGATACACTTGTGAGTGTTAAGTTAATATATAAAAAAAGTCTTTAATTATGTCAAAAATTTTATTATGTCGAAGATTTTTTTCACCATAATTGTTTTATATTTTCTTATTTAAATTAAAAATTATAATTCAAGATGTTATTTAAAAATTATAAATAAAAATCATCCAATAATTTAAAATTTTATAATAATGAATAAAAGTTATATAACAATTGGAAATGATAACAAAAATTGAGAATTACTAAAAAATTTCTGAGCTTTAACAAAATCTAGAAATGAATTTATTTCAGAGGGACGACGACATTAATGTATTTCAGCAGAAAACCATAAGTGTTTTTGGAGTAAATTAAAAGAAATATCAGTGATAAATTTAATAAAAGAATATGAATTTTAGAACAAGATCACTGAAAACTATTACTAATTTCGCGTTCTAACTTGATTAGGGTGTAGGGGAGTATTTAATTTACTCACATTCTTTATTTTTCAATAATATTAGCAGATAAATAAATAATAAATTTTCAATAAATAAGCTTACTGCAGATCTTACTTTTAATAAATTTGTAATAAAAAACATTTCTTTAAAAAGAAAATACATTTAAACTATATTAATTTTTGGTAAAGAAAATAGTCGTTTTAGAAAGGATTGTTTTTAAAAAATTACTAAGCTAAATTTTTTAAAACTGAATGTTCTAAGATGTAAAATTATTTCAATTTAATTAATATTAGAAAATTAATATTTATTTATAATTAGCGATGAAATTTCAACCCCCCCCCCTCCCCCAAGATATATTGGACAAATAAAAAAAATCGTAAGTTATCATCGATATAAATCTAGCTAAGTTAAAAAGAAACAAAAATTATTCATTTTTGAAGTTATTTACAAATTGAAGAGATTTTGAATTTTTTTTTTTTTTTTTTTTTTTTTTTTTTGCAGTTGGGAAAAATTTGAGAGTTAAGGAGTGAATTTTGCTCAGCTCAAAAATTATGGCATCATTTGGCGCCTATGATTAAATCTAATTTAAAGCAAGGATGAAGAGAATTATTTTTCCCTTAATTTATCTTTTTCCTTCCTTTTTCAAAAAGTATTAAGAATATAAAAAATAAATAAATAAAAACTTTAAAACATATTTTTTAAAAGAAATAATAAAAATAAAGAGTATATATAGTCTAATTTTATAGTCTAATTCTATAGTCTAATTTTAATATATTTATAAGAGTATTGAGGCCAGGCCGACTTCAAAACTTGTAACACAATGAAAATTCCTTATCAAATATTTGGTTTACGGAATAAAAGGACATTAATATTGTTGCACTTATTTAAATTTGGAAATTAAATTTTGAATTGTTCTATCATAAGTCAACTGTAATGAACAGAACAAAATATATGATGAAAATAATATTAGGAAAATATATTTTGAAAAAAGAGCTCGATTAACTTAATGGTGTCATTCGTAAAGAAATATTATAGAGGACTCTAAGACGTTAAACAAAATCAGTCTATAAATTACACCATATTGTGACACATAAAGAACAATATGAAGATATAAAAAAATAAACAATGACCTCCGCAAGCAACTATAATAAGACGTTGCAAGTAAACACATAAATCAGTCTTTCCTGCAAATGTCTATGTTTCATAATCTCACTCATTTTTGTCTGCAACTCGTATATCTTTATTATTTTTTTTTCTTAATGTTTATTTAAAAAGTATTATTTCCTACTAAAGAGATAAATGAATATCATACGTTATTGGTGATTGACTACATTAAATTGAATAGCGTATCTTAAAAACCAAGAAACCGGTAGACCTTCTAAAAGTATATATGAAAAAAGTCACATAGCTCTATCTTTCCGGTTTAAAATTCTAGGAACAGAATATCCAGAAATCTACATAGAATTCCAATTTAATATTGTGAAGTTCTGAAATCCCAGGTAGAAATATTCTAATAAAACAGATTTTTCTTTCTTTCTTTCTTTTTTTGAGGATCATTGGGAATATTTTACGTCAGCTCTGTGGTCGGTACGAGCTGGTTGCGGAATTCGTATCGAAAACGTTTGCTTCCTAGTACTTTTAGAGCAATGTCTACCAACTGGTGGGCCGCGGGCCACGTCCGACCCGCGATTTTTTTTTTTTTTTTTTTTTTTTTTTTTTTTTTTTTTTTTTTTTTTTTTTTTTTTTTTTTTTTTTTTTTTTGTGGCCCGCGAACTAAAATATATTAGTTTTTATTTTTTCGTTGACAATTTTCGTAAAATATCTTTATGGGTATAAAATACTTATCTTTCGTTAAAAAGAAGCCTAATTTCTTCTTTTCTGTGCAATGGTGCAAACAAAAGTATTTCTCAGGTAAAAATCTACTTTGTATTTTGATTTGTAATTCAATACTTTTGTTTTGTGCAACTTGTTATAAGTCTGATAGTAATATTTAATGTTCATTCAAACATAAAAGAGTCCTACATAAAATTTTGATAAAGTTTGACTGGTGTTTTTAATTGCTGCCCCCAGCCTCATGTAAGTTGGAAACCCCTGTTTTAGAGATCTTTCTCTTATTTCTAACAGAGGATCAAAATTATTTGTATAAAAATTTCTATAAATTTTAAATACTTTTGACTATTATTACTTATAAACAATTTAAACAGATGTAATAAGTCAGAATAACACAAAGTCATGTTCATATTGCTCTGATAAAAATTTTATGAAATCTCAATTCCTGCTTTACTTTTCCATCACTAGAGAAAATATTTCACATAAATCTAAAATGTTGTAAGGCTAAAAAATTATAGTTGTTTTGTTTTAGCTTACAGATAATAAATATATCGTTGGTGTGCTTTTTTATTCTAGACGCTTAAGAAAATAGACGCAGCATTTAATTCCGAATTTCTCTTAAAAAATTGTTTTTTTTTAAATTTTTTTTTTTATTCTTAAATAATTAACTAATGGATCCAAATAAAGTTGTAATGTATAAAGTTGTAATTTTATTTATTTATTATTTTTTTCATTTAATCTTTTTTGAAAAAACTTTAAAAGTCAAAAATGGACAATTACAGCATCTCTTATTTTTTTAAAATTTCAATCCTAACTTATTGGAAATTCTCCCCTGAATCCGAAAATATGTTTGTTTTTTCTCCCAAATGTGTATTTATTTAATTATTAAAATTGCCCGAAAAGGCCTCCATTGGTGATGCAATCAAAAACGATCTCTGATTGGTTATGACGTCGCATGTGCTGAATGGAAACGTGCCGCATCCATCCGCTAATGCTATTTCAATGCTCTTTTAGTTTTGATATCACGTATATCAGGGGTTTCCAAATTACATGAGGCCGGGGGCCACAATTAAAAACACAAATCTAGTGGCGGGCAGCAACTTTATTAAAATTTTATGTAAGACTCTTTTATGTTTGAAGGAACATTAAATATTACTGTCAGATTTTTACCAAGTTGTAAAAAACAAAAGTATTGAATTACAAATTAAAATAAGAAGTAGATTTTTAAAAATATTTAATTGCATATTAAAAAATTCGGGCTACAATAACTTTAATGTGCATCCATGTATTAAACAATTANTTTTGTGTGCTACTATGTAAGTTTTAATACCAGCCTTCTTAAAGTTTCTTTATATCTTAACAATTAGATATCTGTTGCACATTAATTGTTTAATACATGGGTGCACATTAAAGTTATTGTAGCCCGAATTTTTTAATATGCAATTAAATATTTTTAAAATCTACTTCTTATTATAATTTGTGATTCAATACTTTTGTTTTGTACAACTTGGTAAAAATCTGACAGTAATATTTAATATTCCATCAAACATAAGAGAGTCCTATATAAAATTTTGATAAAGTTGCGGCCCGCCATTTGATTTGTGTTTTTAATTGTGGCCCCCGGCCTCATGTAAGTTGGAAACCCCTGCTATAGACCAAAGAAAAAGATTCCCTCTCTCTCGCCGACATGAACCAAAACCTGCCCTAAACAATGACCCCACACCCCTACTTGAAATAGTTATGCCTTGTTACCATAGTCACCACCACGGGTCCAGACAAATGGCTAGGGGAGTTCTTACTCTAGACAAACTACGTGTAACTCTTCACAGCGAATCAACAATTCTTTTCTGCTAATATCAGTGGTGTTCAAATTCATATAAATTTTTATTTTATTACATTTGTTTTTAAAATAAAGTAATTACTTAATAAAAATCGAACAGAGATTGGATAGAAATAGTAAACATTTAGATAAAGGGTGGATGGTTTTATTATTTGGTATCGTATTAAAAAAATCAGTGTTTTCATAAATCAAGCTCATTGAAGAAATATCTATACATCATCGTTACAATCTATATGTGCTAAATATTTGAGTAAATTTTGCTTCTTTTCTTTTATTATTTTTTTTTTATTGGAGTTGAAGAATATTTTCTTTTTAAATGAATATTTACGAATACAGATTATTTCTTCTTCTTTTTTACTATGTATTAAATATTTAAATACACATTAATGCTCATATCTGTTCTCAATGTCATTTTTAGTAAATACGAATTTCGTTACAGTTAGAAAGTTATTTTTACTTTTAAAATTTTAATTCCTCGTTCTGCAATATAGAATTTACTATATATGGTTATTGTTGATTTTTTTCTTTATTTCTGCGAACGATATGCTAGTGCTTGCAAAGAAGAATTTTAGAATAGTAAAATTAATGCTTTATATACTTTTAATGAAAAAAATTCATTTAAACAGGTAAAATAAATCTCAGGTTAAGCTTCCGGTATCGCAGAAAAAGAATCTACTCTTTCAAGAATTTAGTCCATTAAAAAATATATATTTTAATATATATTCATATATTTATTTATTCATATATACATGCCCATCATCACAGTCTATGTGCTTATAGTTAAAATTTCAATTAATGTAATTTAATTTAGTCCCATAATTTCAGCGAATATCATTAAGCTAGACGCTTTTGTTTCACTAGAATTTAAAAAAAAAAAATATGCGAAATGAAAATAAATTCTAAGCCATATTTTTATTATTTATTAAATAATTAAACAAACAGAAATGTTAATATCAACTTTTATTGTTATTTTATTTTTTGAGTATAGGAATTTTGCTATGGGGAAAAGTTACTTTTATCTGTATCTTAAAATTTTAATTCCTGTTTCTCTAATGAAAAACTAAATAAATGCATAAGCTAGATTTCAATACTTTTGTAACATATATTAAAGCAATTATAATAAAATAAATAAAATCAATTAGAATATATTTCTTTCTTTCTTTTTCGTTTAACTTATTTTTTTAAAAAGAATGAATTAAAAGTTTTGCTAGGATCACAATTTCTTTAAAAGGCTACACTATGCTGGAGATAATTCCTTGCATTAAATTCAAGCTAGAATAAGTAAATAAAAAAAATCAATTACTTTTTTCTAAAATTTTAAGACCTAAAATTTCAAAATGAAAAATTTATCCAACATTTTTATCATTTAACATGAAAATAATTAAAATTATATCTTTTAAAAGATTGACATGGTTAAAAAATATGAAAGATCAAAATTATTTCGTATTTATAACGCATCACTTTAATAAGTATTATCAGGCATCCATAACTTATTTTAACACCTTTTGAGCTGTATTCTCTGCAACTCGCATTTTGAGATTTGATCCTTCTCTTAGAACACGCTTTTTGAGCTTTATACTATTAAACGTACATTTTGAGATCAGTTCATTCTTTTAGAACACGCTTTTTCAGCTGTATTCTCTGCAACACGCATTTTGAAGCGTGACCATTCTCTGAGAACACACTTCTTGAGCTATTTTCTCTTTTTTGAGCTATGTTCAGAATAAAAGGCTCGCCGAAGAATATGTGACTGTCTATGTATAAAATTCGCCATTCTATAGAATGTTTAGTTATTGTGTAAAATCAATTCGCAAAGTATGAAAGGATTGATATTTCGCACATAGGTTTGTTCATCATAGAATAAAACTTTCATAATTCATACTTTGTCTACAAAGAGCATTTGTCTTTCTATAGACTTTCTACGCATTTTATACAATGACTGATGGGGAAAATACGCTAGGCATTCTGTATTCTATAGAATGCCGACATTTTACACATAGATGGAAACATCAATATAAAATTTAAAAAATAATAAAATTGCCGGCTTTTCCATAACTCTTGGAAGCAATAATAACGATAATTAGTTCGCGTTTATTTTGAGGCGTAGTCAATTACAGACAATATTTCGTTTCATCTTTTTATTAATTCACTTGTAAGGGACATATGCAAAGCTATTGGACATCCGATTAATGACCAGTGGACACTTTCTCGACATTAATGTCGCTAATTTTGTCGATTCATTCTGAGTAAGTGCAAACTAATGGACCCATATAGCGTCAGGTATTATTTATTGAAAAAGGGGTCAAAAGCATGCTTATGCATAACATCACCAAGGTCTGTCTTCTAATTATGATGATAGATATGAAATGGATGTTTCGAATGCATAATAAATGGAAAACTACAAGTAATTATACATTATAAGTATTCCTAAATGTGTTAATTAGTGGTGAGTTCTAGAGTAATGCTTATAATAAGTGCCAGATCTGTATAAGGATTAAAAGATCTGTGTATGGAATAAAGGATTTTAATCAGATTTTTAATAAGTTAAGGAAATGATTGGTTGCCCATGTCTATAATTTAACTAGTTTTTGAATTCTGATTTGCACTTGTAATGCATGTTGATTAAATTTTCTGGGAAAATAAAAGTTAGTATTTTACAATCATAATTACCATTACAACAGATCTCTCTTTTAGTAACATATTTTCCTTTTGAATTAGCAGTTAGTTTTCCTTCTGAATTGAAAGTCTAGTTTTTCCCCTTGTTGTGGCGCCATCTATGGCCAAGAATTCGACTTCTGCCACACCATACGTAACATCCGTTTATAGGGCGGACCCATTCATGCATCCAATCATTCATCCACAGATCGTAATTTTGACCTGAATCAGAGAACGATCGATCTCCAATCCAATACCCCCAGAGGTTTTGATTTGTTATGGGAACATGGGGGACTTTTGCGACTCGACAGATTTAACGTTCATCAGTCACTTTACTACACGGGGAGTATTCGGCCGGCGGGATTCGAACCCACGAACTCTCGGACATCGGCCCAGCGCCCTACTGACCAGGCTATCAGTTATTTCCCTTGAATTAATATTATAATGTAATGTAGAAAAATTGTTTCAAAGAAGGCAAGTAAAGCCGATTCTGCCTCTAATCGCGGTTTTTTATGCTAGGTGTTGACAGTAGGTTGTGTGGGAGGGAGAAAACAATACACTGAAAAAGATCTAAAATATTTCTCGGAAATATAATGGAACTTGGTAACTAATTTAAGCTTTTTTAATTTTTAATACTTGTTGATTTTACATTATTCAGGTCTACTAGTCGTAAACAATATTTCATAAATTCGCGAATGTTATAATCACGTGAACGAAGAAATAAGGATAGGCGGCATCTTAATATGATAAAGGGGGCTCACATATCAAATGTTTGTTTTATTTATTTGGCATATTTGTATGGTAAGCTACATATTGCAAAAAAAAAAATAATAATTAGAATTAAATTTTATTTTATTACTCTTTTTAAATTCTATTTTAGCTTTCGTAGCATTAGCAATAGAAAGAAAAATGTTTTCAAGCCGCATTTCTCGGAATCACTTACATTGTTTTTGAATTACACGGCACAGTAGTTTTCACTATGATTTTTTAAACAGTATCAATTTTCATAAAAGCACTAAAATATTAATTACTATGGCTACCTGAATGTAAGCAATAACAAGCTTCTTACAAGAAATTTAGAAAACTTCCGGTGTGTATCCCTCTGCTTATGCTAAGCTTATGAATGAGGCAGGCTTATGTTAAGCTTGTAAGCTGGCTTATTATTCTAGGAAGTTTATTGTTGTGATCTGTGTTGAATTTACCCGTAATTTGACCGTTCATAAGAGTTTTCTGTTATTAAATCCTAACCGGTGGCGACCCTAAAACAAGCCAAAGAAAATTATTATTCATACATAAAGTGTATGGTTTGCCATGGTTATCCCTTTTCATACGAGGCAACTTTTACCCATTTGGCGTAAAAATTTTTATTTCTATATTTAAAGTGGTAGTAAAATGTATGCTTTCTATATATTCCTGGCATTTATAAACTTAATTTATAATTCTTTTAATCCACCACTAATTTTAAAAAAAATTAAGTTTATATATTGAAATGCAATACTGTTGATGAATGATACATAAGCTAGTTCAAATTACACAGTATTTTTCTGCATATAATTGCAATTTATATTCCATTTGACTACACTGGCGAAAATCATCCTTGAAAGGATTAAAAGTTGGCAGGTATGCCTTTTTGGCTATATAAGTGTAAAATATTGCCGTTTGTTACTTTTTTGTATACCATCATAGCATGCTTGCGGAGTCCGACAAATTCATTTGTTGTTTGTTTTAGTGAAATTTAAATTGAAAGAACACGTTATAGTGTAATCGCTACAGGTATATAATAATATTGGATGGCGCGCTTTTTCGAGATGAGGCGTAAAAATTAATCATAAGTGGTAACCCGACGACGAATTTAACCCCTAGAGCCATCTATGCTTCACTTTACACGTTCAACTATCCATGGTGGCTCAGAGGATAGAGCGTTCGCCTTCCAATGCGGTGAATCTGGTTCGAATCCTAGCGATGGCTGGTCGATATGAATTCCGCACCCACCACAGTGCTGACATAAAATATCCTCAGTGGTAGACGGATCACGAGTTAGTTTCCTTGCCGTCAGGCTAACCGTGGGAGGTTTTCTTTTCCATGTAACGTAAATGCTGGTTAGTTCCATGAAAAAGTCCTCCACGAAGGCAAATTGATCCAGGAGTTCCATTGTCTTCTGGATTGGGTTAAAAATTTTAAGTCTACAGATTTGAACATAGGTAGCCGTAAGCCCAAAATTGGTCGGCTGTTGTTGTTGATGACATATGCCTGTTTAGGCAGAGGGGGTGCGATTGTTCTTTTTTTCCAGTGGCGCCATCTATGGCCAAGAATACGACTTCTGCCACACCATACGTCGCACCCGTTTATAGGGCGGACCCATTCATTCGTCTACAGATCGTAATTTTGACCTGAATCAGAGAACGATCGATCTCCAATCCAGTACCCCCAGAGGCATTGATTTGTTATGGGAACATGGAGGACTTTTGAGACTCGACAGATTTAACGTGTATCAGTCACTTGACAACACGGGGAATCTTCGGCCGGCGGGGTTCGAACCCACGAACTCTCGGACATGGGCCCAGCGCCCTACCGACCAGGCTATCCCGGCCCGGGGTCGGCTGTTCAACGATGGTTATAAAACCATTCATAGTTGTTGTATTACTTAAAAAACAAACCCAGGTATCCCATTAAACAAAACAAAAAAAGACTAATTTACATGATTAAAAACTTCATTGGATTCAAAAAAATGTGTAGATGCAAATAAAGGTTATTCTTGAGAATGAGCGCCTATTCTTGAGAGCTTGAAACATGTCGACGTTCATTTCCTTCTTCATATTTTTTAAGCCAATGTGATTACATTGTATATCTTACCGCTTGTTTCTTGGAACTATTTATTAACACACTAGTATGCTATACTAATGCTTTTTCAAATAACTAAGTATTATTTCTCATCCTTAAATAATTAGTTTATTAATGTACAATGAGAAGAATAACTATGAAAATATTTCTACATTAAAATTTCTATGCTTTTGTTGAGCAATAGTTAAACCGTGTTATGAAATTTTCAAGATCTGAATAAATATTGTATGTGTTAATTTGTTTGAAGGGGGAAATAAGTTAGTAATGTTAGCGAAAAGAGTGGGGGATAGATTTAAGTAGATTGGGAACCGCCATCCAAGACAATTGCCTCTGCCTTTCTCGACTGAGTCTTTGGAAATTCAAATGTAATTTTCTATGTTAGTAAAAAAAATTGTAGTATTATGATGCAGTCATGCTATGAACCCTTTTCTGGAATATATGTTAGATCAGCTGTTCCCAATTTTTTTTTCATATACGAAAACCTAAATAGTCAACCTTTTTCCGGCGAAATCCAGATTTTTTAAATAGTTTTGTAAGGCAATTGTGAACATCATAACCTATAAAACACTATTTTTAAAATATTTATTTAAAGGATAGAAGATTTTTCACCGTTTAAGCATTAATAATATTTAATTTGGTTTTATGTCCCATAACCAGTTAAATTTGCAGTCTTTATGATGTATCTAGTCTAGTTATGAATTCGTCTTTCAAGTACATACATAGGCTGAAAATGAATAAAATAAGCAGAATTATGGTTTATTTAAAAATGAAACTTAAAAGAACTGCTTTATACATTGAAAATGGTTTTAGGAAAACCTATTTATTTATTAAAGAATTTAGTTATTTTATTTTGATTTGAAAAGCGCGTTTTGAAATACTAATGCAATATTTTATAAATGCTTGTTCTTATCAATTTGTTCAATATATTATAATTAGAAATATTAAATTTTCTTTTTAAAAAATGTCATTTCTATTTCATTGGCATTTTGCTTGAAATAACTTCAAAAAGGCTACCGAAAGATTAAATAATAAATTATGAATTATAGGTTGGATCTAAATACAATCGAAAATTTCAACACTGATTTAAAAAATACTAACTCGCGGAACCCTTTTAACTCCACCATGGAACCCAAGGATTCCACAGAACATCACTAGAAAAATGCTGAGTTAAATCACTAACAGCTATAATTCGTTATTTATGCTACTCATAAAAACTTGCAAAGAAGGTACCTAGTCCATGGATCTGAATTTATTTTTGCATAGTTTTCGGAAATCATAAATGAAATTTATTTTGTTAAATTAGGTGTATTTAAGTTATGAATGATCAAAAACTACAATTTTTACCTTGAATACAGTTAACTACAAGCAAAAATATATTTTAGTATTTTTTTTTTTATTTATTATAAAAGACAATAATAGTTTTAAAAAAAATTTTGTTAAATAAAGGAATTATATTTGTACTAAAATCTATAGTCCAAACAAAGTAGTTTTTTAAAAATTTTTTTTTAATTCATATTCAATATATATCAATAATTGATTTTCTAAATTAAAAAAAAATTTCAATGATGAATAACTGTTTCTCTTAGGTCTAAATAATAACAAATTTGAAAAATTTATTGTTAGGATGATTTCGTTTTCAACACAGAAAAAGACGCTTCAAAACCACAAATTATTAAAATACTAAACGTAATACTTTTCACTTATTTTGACCTAAATTAATACAAAATAATGAAAAAGTAAGAAAAATATGTTTAATAAAAATTCTGTACTAAAGGGTTAAAAAGGCAAATATTTAAAGATTAAAAAACATTCTACTCTTTTGAGTAATAAATACAAAAATGCATAAACTCTGCATTATACAAGCATTTTGTAAGGATAATTTAATAGCGGAATTTTATTTTTAATCGATATCATTTGAATGTGATACTTTATAATTTTTTTGCCTAAGTTTACTTTTTCAATAATTTATATCTTAGCAACAAAAGCGAATCAGTACAAAAAAAAATCTATAAATTATTTCAAATAAATAGTACTACCATTACTAGCAAAATTGCTAAGAAAAGTTTTGACTGGCATAAATTATGTATGAAATACATTAGAGGCAATAAATTGAATACAGCAAATGACAACACATTGTAATTCAGTATATATACAGATGTTTTATTTACGAAAATCTTATCACAACAGGTAAGTTTACATACTAGGCTTAAAGCCAGATTAATACACAAAGATTTCAGTTTAATTTCCAATCAGAAAAAAAAAATACCACAGTTACTTTTATTATTCTTCATACATTCAATTCTTTTGCTTACAAATAGCTAATCGCAAACAAAAAGTATTTCACCATATGCCAATATCTAACAAACTTATTCAAAAAAATTATTCAATGAATTACCAAAATATTTATTCTAAATTTTGAACTACATCAAGCAATCAAATTTTCAATTTCCACACATGAAACAATTCCATGCCTCTGAAAGTTTATAAAAATATTTTAAGGTACATATTTTAACTAGGACTATTTATCATACATGTTTAAACTAACACATTTAATTCGTCAAAAAAAATTTTATGTCTAGAAAAAAATAATCAGAAAACAAACATTAAAGACTGATTTAAATAAAATAATTAACACTAGGAAACACAATTTGAAAGGGAAGAAAATAAAATACAAAGTTTTAATTATCCAACATTGTGAAAGAAAACTTTTCCATACAATTTATAATTTTGTAAGTTTCAGATAGTAAGGTAACAAATGATTAGTATTACAAGAGGCACAAAATTTATTTAGATTTCAAAAACAATTGAGCTTTGAAATGCATACATAAAAAAATGCTAACTATATAGATAGAGTTTGTAGATAATAGGAGTTTCAACAACTTCGGTAATTTTATTTTCCTTTTTCCAAAATGCACCAAGTAGTACTACTAAAAGTAAAGGCCTTTAAATAGAATAACAATAGAAGTAAAGGACTTTTACAATGTAAGTTAGAAATTATTATATACTTATACAATAAAAGTTGCATAAAAATAGCTTGCATAGAAGTTAGTTTTTCAAGCAGAATTAATATTGAGGAAAACTAACATGGGGAATTTATCTAGTTTATTAAGAAATGGATAACTGGACAGACACTGTAAAAAACTAAAATTTACTGTTATAGCTAAAGATTTTTTAAAAAAAAGGAAAATTAAAGGGGTGCCTAAACATTAAAAATTATAAAAGTTAAATGCAGACTTTAATATGGAGATATTTATACGAGTATACAATAAAAACTACAGCCACATTGACAGTAAGCATCATAACATTGAAATTACAATAATTTTCCTCATTTTTTCACTATTCAAATCTTTACTACAAAAATATATATATAAGTAGATATAACTTAAAATGACACCACTAAAAATAAAGAGGAAATAAATCACACTAGTTTAAATATTTCTTTTGCTTAAAACTTTGAATTGTATCGCTTACTTAAAAATATTTTATTTATTTATTTATTTCTAAGGAAAATTAAAACCTGATGAAAAATACAAGATAAGACTTTGAATAATTTATGCTATTCTGATTAAGAATGGAGATAGAAGTTGTTTTAAATATACAACAGCAAATTAAGTAAATAAATTAATCTGTGATTATAGAATCTACCAAGAAATACAATCTTCTTTGCATTGCAAAAAAATGGTAAATATTCTTTTTTGAAAAAATTTAAGAGAAATGCTGATTGTCTATTAATGAATAATTAAAAAGATATGTAAGAACTTAACGAAAAGTTAATCATGGAGATATAAGTGCTTTTAAGTAGACAAAAATATATAACATAATTATCAGTTTTACAACTGAGCAATGATGTTAGAATTTAATTAGTTTCTAATTCAGTATCATGCAATGAAAGCATTATATTTTTTCTTAATAAAAAAAGTACTGATAATTTTGGGTGTTAATACAACAAGGAATCATGCTTTCATATTTGAAAAAATATAGATTAATTATAAAAAATACATTTAATTTGATATTAATGTATAAAATATAAATCAGTCAAATAATAAATCATATTAATGCTAGATTCTTTAATCACAGTAAACTGTAACTATTTACTTTCACAACCTTTTGTTAATTTATTAATTCTACCTAGTTGACACAGATATTTTTTACGGCGATGCTCAGAAAATTGCAAGATAAAAATTGTAATAAATCTAAGAGAGCCAAATCGGGGTAGATCAAATAATATCAGGATTCATTGTAACAGTATTAAATATTATTGCTATTGCTCTCAATTTAAAAGTATGTACAGTCAAACAAGTAAAAAAAAAAACAAACACAGAGAATTATTAAAATAATATAGGATTTTACACAGTTGCAGCAAGGTAGACCTTACACAGCCTGAAATGTACTTCATTAATTTTAAATCAAAATAAATCTTTAAAGACTAAATTTGATGCAAACTTAATTCATTTTAATTAACTTATTAAAGTCCAAACCACCTTTTTAAGCAAAAGAAAATTTTTTTTAGAAAAATATCAAAATAAAATCCTTTTTAAAATTTTATTTCAGTTGAAAAAGGAACTTAATATAATAATTATCAAATGGAAGCCATCAATTAACGACTAATCAAACAAAAACTCCGTTTTGCTCAACATTGCACAAAAAGTATCCTGTTTCTTAAATCTAATTTAAAAATAAAAATTCTATTATGCACAGAGCACTTGAAAAAAATTCCTTTGAGCTTATGGAATTTTTTTTAATTGTCTCCAATTAGAAAAACTAGACATTTATGGGGCAATGGATATATTTACAATGTTTATAGTATTTTGGAAGTAAATTATAATTTTAGATAATTATAATATGCATTTATAAAGTAGGTAATTTAAAATACAGTCCATGATGAAGTTGATAAGTTAACGTTTTAATCTTTAAAAAATTATAAATACTAATTGCTTTCACAATATTAAAAGACATAGATTATTTTTGTCTTAAACAAATGTATGATAAAAATGATTATAATTTTAGATAATGCATGTTGATAAAGTAATTAATTTAAAGCACATTCTAATAATCATTTCTGTTTAAACCGTGCTGGTTGTAATATCATTACTGTTATTTTAAAAACTAGTTAATGTAGGTAAGCAAAAGATTTAATGACTAATTTTACTTTTAACGGGCTGCAACTGTGTTCCATGTATTCGCTGTGTTATATATATATATATCTCATGAAGTTTGAAAGTTACATCTTCACAAAAATAAATATTACAAAAATGCTATGAATACACAACTTATTTCGTCTTAACATTCAAACTATGCAATGTAACAATTCTATTTTCTTCAACTACTACACATATTGCATACTTAGAAACTATGCTGACTTTTGTCAAATCACAATTTACATTGATATTATTTGTTTGCATAGAAATGATAAGTACACATCTTTTACTTATTTATAATAAGTAGGCTAAAATTCTGAAGATCAAAAATGAAAAATATTACAGGAGGTGAAATAATACACATGCTCAGAAAAATGTTAAAATATATATGCAAAGATGTTGTTCTTTTGGATTTTTTTTAAAAAAAAAAGTTAAGAGTTTTTCTTAAATTTAAAATATATTCAACTTTTAATTAAATTTATATTTTATTTTTGTGCTTATTTCTATATTAATTCAAAAGTTAACAGCATAGTTAAAATGTTTGAACATTTCAATAAAACAATTGAAAGATTTCTTTTATCTTTCTTCATTTTTTTAAAAATTTAAGTATGCATTCTTTTAAATTTCGTTTTTAAAGTATGGTTTTGATATTTGATACGCAATACATACAATTAATTTTGACAGAAACTATAACTTAATTTCTAAATTATCAACATCTTTGTATACATAAAAAAAGAATTTGAATGAACTATGAATAAATTATAATTAAGAAATTGTATAAATGATAATGTACAAAGATAAAAAAAAAATCGATTTAAACAACAAGAAAATAAAACTTATACCTATAATAGTTGAAACATTAAAAATTCGTACTTTTTTAAGTTCATTAAATATTTACTCTATATTATATTTCACTATATACATTTTATGTTTAACTCTTATGTAAGATAACTCAAGCACTAGAATATTTCAAGTGGAATGTTTTTTTTAAAAATATGACAGCTAGTAGAAATGTAATATTTCAAATGAATAAGAAAAAAAAATGTTATTAATACAAGTGCTATGTTTTAAAGACTAAAAAATTCACAAAATGCATTTTATCCCTTCAAGCATTAGAGCCTGAGGTATAACTGTAGAAAATTTTCCATTCGCAATACGCTTATGAAAAAAAAAATTGTTGCCAGAAAGTGATTAGTTTAAAGTATGAAAAAACTTTAATTAAAGATCAGAGGGTTAAACCCCTTTTTTTAATGGGGGAAAAATTGAATATGTTTGTAAGTCAATTAGAAGACAAAACTGAGGAAGATATTTAATTTAAAGTACAAAACAATATCAAGCGTATCAATAAAGTGTGGTTTACATGAATTCATGGAAAAAAAATATTTTTTTTTCAATTAAAAAAAGGTCTTTTCTTTTTTAGCAATAAAAATATGACAGTTCAAATTTTTATCATTTACAACTGAAATTTTAACCGTACCAAGACAATATTTTTCAAGAGCTTCTAAAATACAATAAATCATTTTTTATAGCCAAAATTAATGTTTTTTGTAATTAAATTTACAGTGCTATGTGTCTCTGAATGACAAGAAAGCAGCAATACATGTTAGAAACACAATATTATTCATACTTAATGTAATTTTAAAAAGATTAATATAATTCTAGACCAATAGAAGCATTTCAAACAAAATCAAATCTTCAAATACAATTTAGTAGGCTTAAGGCAACATGTTCAAAACTGTCATGGACTTAAGGATAACAAACTACAATTATTACTTTCATTGACGAATACTTATTAATATTAAAGTAACCAAGTAACAAACCTAGATTTTCATTGTCTGTAATGCAAAAACAGAATATAAATCTTTGTAAATTAAAAAAAATCGCGATCAACAGATTTTTATAATATAAGCAGTCTATAAAACAATCAAGTGATGATTGATCATTAAATGATCAACAAAAACTAGAAAAAAATACGTGTTATTATTATTTTACTAATTCATTAAGCTAAAATGGGATTTCAGAATTAACTATCTAAATTTAAATCTTTAAGCAATGTTTTCTTCAGAAAGGTTGTAAATATTAAAACTGAATAAATGTGTTTAAAATTAAGTAAAAAAAACGATACTGCAATATACTTGCCAGTCTTGAAAAATCAATGTTTCAATGCATATTAATTAAAATTAATTTAAATACATATTTTTAGAAATAAAGATAGTAATATATATTATTAACTTCTGCATAGAAAATTTATTCAGAATTAATAAATAAATAAATAGTCTTTCTGAAAAACTTAAGTGAGCATTGGAAAAAAATGTATCTTTGACAGACAGTATCTTTGACAGTTTGTGTTGTGCTATCTGAAATGCTGGCTTTGTTCCCTTATGATAATGATTAATCACTCAATGATAACCAATGTATCATTTGATATGACATAACCTGAATAAATGTNTAAATAAATAGTCTTTCTGAAAAACTTAAATGTTTCAACATTGGAAAAAAATGTATCTTTGACAGTTTGTGTTGTGCTATCTGAAATGCTGGCTTTGTTCCCTTATGATAATGATTAATCACTCAATGATAACCAATGTATCATTTGATATGACATAACCTGAATAAATGTTGAGAATAATTCCAAGCCACATTTATTTAAAATATTTCAGTACATGTTGAATTGATTCAAAACTCTTGAAATAAAGTTCATAATACACATTTTTTATTAAATAATTTTTTGTCACTTTTATTATGAATTGAGTTTTTTCTTCTTCAAAACTTGATACAGACAGCAAATCAAGTTGGCAAGTACATATTTTGACGAGCTCATTTCAAGAAGGCAGCAAAATATATGAACATAATAATACTAAAAGCATAGATAACACAGAACACATTAAAAAAACACACACACACAATGAACACATAGTAAACAAAAATCACCTTTAAGAAATGAAAAAAAAAAAAGAAATTGATGAATGCGTAATATTATGAAAAGAAACAATATTGAGGTAATATCTAAATATAAATCAATGCGCTACAATATTTAAAACTGTAGCACTGACATAAGACACCTCAACTTTGCACAATTTCCTCACAAGAAAGATCTGGAATGATAGTAACTCAATCAAACCCTGTATTGGACCTTATGATAAACTTTCACATTTAATGGACTTCACCTGATCTAAAACTTTTAATATCTGGAATAAAAAGAGAGGAATACATTACAAACAAAACTTAAAAAATATAATTTTAATACATTTTGGAAGTGCTACAAGTTTAATTCTCAATCGATATAATTATTAGTAAATTAAATAATTATTAATTAAAATACTTAATTATTAATTATAATAATTATTAATTAATTAATTGGATTCCTGCAAGTGTTCATCACAGGCAATGCTTAGCATTTCTCGATTCAAAATCCAATCAGGTTCGAAACACACACATGACGTAGCTTACAGGTATCCAATTAAATCTCTTCAAACCACATGGTTAAGCATAAATCACTGCAAGTACTCAATTGTAAAAAAGATAACAATAAGAATAACAAAATTATTTTCGCCACCATATTATATGCAGCATGAGACCTAGTAAATATAAGTGCCATACAGCTTGTATGGCAGAATTGTTCCGTTATGGGTTAAAAAGTTTTTAGCAAATAGCTCTTTGTTTGCAAACAATGATACATATAGTTTGTCTAAAGTATGAACTCCCCTAGCCATTCATCTGGAGGTGACTATGGTAGCAAGGTATAACTATTTCAAGTAGGGGTGTGGGATGTCTGTTCAGGACATCAGGTCGGTAAGAGAAAGGGAATCTGCTTCTTTGGTCTATTGTGTTAACCTTAAAGTGAATAGAAGCTACCCTCTTTGAAATTCACTATTCTTGTTTCTATAGCAGCAGACATCCTCAGACTTTGTCGTGGGGGGAGTTATTACCGTAGACAAACTATAAGTTCGTATCTCATCAATATTTAACATAATATTTGAAAGTAAGGCATTAGCTATTTGGATTATGTAAGACATTTATTGTTTTGGAAAATTTCTTTCCTTTAAATTATTCTAAGAAATCATTTACATTCACTTAAGAAAACTATGTTTTTTTTTAAACTCAATGAATAGTTAATTTAATTCAAAATTATCAATTTTACTTGTTTAATACAAAAACAAGAATGAAAAATTCAATAAAGCAGAATAATAGAATTCAAATAAAGCTTCATTTAACTATCGGAACTAGCCGCATATGGCTATTTACATCACTAATTATATCTAATTTATTTTGGTTTGCCTTATACTATTACTACAATTCTACAGAATGCAATAAACTGAATTGGTAGGATATCAGGTGTAATATTTGGAAATAAAATTCTGCCTTGTAAACACTAAAAAACATATTTTTTAAATACCTATAATATGCTTGTTTGAAAGGGCCAGCTTTGTTTAAGCCCATATATCGAGCTTGTTCATCTGTCATTTCAGTCAGGTGGGCATCAAATGTAGGCAAATGAAGACTTGCAACATACTCATCTGAAAAAGAGGATTTTACACACTTTAAATTCCTGCAGAGATAATTCTATATTCTCTTATAGATTTCACTAAATAAAAAAACTTAAACAATACTAATAAAAATTGTATCCATATCAAATTTAATTTTTAAACTTGTTTACACTTTTTTTCTTAGTTCTCAATTAGAAAAAATTATATTAAACAGATACAATAAATAATAAAAAAAAATCATTAGCTCTTTCATGATATTTTTTAAAATAACCGCTGTAGGGATCCCACTCTCTTTCAAAAAGTTGAATCAATTTTCACATCTGGAAAATCTAAGCTTTGCATCAGAAAAAACTTAATTTGTATCATGGAGAAGCGATTTTTGTATTCAAAAAGAACTCTTTTACATCAGATAGAAACAAGCTAGTAGTAGAAAAACTACTCTTTTGACATGCATTAAAAATAAAGTTTTTAAGCAAAACGAAACTAACAAAAGCACAATGATAAATATTTAATAATTAAAGTTAAGTTGAATAATTTCAAAGCAGACAAAGAACTATTCTTTTAATATTTCAAATATCAATAAATAGAAAAAATGCAAGTTTTTAAACTAAAAATAAAACATTAATCTGAGAAAATTATAATATAAATTTAATCCTATTTTATTTACTAATTTAAATAAAATCAATATTATTGATATCATTAAAATATCAACATAAACACAAAAAAATAAATAAATGCATGTTTGTTAAAATTTTCTTTTGAACACTAATTTTTAATTTCAAAAGTCCTGCTTAATTTCTGGAATTAGGGAAACCAAAAACGCATCATTAATATTAGTTGATACATCCTGGAACAGTATTTGAATACTCCCAACAGTAATTTTTAATTTTCCAAGCATTTTCTAATAACTTTTAAGTTCCATTAAATTTTTGGGCCAATTTCTTTTCTTCATTTACCAGCTTTGTTACAATATTTTCTTTTTGAATACAGGAATCCCATAAAAACAATAACACAGGAAAAAGATTATGGGTGTGATCAACTGAGAGCTGCGATACCACATGTATTTGAAAGAGAAATTAAAAGATCATATGAAAAGAATAATGGCATTCAGTTTTCGAAATTTTGCTGAGGAAGTAAAATTTGTGTTTTGGTGCAAATTGGATAAAATAATGGATTATATGTTAGTAGCAACTTTTTTTTTTTGCTTAGTGCAATCAGTAAAAGTGTGGTTCCTCTCCTGCTACCTGGATTTGGATGACTTTAAAAAGGTTTTAATAATTAAGCAAGAAGACATACCATAAAGCTATAAATTTAAAGATTCCAGAACATCATCATTGTTGGATTCAGTCACGTTAACAATCTTGTCGTAGGCCAGGATAGCTTGGTTTATAGGACACTGGGAGTGAGAATTTGAATGATGATGGGCAAAGAATACTCTATTATTATTATTATGAGGTAACTGGTGCACGTTAAATATGTCAGGGTCACAAAGTCCTCTAAGTTCCCATAACAAATCAATACTTCTGAGAGGATTGAATTGGAGATTGATAGTTCTCTGGTCCAGGTTAAAATTACAATGAATGAATGGAGTATGATTAGCTCCTTCCTGTAAAACAGGCTTTGACCTGTGTATGGCTGAAGTCGTATTCTTGACTGCAGATGGCACCACTGATAAAACAGAAAACTTAACATCTGCCTTAAAAATCTGATATATTCAAGCAGGCTTGCTGAAATCTATCGAATAGCAAGTGGCATAAGTAACGACATGTCGTCATACGAATTCCAATCTGCGATTGATTTTATTTCATCCACTGAGTTCCAGAAAAGATTTTACTACATTTGTTAGTGCATCTTTATTCGAAAGGTAAATGTATCATATTCAGAAAGAACAATGTGGAATGCTTTATATTTGGGGAAAATATTGTAAACTTGATAATTTTTTATGACTTTATACTTTTGTTAACACTTTTTTAGAAACTTTCACATTTTTTTTTAAAGAACAACTTACATTTGCTATCTCATAATCAAAATACACTAGGATATATAGTATTTAGATAACTTTAAATTCAAGTATAAAACATTTTACAAAAATAATTTAGATTTATTTTTATAAGTTCAGGTAATAAACGTCTAGAAAATTTGTATATTTATCCAATAGTTTGTATATAAAGGAAGGAAATATTAGAAAGAAAAGATTGATAAATAAATATATTAATCAGAGAATTACCCATTTTTTTGGGCAGAAGATAAACATCTCCTTTGTACCTCCCAGCAGCAGCACTAAATAATTCAATAAGAGCTAGAGCTTGAGTAGATGCTGTAATGGATACAACAAATGAAGGAATAGTGGAACAGCTCAGATTGGCAAGACGGCCCTGCATGATGACAAATTAAAAATAATTAAACAATTCAACGGCATATCAATTTCGTTAAATTTACTATTAAATAAAACAAAGGCCTATGAAGAAATACTTTTTTCTCCAATTTAAAAAGAAAAGTGAAAATTTAAACTAGTATAAAAATAATATCAGTACCAGAAAATTTTATATTTCTTTAATACATTTTTATTTTAATATAAATGCTATTCGTAAATAGTACTATCCTATATTACTTGTACTTACAATATTAGGAATGCGAAATTTTTTGATGTCACTTGAATAAAGACAAAGAAAATTAAAAATATAAAAACTGATTCTATTATATTTGGTATCTATCTTATTGCACTTTATTATTGTAATTTGAAATCACCAGTTTTTAAAATTAAGCGCAAGAAAAATAAAATAATTCCTTAGTAATATTATATAATTTACATGTTTAATTTATGTAAAAGTAAACAAAGGATCAGTTATTCAGTGAGTGACAATTAAATCGCTACAATTCAGTTATGTATTACAAAAAAAAATTATCTTCAATTTAGTTTGAATGAAATTCGTCCCATATGAATCTCGTGTAAAATTTATAGTACAACACTATAATTTTTATATAACAATATATTTATAGTACATTACTATAATTATAAACTTTAGAAATACTAGTAACATGAAACAGTTATCTATGATTTTTTATTATTATAACTTTATTTTCTTTATATTTAGTTCAGATAGTAAATAATTTATTTAGCTATTCAGAGAGCAAAATATTGAACATTAAAAGTAACACAAGTGGTTCTGCACTAAATTCCTTTGAAATATGTTTTTGCTCTCTCTCTATTGATAGTATAGAAATGAAAATATTCATATAGATATTCCTGCTTGCAGTAAATAAATAATAAAAATAATTTTTAATTATATATTATTATTTTTAAAAACAGTTTTCAACATCGACAATAAAGTAAAGTTCACCTCAGCTAAGAGAATTATTCTTTTTCCATCAGGCCATATAATATGATCCACTTGTGATCGAACCTTCTCCCATGTTAGACCTTTTAAACTTTGCTAAAACAAAATTAAGAATATAAAAATTAGAGAAAATTTATAAAATTTTGATGAAATGTGCTAAGTTTCATTGATAAGATATTACATATAACTTTGAAAATTAAATAAAAATCTTGATCACAGAAGATATGTTAAGCGCAGAACTGAAAAATTTTCATATTTTTGTCTAGATTGTGAATAAAAAATATGCAATTTCAGAATAAAAATTCAAAGAAAAATAATTCATTTTCACTTTCATTTGAAAATAATTCATGAATAAAATACTATTAGAGAACAGATAGGATTAAATAGTATCAATAATTAAATGGTATCAATAGTTCAATCAATCGATTAAATAGTATGAATAATTGAAAAATATTAAATTAACACAGAACACTACCTAACACTTAGATATCTCGCAATTAATGCATGTATTTTGCAGTATAATTTAATAAATTAAAACTAAAGCCTTTTTAACTTCAAAGTAATTCATATTTTTAAGTTATCATACAAATTAAGTAGGGTCTCTAAATCTTGTCAGAATCAAAAATTTTTTAATGAGAGTAAGTTATAAACTCACCACATCAATTTCAGTATTTGAATGGCCCATATTACAAAGAATGCAACCATTTTTCATTTTATCCATGTGCTCTCTGGTCACAACATTTTTATTCCCTGAATAAAACATAAGTATAAACATGACAAAAATCATAGAAACATTTGTTAGTGAATAGAAATTTGATGTAAAGCTTGCTTACCAGTAGCTGTAATCAATACATCGATATGTCGTACCACTTCTCCCACTTTAACAACTCTAAAACCATCCATGCTAAAAAGTAATAAAAATAATAAATATTGCTAAGAATAACAAAACTAAAAAAATACTAAAAATGACTGATGCACAAAATGATTATAAAATAAGTCTGATTTTGAAGCTATATTACTAATACACTACTCAAATATATTCCAATTTGATGTCAAAGACAATATAAAAGCATTGTGAAACATTGCTCTCAATGTTATCTGACTTAAAAATCAAAATTGAACAAAAGCATATTTAAAAAATAAAAACGCAATGAAGCAAGAACATGACAAAGGTGAAGCCAAGTGCCAACTCTTGGTGAATGAACATTACAAGCTTCTTAAGTACCTCTTACATTAAAAATATTTTTAGGAAAATACAGTTAGTATTTGTTATTTAAAAAAAGAAAACTTTAAAATGAATCACAATAAATACATTTTGCTTCTTAAAAATAAATTAATAAAAAGTCAATTAATAACAGTGAAAGATAGATAACATGAATAAAGCACAAATAAAGCTACAAAATTTCGCTTTTTTTCATGTTGTTTAGCTTTACTTTTACGTAGAGAAACATACTCATTCCAGTATCTGTAATTGCCATGTTATATCCTAATAATTTTAAGAACTAGACGATTAGCATTAGTTGTGTCTTAGAAAATATTTTTTTTTAAAAAAGAGAAAAAGTACATGATACTTCTCAAAAACAAATTTATAAACACACACAGGTGTAAAAAAAATATTTACCAAGCTTGCAGAGCGCAGATAGGATCAATTTCTGAAACACAAACAACAGATCCCATTCCTTTCAAAGCAGAACAACAGCCCTTTCCAACCTAGAAGGAGAAAACTAACAAAATGTTAGGAATATCATTGCTATCAAGTGAAAAAGTATTAGTGTAAGGTAATTGGAATATGAATATTGGCATATGTAAGATAATTGGCATATGAGAAAAGTAGTACTTTGATTTTTTTTTATCATAAAAAAAGAAAAAAAAGTTTCACTGCTTTTTATTGTAACTAAAAACAATAAAAAACAGTGAGAAATAAATTGGTATATTCTGTGAAATGCTATGAAAAATACAGCATTTTTATTTAAAAATAATAATTTCTTTAGGAAAAATTTTAACACGAGATTTTGAACATGAAATTGATACAATAAATAACTAAAACAAATAAAAAAAATTGGGAAAGGTCACGTTTCAATTCTGTTAACCAAAAAATTATTCTTAGATAATAAAACCATATTTAGGTACATAAAAATGATAAAAATGCTTGAAAAATAGACTAAGTTATAAATTTGAAATTTAACTAATTTTTTAAATTCCAACAGTATGATAAACTGGTTCATTTAACTATGTTTCATTGGAGAATTTTCTATTAATAAGAAAAAATTTAAAATATACAAAAAAGTTACAAATCAATATTAAAAAGAGAGGGATATAATCAATGTCAACAGTTAATTGTTTGATTATGCAGCTTATGACATAGCCTTTGTTTCATTAAAAAATGTAATCATAAATTTAATATAAAATATTTAGATGTAAACTAGAATTGAATCTATTGATGCACTTTATTAGAAAACTTCCCTTTCAAGCTTTAATCCCGTTTTTAAGAATAAATAAATAATAATAATAAAAGATAAAAATTTATAAAAGAAATATTTTTTAAGCTTTCTCTAATGAAATAAGTTAACATTAAATACAAATAAGTTTAATTTACAACTAATAAATTAAAATAAAATTCACCCACTAAAGAAAGTATTTTTAACATTCAAAAAATACTCTTTTTAAGAAGTCTAACTGTACATATTTATACACAAATATTTTAATCAAAAACTAAAATTCATGAAAAACTGTGATAAATTACCTCACCATACCCACAGACAAGAACATGTTTTCCACCAAACATAACATCAGTTGAACGCTTCAAACTGAAAATAATTATTTACTTTAGACACAGAAAATAATGAAATAAATATAATCTAAAGAGGTTTCTGAAACTCAGCAAATATTTATAAATAAAAAAAATATACAAATATTTATCTCTTAGACAGTGATTTTTCAATTTCTGTTAAAGTACATTTTTATAACAATTTATAAATGTTTTTTGAATTGAATTCAGGCATTAAGGAAAAACTAAATACAAATTTAAAAAAAATTCCCAAGCTTTGGTTACTGGCATATATATTTTTTCTTTTTTAAGTATCACTAATATTATAAAACTTAAAAAGTTCAACTTCATTACATAATTATCAAATTAAAAAGTATGATAGCATTTATAATTGCTTATATAATTGAAATTCCAATTCTTTTCTATTAAATATCATTTCTAGGTCTGTGAACAACATTACTAACCTTTTCTGCTTACCTTATACTTGATATTAGCATTTAAAATAACTTGTCCATTATTAAAAACTACCATTTAATTTTATAGAAATTTCCTGTTAATCTTCGGACTTTGAATGTTAAAGGTTAACTAAAATCTCTGGAAGTTTTGCTACACATGGAATAAGTAATAGTACAGAAAAACCTTAATCAATGCTACGTTAAGCTTTTTTTTTTATACAAATTCATAAAAAAAAATTGCATAATTTTTTTAAAAGTTTACTTACGCATCAAGAATACTCTCCCTGCAGCTATATAGATTGTCGAATTTCGTCTAAAATAAATAAAGAATTTTAGCAAAAGATTTCATTTTGTTCAACACATTTTTATTATTTAAACAATTTTGTTTTATGTCTACTTTTAAAATTGAATAAGTGTATAGTTTTTGAGAAAATCTAGCTTCTAAATCTAATAGTGATGCTAGAAGCTTTAAATAAACTTATTGAATCTTTTACAAAATAATAATAATTATAATACAAAAAACATTGAAATAATATTTATTAGCAAGAGTATTTTACAATTAATATGATTAAATAAACATTTTTTAAAATTTAGGATGTAGACATTTTATAACTTTCTGTTATTAGGAGGAGAAATTCCTGTCTACATATGAAACATACATAAACTCTGCTTTATATTGACATTAAGTTTGGGCAATTCTCACCCAAAATTTTAAAGTTTAGTCCTAAAAAAGGGTAGCTAAACTTAAAAACAGAATGAAATAAGTAAATGTATGAAAACATAAGTGAAACAATATTGCAGGAAAAGTTTGAAATCACAAAGTAAGAAATAACAAAGGCAAAACTACTCTTTTTTGAAACTGAAGTGTAATTACATCAATGATTTGAATAGATTGCAATGATTTAATTACAATAAAAGAGATGCAAAGCTGACAAAATATGGCTTATGCTTTTTCTGTTAACACAAATTAACACATTATTAAAATATAAACAAACTTAAACAGGCTTACAATTTTAAAATGACTAAAGCTCTGTTTTATATATAGATATATGTTACCGGCAAACTATAAAATCCGGCATTGTATAGAATGTCTAGGCATTGTATAGAATGCCTAAAATTAGCCGGCAAAGTATGAAATGATTTATATTTCACACATTTCCTAGGCATTCGATAGATTGCCAAAAGAGAAATCGGCAAAGTATAAAATACATCTCTGATTCGTTTCAAATATCACTTGGCAAGGCTCGTGACTTTTGACTAATAACAAAAATGATTTTTTTACTGTGCTACATGGAAATGGAGGAATTTAATGAAATTTACATAGAAAAATTTAATAAAATATAATTCAAAATGTCATTCAAGCCTGCCATGTTGCAACAAGAAGGTTAATTTAATATTTTTTATATGAAAATTTTGTTTCCCTTAATAAGAAAGGCTTAAATTTTGTTTTGCATAACTTTTCAATTTTCTTTCCACATTTTGAATAAATGTTTTGGTATTTTTTCACTCTTGGTATTTTTTCAGAATAACATTTTTATTTTTGAGAAATGCATGTTACTGTGAATGACCGAAATCGGTAGTTTTACACTTATTCGATATTTTAATACTTACTGACGATAGATTAGAAGAAACATCAGTGTAGGGTATACTGGGCAAATGTATACCGAGTAGTGGCACTTGAACTTAAAAAAACATCAGTGTAGGGTATACCGGGCAATGGCACTTAACTAGAACTAGTAAGACTGGACCTTTGGTAAATGTCCGAAATATATACTAGGTCTAGTTAAGTGCCATTGCCCGGTATACCCTACACTGATGTTTTTTTTATGGATTAGTGCAACTGCCCGGTATACCCTACACTGATGTTTTTTTAAGATCAGGTGCCATTGCCCGGTATACCCTACACTGGTGTTTTTTTTAAGGTTAAGGATCATTGCCCGGTTTACATTTGCCCGATACTCCAAACACTAATGTTTCTTCTAATCTATCGTCAGTAAGTATTAAAATAACGAATAAATGTAATTATATCCACGAATAAATGAATACAATATCGGATGTAATAAATATTTCGGATATTCACCAAAGCGACTATGTGATTATCAACATTCACCGGTGAAAGTCAACAATCACCTATTTCGCTCATTCACAATAACATGCACATCATTTACATAATAACCTCATCAGGACGTTTATTTCATACTTTGCCTAAATAGCATCCAGCATTGTATAGAATGCCTAGGTATTCTATACAATGCCTAGGCTAAGTATGTAATACTTCACTCATTTCATACTTCGCCTAAAAACATCAGGCATTCTATACAATGCCTAGTCATTCTATACAATGCCTGCGTTTGATACTTTGCCGGTAACATATATATTAAAATAAATATTTCTTAAATGATTATATAAAACTTACTTTAGTTACAGAATCATTAACATTCATTGCAGGTACTGTCAACTTCCCAGATTTTGATAACTGATAGAGACGATGTACACCAGTAACACTTTCTTCAACAATACCTTTAATTCCACGGAACATGGCTGGGTATTTTTTTAACATTAAGTGTGTGGCGTCACCTCCATCGTCTAAAATCTACATACAACAATCGAAACATTAATAAATATTCGAAAATAGAAATGATGTCANCATTTTATTTATCGTTTTTTGAATTTGCTATTTAATAAAATATTTGTTATCTAAGGTTGCTTACTTTAATTTTAGTTTATCACTTCTAACAATCACACTTCCACAGGAAAAAAATACAAATTATAATCATGCTTTTGATATGTTTTTTTTTACTATCTAAACCTTGTTTGAAGACTGCATTTGATTTTCTAAATTTTTTTAAGCTCATTTTATGTCATTGTTTATAAACAATTTCTATTTTATTTCGTATGCTCTAGTTCTAATAACATGCAAAACATAATCATTAAAATCCAAAATAATCATCTACTAAAAATGTAAGTATCATATTATAAAAATTAGACCCCTTTCTTAGTTTTATGTCAAAACTATAATAATAATAAATGTGTAAAATCCCTTTAAAAATATATTTCTTTGTTTTTAATCCATACATTTTATAACAAAAAGTTAGATAAAATTTTCCAATTTATAAAATAAAACTGATATTTAATGCTTAAAAATATATTTTTTTTCATTCACACAACAGTTATTTTTGTTAGAATTGATTTATTGTTAATCATTTCTGAAAACAAATAAATATATTAAGCATTTTTACACAATTTAAGAACATTTAATCTAGACAAAAAAAATAATAATAATAATTTGTAGAAAGTAAAAAATTAGTAGAAGAGTAACGAAAAAGTGTCGAGAAACAGAAGGGAAAAAGAGAAGCTTCGTCAGAAGTGATCAGCAAATCTGGGCCTAACTGTATGAGTCATCGTTTTCCGTCCTTCGGCTTTCTTCAATCTAGGAGGTATTGGTTGGGGCCCATGTCCGAGAGATCGGGAGTTTGATCTCTGCCAGCTGAAGAAATGGGGAGTGCACAAAATAGTGGCTGCTGCACGCTAAGTCTGTCAGGGTCATCAAGTCCTCCAAGTTGCCATAACAAATAAATACCTCTGGGGTTATTGATCGGTGATCTGGTTCAGATCAAAATTACGATGTGTGAATCGATGGATGATATGTGAATATGCCCTGGGTATATGAAATTCGACGTGATGTACGTATGTTGTTTTTGGATCATCCTCAGGGTTGTTTCCCAGACAGTCACCAATAGCTCATTGTGTATCTCTAGTGCGACGTAAATAAAAGTATCGTACTGTAAAAGTTAGAAAAAGTGAACTTGCAAAAGTGTACGTTTTTTTTGCACACATTGCAATATGTAAACATTTTTCTCTGAGCATAATCATTAGACATCATAAAAATATCCAACCTAAACTTATAAAATTCTGTTGAAGAGACAGTGTTGTTTTCATAAAAAAAAGTAAATAAATAAATTTAAGATTTAAAAATATTTAACAGTACAACTGTATTATAACTAGTCTTTTAATAAAGCAATTTTCCCCGACATTAATAAGTTCACTAGAACTACATTTGTTAATATGTTTTCCATCAAAGCTTTAAAATCAAGTTAAATTATTAAATTGTATTAGTGTACTTGGACATTAACAACATATACCAAAATCTGATAATCAATAACTTTTTAATCAATATTTCACAACTCTTGAATACACACCGGCTGTCCCAATCATTAAGATACAAAAAAAAATTTCATGTACGAAAAATTTTATTTTATTTAAGAAATAAACTGGTACGTATAGGCACCATTCACTAAATCAATGAACAAACCATTTAGTTGAATGCTTGTTCTTTTTATGAAAATTTTTTTAATTTATTTTTTATTTACTGAATTGCAACTTTAATCCATCATAAAAATGTATGATAAATCTCAAAAAGAATAATTATACATATTTTCAAAAAATTTCATTAGTCAATAACCGTTTGAAGTTAATAAGCTAGAGCAGTTTAAAAATTTCTCAGCAGAAAGCGTTTACTCTAATTGAATTACCAATATTTCATAGATGTTTTCGAACCCTTGACAATGGCAGAAAAATAAAATTTGTGAAAAATATTTGTCACAGTGTTGATAAAAAAAATATTAATTCAAATGGTGTGTTTGTGCACCTTTGGTCGAAATGAGTTAAAGCATAAATTTATCAACCACTCTAATTTTTTGTAAAGTTCTGCAGAACATTTCTAAAAGAGGAATGTATAACAAATGAAGTTATTAAAAAATATAGTAAATTTTTTCCATGCAAAATTAAAAGAGATGTCATATTACCATATTTGGCTGCCAATTATCAGCATATATGCACTTATCTATGCACCACCAGAAGTCCTCTTCGCTCTCTCCTCTCCATGCATATACTGGAACACCTATACAACATCAGATTACACAGTTTAGTTAAAACAATCCTTATAATTGTAGTGACTATTGAAACTTTTATGAATATTAAAGATAGGGTTCCAACCAACAATAAAACTTTAGTGGTCCAATAGGGCCACCTAGATATTTATTTAGTGGTCTGAAAACTTACTACAGTCGAACTCGTTTATAACGAGCACAAAGGGACAGTAACATTTACTCGTTAAATCCGAGTGCTCGTAATAAACGGGTATTTAAGACAGGCGTGCAACCAGAAGAGGGGGGGGGGTGCTTGGGAGGTCAAATGATTGAATTTACTTAAAATTTAATTAATACTTACTTATTTTAATTACATTAATTAATTTAATCGCGTTTTTTTTTATTTCGCGAAAATTTCTTATCATTTTGAAAAAAAGATAAGACAGAAAGACTAGAAAGATGAGAAAAAAGATTGCAAGACAGAAAAATATTGCTCGCTAAAACAGGGTCTTGCTCGTTAAAAGCAACTTCTGTTGCATAGAATTAACATTGATCCAACCAAATAATCTCGTTTCCCTCGGTAAATCCGAGTTCTCGTTAAATCCGAGCTCGTTATAAACGAGTTTGACTGTAATAGATTTTTTTTTCTCAAGTGTGTCTACCATAATAACTTCACACATAATTACTGTTATGGTACACATCAAAAATTATTAATTGCTACCTATAACATCTTAAAACTAAGTTCATTACTCCATAATAATTGAATATTAGTTTTTATTAAAATTAAGTGAAAAAAAGCTAAAATGATATTAGTAAATACATTAAACATGGAGATTAAAATGAGAGAACCAAATAAATAAATGAGGAACACAGAGAAAATGAAAACTAAAAATCTAACAATTAAAATTTTTTTAAATAAATTCAATTCTAAAAGAGAGCAAAATATTTTGTCAGTATATATGAATTCAAAGCAAAACGCAACATGTAGAGTTAAAATTTCAACATTTATATTTAAAATTTTTTGTACCAGACTTATTTTATTTGAATAATATTCACAGAACAATAAAATTAGTAGAACAATTTTTTAAATGGATCGAATTCGATGCAAAAAGCTATTTTTTGTTACTATTTTGTAAATTCCAAACATTTCTTCAAGGTGACAAATTTTTCGCCCATGTATATAATTTTAGTAAATGTGTCGAACATTTGGTAGCAACTGTCACCATTATGGCATAAATTCTCATTATAGAATTTATATAAACTTATATCTGAATGTTAAAAAAACTACAAGACCCTAACATTGCTTTAGAGACCAAAAAATGGTTATATTTTTTCAATATTAATAACAAATTTTTCCAATATCAGAAATAACTAAGAAAATGAAGCAATGAGCAAATCATTTATTAGCTAAAAAGAATTGCAATTTATTCAATTAAAATAAGCAAAAATTAAAAAGTAAGAGGGGAAAAAAATTGAAAATCTGAAGCTTTATTGTTTAGAATTAAATTACTTTTCCTCCTTAATATTTAAAACTTGATTACATAGTTAAGTTTTAAACATATGAAAAAACTATTGAGAATTAAACAGCCAAAATGTGCCATGAATTTTTTCCCTAAAATAGAACTAGTCATTCAACTACCTGCTCTTACATAAGACAGCAAAAGGTCTAGGTCAGTTTTTGGTACAAAATACTAGTTTAAAATTCCATTTCCTATTTTAAATTAACTTTTTCTTCATTGGAATGTCCCATTTCCTTATTTTGAGCTATTAGATAACAACTCAGCATCTCAGAAGTAAAGTATAAAGGAAATAAAACTGACAACTAAAACTTTTTTTTTCATATCTATTGAAAATAAATTTATAAAATAATATGAAAGTTTAATAAAATAAGTTATTTGAAACACACAGTGGAAATAATGTTAAATATATTCAGATAATAATTCCCTTTTAAAACCATTTGCCATAATTACACAATAAATCTTTTATATCTGAATCATTGTTCGACTTTAAATGTACAGTACAAAAAAGAGAGAATCACCGTGAACAATTTTTTATCTAATGGTTGGATTTTCATGCACAAGGACTATTAATTATGCTTAAAGAATTATCAAGATAGGGCAAAATGCACAAAAAAATAACCCAAATTTTGGAACCGCTCTCATGACCAAACAATTGGGACCTTATTTCCCAAATTGAGAATACCTCTCTTAATTGGAAAGTAAGGAATCAAATCTATCAGGAAAGTGGTATGTTTATTCAGAGAGAAAGTACATTTTTGTGCCTGATTTCGTAACTTAAAACATTGTCTGCACTAAACATTTTTGAGGTTACTCCCTTGAACCTTTGAATCTTAGTAAGTGAATACTTGATCATTTGATCAAGAGTTATTCCGAGTGATTTTTTTTTTCTGCACTGTGCATTTATCATTACTGATTCATAAAAAAATTACTTTCTATACCTTTTTCTATTAAATAGCATTAATACTTCGCAGTTAATATATATTTTTGTTTGTTTACTTAGTATATATTTTACACATTATGATGTCTAAAATGCATGGCCAAACTATGGACTTTTTTCCAAGACCCGAAAACAGTAAACTCAAAAATATAGAATAACTCTAATCAACCTTTCAGAATTTTTTTTAGAAATATATTTAAATTTTAATTTAATGTATTGAAATTAATTAAAACTAACTAACCAGATTCAGCAACAGCAGCAGCAACTTCATTCTGAAATAAAAATGAATAATTGAACTACAATGTGCATACAATAAATAAAAATATTAAAGTGTTATAATCGTTTTTTTTTTCACAACTAACAAGCAAGTTTCAAAATTAGAAAGAAAAGAGCATAGACATATGAATTCTGATTTTTACTTTATCGCTTATAAAGCATGAAAGTTTAGAACATACCTAATTCATTAACATGGATATACGAGATAAAAACAAACTATTTTCCCATATTTTTTATTTTGTATTTTTTTTATAGCTACAAACGTGACCAAATATTAATCACATTTAGAATGCATAAAATTTAATTTTTTTCCAGCTACAATTACCTACAGCAACTACTGTGTCAACTATGACCGTCCAACTATCAAGGTTTAAAAGTGTACAAATACTTAATCAATCCATTTTTATATATAGACAATTTGAATATAAAAAAAATAAATCAATACCTTTAAAAGTAAGTTAGAAAATTTCCTATACGTAAATGTTAGAGCTTTCAGATACACAATAGGGAAAAATTTTTAAAGTTTATGATTAGCCAAATTTAAGTTATTTATGAGACAACTCGTTATGAAACTGTTCTACAGTCATACATTTTTAATACATAATCGTTTAACACTTTCTAAACCTTTCAAATTTATTTAAATTTGAATATTTTTGGCAATAAAAAAATTTTTATCAATAATTTAAACAAATTTTTTTTTAAATGCTTATCAATTCCACAATGATGGAACACAAGTATAGCTACAGTACACCATTTTAGGTAAAAGTGCATTGAAAAATATATTAAAATGAAATCATACTAAAAAAAATCATGCAAAAAAATAAACAAAAAAAGGCTAAAATAAAATCAAGCTAAAAAAATCAAAACAACACTTTTCGAAAACATCAGCACATTTTTTAGTGCAATACACAAATACCAGGCTACTTTTAAAAAGGGCAAATTAAAATTAAGTCTAATAAACACAGAACAATAAAATATACTATTTTTCATTTCCTAATTACTAGCTTTGAACAGAAAGTTTAAACAGTTCCCACAATAATTTTATGAATACTGAACAACTCATAATAGTTACAAATCATACATGGAAAATTTCTTCAGTGCAGTTGCGTTAAAAAAAAACAAATATCAATTATTAAGTATTCCTGTATACCAATATATATTTAAAATTTGTAATAGAGTTCAATACTTCCTTAATCAAGTAATTTTAAAGTAGGCTTTCAAAATGAAAACACAGTGAATATACTGCTTAACATTTTTGTACAAAAGTAATTTTATTGAATGGTCCTCGAATTTTTATTTAAAAATACTACAATGTGATTACTACATTGTTGATAGGCATATGATCTCTGAATTCCTTACCACAAAAATTTGATAATGTAAACCTTATAATTCAGTATCTTTATAGCCTAATGACTGAATTCCAACACAGGTTGAAATTATGAATCTAAAGAATGAAGTTATATGTTTGAACCATATAAATAATAAGTAGATGATCCCTAAATTAAAACTATAACATTTTCCTATTTATACTAGCATTATTAATTAAAACAAAAAGATCTTTGATCAAAAATTCAAATCTTTCAATCCTTCAAATCAAATTTTTAAAATTCCTCATATGTATTTCTTAGAAAATGGTAAGACACACATAGAAATCAGGAACATCAGGACAAAAAACTAATACTCAGTACAAAATATTTTTATCAGGAATATCTGGACCAACTGTGAACCCTGTGTTAATTTATCTAACAAAGTTTTAAAAATTTTTTTAATTGTTGACACATTAAAATTGTTATGTAAAAAATAATCAAAGTTAAGCACATTTTTCTCGAAACAAACAATAAAGCAAACAAAACTTTTTTAAGTTACAGAACATTATGTATTTAGTTCTTGGCAGTCTCATAAACCTATTACAGGACACAACTTTACAATGATACTTTAGATTCCACAAAGAAAAATATCATAAAAATAGTATGAAATTAAAAAAAATACTGACAGAATTAATTGTCAGTAAAAATTTACTGACAATTAATCAATAATTAAGAAATTTTGCATCTCCTTAAGGTAATCAATAGTGTTCAAAATTTTCAGTTGCTATAATAACAAACTGATTATAAATGAAATTGGAGCAATGAAGTGATACGTCAATTTTTCCAAAGGTGAAATTTTTATATGAAACTGTTTCCCAATATTGTTGGTAAACAACATTTTACAAATTATTAGAATTTTAATTAGGTAGAAGTACTATATGCAGAAACAAATTGCCTCAGTAAATGGTATCTTCATAATTGTTCTCCCGAATAAAGGCTCATCATTATATTGCTCCAAGCTGCACAAAAAAGAAATGGTGAAAAGTAACAAAGAAATAAAGGAAACAATGCTGAAAATTAAGGACAAAAGAAACTTTTTTGTTAGACAAAAAAAATTTAAATGAATCAGTAATAAAAAAAAATTTATGTCTGCTTTAAATATTAAGTTTTTTCATTTATTTAACTTAATTTTAAACTTTTTAAATGTAATTTTTTTTAAAAATTATCTAGTAATTATTATGGACTACAGAAATACTAAAGTATTTCATACCTGAGTTGAATAAATATTGCAAGCTGCCCATCGAACACTGGCTCCTAAAGCAATCAAAGTTTCAATAAGGACCTGAAATGTCAAAAAAGCATAATTTTAGTTTAATCATTTACTTCAACAAAATAGTACAGAGAATAAAAACAAAAATTTGTTAATGCCCAAAATATTGCAATGAAAGCAATGCAAGTAAGTAGCAAACCGTTCAATAAAAAGTTAGAAGTGTAATTTAGAAGTGATTTACTCACAGCTGTTTGAGCATTGATGTGTGTGCAGCATGTGATTTTGGCTCCTTTTAGTGGCCTGTCTCCCTCAGTGTTAGCTCTTTGCCTCAAAGACATGATACCAGGCATCTCTGAAACATACACAAGTCCATTAATACATTTTTGTCACTAACAATCATTTTTGAAAACAAAAACGTTAAAATTTTTTTTTAAGAAATGAAAAAAATGCATAGTTTTGTAACGCTTAACAGCATTCAGTAAGTCCTATTTAATTCAACTATTTACATATATAAAGCTTCTATTGGTAATCAATAAAATTCATCAAAAACGGCTGAACTAAGTTAAATCTACATTTATAAACTAACAATAAAAAGGGGTTTTATTTATTATTTTACAAAATTAATTCTCTTCCAATCATCGTAATTTTTTTAAAATCAAAGTCAAACTCAAATCTGGAGTATATAAGGTTTGAAATAAAAATAAAAATTCAGACTTATAATAATTTAAATGCAGAGTTAGCGCTAATTCACTTTAAAATATTTAAATATAAAATGTTCCATTTTTAATGGCTATTTTGAAAATTGTTCTTAATTGAATATAGACAAAGCCATTCGACAATCGAGCATCGCTAATTGGATACCTGCTAGTGACGTACGTCGTCAAGGGTAAAACATAGCATTTGTCGATTCAGCAGTCAATGAGGTTTGACACATAAGTGTAACGTCACTTACAGCTTACAGGTATCTAATTAAATCGGATTTAAATGACATGGTTAGACAATATCATTTCACTTTTTTTCGAATTGCAAATGGCCAACCGAAGTAGTTTTGGAAAATTATTGTATAAAATCATTATGTCTCCACAATGAACTTTAGCTATCAGAGACATAACCATTAAAAGAAAAAATATTGATTTGTAGTTGCATATATTCGACTTTATTTTTAAGTAGTGATACTATTTTAATACTTTTAGATAAGATAGATAATTTGATATAAAAATATTATTCTAAGGTGAAAAAACACCAATGAAGTGCATTTAAAATGACAATGTATAAATTGTATCAATTAATTACTTTCTTCAAAACACAAGATTTAAAATTGTGACAGATTAATTTATATCAATGAATTATTATTTCATGAGGAACTAGACTATATAATGATACAGTGCAGCCAGTATTCACTAAAATAAAACATAATAAACATAGAGAATAAAACACACAAATTAAATGATAAAGTATGAATAAACAAGCGATGCATATATAGGTAAAGTAGTGAAAAAGAGAGAAAAATAAACTTTCAAAAATATTTAAAAACTAAACAAGACAAAAATCTATTTTTAAAAAAAATAATGAAATGTGTTTTTTAGTGGTTTAAATAACTGTCTTTTAAGTGACAAGATAGATTTCTCAAATTTTGTTATTTATTTTTAAAAAATACAATTAAAATAATCTTAATGGGTAATTTAGCTAATATTGCTTAAGAAAACTGACGCACTTATTATCTTTAATTACCATCATCATCATCAATGGTTCGACAGCCCAGGGTGGGCTTGTTCCATACGTCCGGGTTTTTATTTTTATTCATTTATTTAATTATTTTTTTGGAAAAATAATATGATTCAGTAGTTTAGGATTCAAATAGGTGGATACCATAACCACAAGTAAGTTAAAAAATATCAAGGTCAGTTTCGACTGGATTATATCATATCTCAAATGAGCAGAGTGGCGAAGAATAATTCAAGAAGGTGAGCACTATAGTCGGAAATAAATTAAAAATTCAAGGTCGACTGGATTAAATCTAAATTCAGCAGGAGCATTCAGTCTTCACATATTTGTCCCCCCCCCTTTAAATTATAGAGTTTCGTTATGAAAAATTCGCCTTGATCCCCCAATTTAGAGAATATCAATTAATTTCCGACTGAGATTAAAAAATTAAATTATAAGGGCGGTGTTTAGAGAACACTGCATGTTTTAAAATACAGAAACAAAAATTCAATGAAGGGCACCACGGCGTTAGCTTTGCAATTCTATTAAAGTTTATTTCAGATTTTGAAATATAGCGCTGGTCTGTCACGTGATCAAACGACACAAGCGAATTTAGAAAATACAATCGACAAGACGGAAGAAAAAAAACAAATTATGAGTGAAATGTTATAGCTCTTTTTAGCCAGAATCTCATGAGTAAAGTGAAATCAATTTCATTTCCCTGACGAATACGCAAAATTTCCGAAACGGTTGATTTATCCTCGAGTTGCAAATTTCACGTCGTGCTGCCTCAGCTAATTTCTCGCATCCCCGAAACTTCCCTATCTCAAATATTCGTTTTCACGAATGCATTTGCAATACCGACGATCATGGAGCAGAATCTGACGTGTTTCCAAGATTGATTTGGAAACGAAATGGAGTCGATATATATGAAAACTAAGAAGTGTTATTTTATTTTATGAGAAACACATTTAAGAGTATGCATTTTAAAATCTGTATTTCTACAGATTATCTAGTCAGGGGTCTATTTCAAAGAAATTTTAGACCTTTCACAAAATATCTTTTCATAAAAACGGACCATTCACAAAATATTTTAACTTAAAAACGGACCCTTCACAAAATAATTTATCTTTTAATCGGACCCTTCACAAATTTGTTTATCTTTATTATTGCTTTGTTAATCAATAAACTCTTCTTTGGAAGGAGGGGGGAGAAAGACAGATGTAAACGAACTAAATTTTGTCCTCGGCAGACGCTTCTTCCTTTATTCGTCCGAAATGAATATTCTGCGTTCAGCAGTATGAGCTAAATACCAAATATTTGTATGTTGCATCGCTAATTTAGTAAATGCAACTGCTGTTTATTTTTTAAAATTTAACTTTTTTAATTATAATTTTACAGTGTTGAGCATAATCTTGTATGTCTTTACAATTTAAAAACTCTTTGAAAAAGATTTTTTTGCAATAACGGACCCTATTTGCATAAATTCACAAAAGCGAACCCTGATTGAAAGAATGTGAGTTAGCGTTTATTTTATATTCACAAATTACGAATGATTTTTTAAAAATTTTACAAAAACGAACCTTTTACTAAATGTCTAGACAGATCCCTGCTAGTTAATGTGCAGACCAACAAGGGTAATGCGTTAAAATGCCAAAAAAAATTATTCCATTTCTCAAATTACATAGGTAACTACATTAATTTACACATTGCCATATAGGCACTGGTTCAAGTGAAAAAAAAAGATCTTTACCGGAAAAATAGCAACGTTTCTATACGCTTAAATTAATATATAATGGTATTTATTTTTCGCAAAAAAAAAATTTATAAAAATAATAATCAGGTAACTACAATCAGACAATCAATAACTTAAATATTAGAAACAATAATGAATCACTAAAAATTATTTCATTTCCATATAGGCGCTGGTTCAAGTGAAAATAAGATCTTTACCGGAAAAATATCAACGTTTCTGTACGCTTAAATTAATATATAATAGTATTTATTTTGCGCAAAAAGCAAAAAAAAAAAAAAGTCAGCTAACTACATTTAGACAATCAATAACTTAAATGTTAGAAATAAATTGAATCACTTTAAAAATTATAAAACTACGAATCAAACGGTTTAAAATATTATTAGAATTAAATAAATTAACATAATGCCAGCTATTTTGTTATTAACAAAAGAATCAAAGTACTGAATATATATTGAAATGAGACAATTTCTAGCAAAATTTAAAACACAAGCATCTTGAAATGATAATTTTCTTACAAGCTGACGTGATATTTATTAACCAGTGCATTAATTAGTAAGAAATTTCACCTGGTTGTTAATTAATTTGATTCTGTTGTTAATATACGTTATTCTCGTGCGATCTAGAATCAAATGGATAAATCGAATAAAAGTTAACTTGTAATTCTTCCTTTTATTTTTTTATATTAACAAACAGCCATTTGGCTTATATTTCCTAATAAAATTATTTTTAGCAAACACAATAACTGCAACCCAGTAGATAAGCAGTTAGCATTGATTTTATATTTCACGCATTTTGCCGACCGGCCTGTGTAGGGGGCAGGGAACTGTCCTTGCATCAGAAAGGTTCTGGGTTCGAATCCCGGGCAAGGCATGGATGTTCTTTCCTTCTCTGTACTATTGGTCCTCACTGTGGGAGCGACGTTGGCCCACCTAATATAGTGCCCTGAGATAGAGGCCAACAAAATCGCCCTGTAAATGCCTGAATTGACGGATGTTAACACAGGTGGGCATTGGAAAAAAAAAAATATTTCACGCATTTTTAAATGAAATTATCGTTTTAGGAAAGCGGTAATTTTATTTATTTCTTTGCAATAATTAATACACAATTCATTAAATTGAGAAATAATAATAATAATAAAAAAAAAAACGTGGAACCAATCTTCTTTGGTTAACATAAATAGTTTCAATTTCATGAGATGCATATAAAATTTTCTTTGAAAGAGGAATTTCCCTCCAAAAAAGAAAGACCTCTTTCTCTTAAACAGAAATGAATAAAGGTTTCTAAGCTAATTGAATAATAAATTATTAGTGTTAGCAACACAGAAGACAATTTACCCTGTTCAGCAATCTCTATCTCACGTCGTCCAAAAGCACTCTGCTTGATATTCTTGACACAGAAATCTGAGGCACCAGCCGAGTTGACTTGGTGCTTGTCTCGGGGCATTTTACCCTCTTCATCAGAACTAGTGTCGCAATAAGATGCTAAAAAGACACAAAATAAGAAAACAGTTTAATTCAATGTAGAAGCTGCTAAACGTGAAAAGTAAATTACAATAAAAAATTAATCATTTAAAATCGCAGTTTTTCCCCCTTTAAAACTACAAAAGGAATATGTTCTTAGAATACTTAAAGTGAATAGAAATAGACTGCAGAGATACCTATGAAAATATCAAAAGCACATAATGAAATTCATATAGATATCAAAAGAATTTTTTTCCCTAAGTTTTTTTATTTTATTTCCTATGAGCTGTACAATCAGTCTTCCCGATGAAGCAGACCTAATGCGTTCTCCAGAAGTGGTATCTACTCTTTCAGGACCACCACAATGGGTAAGATACCGTTGGCCATGTTAATTTGGACGTCTAGTTTCTGCCACACTAGATGGCAGCACCGAAACTGTATTTGTATGCTAAAGTGCACTAGGAATTTAATTTTGTCGGAAATGCCAAGAGCCAATAAGGCACTCCAGGGATCTTTTTCATGCCGCATAATCATACGACGTGGCCGCTGAGTATTTTCTGCATCCCGAAAATCCGGTGTCTGGGCCGGGGATCGAACCCGCAGACTTGGGGGACGAACCCGCCGACGACAAACCAACTGCGCCTCCCAGCCACATAAAAAGTAAAAATAATAATAATAAAATAAATAAAAAATTTACATAGAAACAATTAAAAGGGTCAGATTATTATTCTTATTGCAGCTCGAAATTACTCTTCTCACATTTATTTTACAAAAAGTGTCTATCGAAATTGGAAGTATGAAGATGGTCTCCAACTGCTTCCACCAAGACTGCAAAATAAATTCTATCTTTTCGGTAATTTAAAGGCTTTACGAACGCTCGAGTTTAAAATAAGTGGAACCAAAAAGCAAATATACCTAGAAACTACCATTATTTTCCCCATCAACATTTGAACAATTTTCTAGGAAAAGGTGTGCGATGAAATGTTAATTTAAAATGTTGAAACTTGGCTCCCAGTATTGGATTGGTGAGAGCAGTTGCTATAAATCTAATTTTGGATACGATTTTATTATAACCTTTAATTGGTTCACAGAATCATCTCAATCGAGGTTCGTTATGGTCTATGTTTTTTTTAAACGGTTTTGCAACTACAGTAAAGGATAATTCAAGGATATTCAATCAAAGGAATTAGTCCTTTTATATTAATTCCAGCTATTTTTCGAAGGCGGAAATACAAAGGAAAACAAAAAAATAAATTCTCATTACATTACGTAGTATCAAAAACAATAATTTGTATAAAAATGTCCTTTATATTAAATAGGATTTAAACTTAGTAGCAGGAACGAAAATTTTTTGGTTAGCAATATCGCTATTGTTGCAGGCAAAACGAAGGTAAGTAGCATTGCCTACTTTACACATACATGCACTCGATCAAATAACTATTTGATGAGTTTCAAAAAAACAGTACCGCAAAAGAAAACATATGTTATGAAAGAAGGATTAAAAAAAGCACCTACTAACAGACTAATAAAATCAAAATTAGACACTGCAACTGAATAATATGATGTAATTATTATGAAAAGTGAATTTAACAAGCAATACAATTTCAATTATTTTTAAAGTTTAAAAAATTATTTAAAAAATAAAAAGTTTTTATTTTTTATTTTTAGATTAGCTTACAGATATCACTTTTTTCCTTGATATTACTTTTTTTAATATTAATAATGAATAAATAGTTTCAATCATCTATATAACTAATATTACCTTTTTAAAACAGTCGCTGATAAGTCAACAATAACCTCGCTGTAACTTCGATAATAAAGAATATATCGTTTAACCAGAAATAAGCAGAACCAACTTCGGTTTTACAGAATTAATTTGAATACCATTTCGAAACATTAAAGTGAAAGTCATGTTTTTTAACAATAAAAACAAATTACGGCAGTAAAAACAATTCGTTTAATTTAGACAATTCTTTCATATTCTTCTATAAAATAAATGTAAACAGTCATTGGAATTTTTTTGGTGTAATAAGTTTTAATAAAACGATTTTCAGTTTAAAAAAATATTGAGTTAGTGAAATTTCTAGGCAGATTTAGAGAAGTGCTTTTTTTAAACCCATTAAGAGTATTGAAAAAATAAATAGTAAAATTTTATAATATTTTAAAACCGTTGAACAGCCGCCACAGTACTGAGTTTATGACTATCATTGTTCAACTCCGCAGTATTGAAATTTTGAACCCAATCCAGTAGACAAAGAAACTTCCGAAACAAGTATGGGGATAAATTTGCCGACATGGAAGACTCTTAGATGTAACTAACCCGCATGGAGAGGCAAACCACGAAAACCTCTCACGGTTAGCCTGACGGCGAGGAGACTAACTCATCATACGTCTACCACTGAAGATATTTTACGTCAGCACTGTGGTCAGTACGAGTCGGGTGCGGAATTCGTATCGACCTTGGCGAACAATGAACAGGTATTCTCAGGTATTCTTTGTCCAAGGTATCGACCATCCATTGCTGGAAGTCGAACCCGGGACAACTCTTTGGAAGGGGAGCGCTCTGTCCCCCGAACCACGGCGGCTCAAATATTGAAATTTTATTTTATTTTATAACCATTGTTGAAAGGCCGTGAGTTTACGGCTATCAATACTCAACTCAGCAGCCTTGTAATTTTGAGCCCAATCCAGAAGAAAAAGAAACTCCAGGATCAAGTATAGGGAGAAATTTGTTTCGTGGATGTCTATTGGATGAAACTATCCGCATTTGCGTTACATGGACAGGAAAACAGGGAAAACCTACCACGGTTAGCCTGACGGCAAGGGGACTCAAACCCATGATTCGTCTACCACTGAGGATATTTTACTTCATCCTATAAATATGAATTTTTTTCCTAGAACCGTCGTTGAACAGCCGATTCAGTGTTGAGTTTATAACTATCAATGTTCAACACCGTAGCCTTGTAATTTTGAACCCAATCCAGAAGACAAGGAAAGTCCAGGATCAAGTATTAGGAGAAATTTTGCTTTCATGGAAGACTTTTTGATGAAACTAACCCACATTTTCGCTGTGCTGAATGAAGAGGAAAACCACGAAACCCTCCCAGGGCTAGCCTGACGCCAAAGGGACTTTAACACATGATCCGTCTATCACTGAAGATATTTTATGTCAGCACTGTGGTCGGTTTGGAATTCGTATCGACCAGTTATTGATGGGATTCCAACCCGGTTCACCTCATTGAAAGGCGGACGCTCCATCCCCTGAGTCACCATGGCTCAAATAAATATTAAAATTTTATTTTATAACCGTTATTGAACAGCCGATCCAATTTTGGTTTCACGACTACTAATGTTCAACGCTGTAGCCTTGTAATTTTGAACACAATCCAGAAGACAAGGGAACTCCTGGATGAAGTATTAGGAGACATTTGCCTTCGTGGAGGACATTCTTCGATGAAATTAACCCGCTTTTTTGCGTTACATGGAGAGGAAGACCACGAAAACCTCCCACGGTTAGCCTGATTTTTTCCGTCAGCACTGCGGTCGGTGCAAGCCAGGTGCGGAATTCGTATCGACCAACCTTCTCTGGGATTCGAGCCCGGTACACCTCATTGGGAGGCAACGCTCCATCACCTGAGCCACTACGGTTCAAATAATTGAAATGGAAATTATAATAATTACACATAAAAATTATCACCAGGGCCACTAAAATTAGGACCGCAAAAAATCGTTCCTTACTGATAAGTTCATTAAAGTTTATTACATTTTAATATTATTACAATACAATTCGTTACAACTGCAATTACGTTTTATAATGTTGTATATTTATTAGTTGGTTGGAATTAGTTGGCAAAATTATAATTTGTAGTTATCATTTGTAACACTTTCTTTTTAAAATTCCTGCGTATATTTTGCAGCAAGAAATATGAAAATACAGCTTATATGTTTTCCGCCACCCCCTTAAAACCCAAAGCACGGGTTTGATTTTTATTTAAATGAAATATGCACTTAAAATGAATGAAAATAAGTAAAATTACTACCATTTTATCATTAGAATAATTTTCATAACAGTATAATTAACGAATAAATAAAAACGGGAAAAAAAAAAAAAAAAAAAATAGANAAAAAAAAAAAAAAAAAAAAAAAACAAAGCTAATAATCTTTCTTTGAAACTTTATTTCTCCAAAAACCATTATGAAAAGCATATGATTCTATATGCATAGCTATACATAATCATAAATTAGGTCATGCACGATATGGCACACTATAAGGCAATATACATTAATGATTATGTGTCATGCAATGGGAACTTACAGTCTGAACCAGTGGATGCCGTGGATGCTCGGCGATTGTCCAAATTGAGGTAAGGACCTATTGGGAGGCTCATGCGCCGGCGCGTCCTGTCCTTGAACGCCGGCATATTGTTCATCAGCACCTAGACGTTGGCACAAACACTTTCATAAAACACACTTCCTCCCGCAACACCCTTTATTTTAATACCTTTAAACGAGCTGAAAACGGAGGACGACATCGAAGTGTTTACGAATTTAGATTGCAAAGAAAGACCTCACGATTTTGAGGGCGTAAATTTGATTTTGAAATATTTTGCTGTATAATATGGTTTATATACGAATTTAGATTGCAAAGAAAGACCTTAACACTAACGATTTTGAGAGAGTAAATATGATTTTAAAAATATTTTGCTGTATGATATGGTTTATATACGAATTTAGATTGCAAAGAAAGACCTTAACACTAACTATTTTGAGGGCGTAAATATGATTTTAAAAATATTTTGCTTTATAATATGATTTATATACGAATTTAGATTCCTAAGACCTTAACACTAACGATTTTGAGAGAGTAAATATGACTTTAAAAATATTTTGCTGTATGATATGGTTTATATACGAATTTAGATTGCAAAGGAAGACCTTAACACTAACGATTTTGAGAGAGTAAATCTGATTTTAAAAATATTTTGCTGTATGATATGGTTTATATACGAATTTAGATTGCAACGGAAGACCTTAACACTAACGATTTTGAGAGAGTAAATATGATTTTAAAATATTTTGTTGTATAATATGATTTATATATAAAATAATACGATGAAACGATAATTAATTGAAAAATGATTTCTTTTGAGAGTGTATTTCTTTTGTATATCATAATAACGCACAAATAGTAAAAATTAATTGATGAGTTCATGAAGCTCTTGTGAATAACTTTCAATCATAGTAATGAAGAACGGAGCATTTGATAAAGATAACCAAAAACGATTATCCACAGAAAAATCTAGAATTTGAAATTTAAATTTCAGGGTCTATTCATGCGTAGAGATACGAGTTTGCTCAGAATGGCATTCATTAAGAAGCATTTTGCTTAGCCTGATGAAACACTTCACTCAATTAGGTTTTGTTTGTAAGACATTGCATAGTTGACAATATTTTTTTGTGAAAATCCTAGATGCTTGAATAGATTCTATAATAATAATATAAACCAGGGATGTTCGAATTTTTTTAGCCTAAAGACCGGACAAACTCCTTCGCTATGTCCCAAAACCTAGCTTGAAAAAGTATCATTTATGAAGGTAATGGTCAAATGATTCCTCGTACTCCTGTAATTTAAGAAGAAAAAAATGCTTCTTTTCACAGTTTTTGAACTGATTTGAGCAATCACGAATTGACTCATTTGCCAAAATGCCAACTCAATCATGCCACTATATATGCACGTAAAACTGGCCATAGAATGAGATATCAATTGCGTAAGAGTAAGTAACTTACAGTTATTTCATCTCATTAATTACAATGATATTTCATATCTTTAATTACAACTTAAATGTTCGATTCCATTTTAAATTTCTATGCGACTTCTGATTATTATTTTGTAAGAATTACTTACGATGTAATTGGAATTTAAAATAGAATAAAAATAAACTGTATGGACCAGATACTGACGTATCAGGCCTTCAGTCGCAGGTAGGCTTGGTAGTGATGGTGACTTCGATGTAAACAAAATTAAGATGCAATACGATAACATGTGTCGCCAGATGTAATCACCGAAATCAACCTCCTATTCGAACCCTTCTCACATCTGAACTAGTCTAAAAACAAATGACATCTTTTCAGCTAAAGGATTAAAATTATCATGGACTAACCGGTGTTAAGCTACACTTCAATGAATACTATTTCGTATCAGTGAATAACGAATGTATTTAAGATTGTTTTCTTGGAAATTTTATTGACAAAATTTTTTTCCCACGTTCCATGTCTCTATAAAACAAAGAACTTAATGATATAACAGGCAGTTTTAAATAGTTGTTGGTACCTTTTTATGGGTCGAAACATCAAAGGATAGGATCTAGTTTTTCTGCGTTAAATTCCTTATTTCGCTTGGTTATCATCAGGATAAAACTAATAAAAGTCATAAAGGTATCCCTAATTCAAAATTGTTTATCTGTAGTATTTATTTTTCTTACTCTATACTTATTACTACGTTCAAGCTTCTGATTGTTTTTGTTTAAATTTTAAGGAGTTGTTTCTTAATCATAATGTAATTTCTACGATATTATCCTACCAAGCTGCATTTTAAGATGAACTTTTTTAAATTGTTGTCTAAACTTATTAACCGTTTTACAATCAATTATTATTTATACTCACTAATAGATCTCAATAGAATCATGTGGTGTAACTACCACTATAAATATTAAATACCAAATCACTAGTATATAAGACATGTTAACTTGATTCTATCATGAGGTATCTTTTGATAGATGAAGGTTGACATGGTCGATTTATGAATCCCCACATTGGTGACCCGGACGTAAGGGAAATTTTTGAAGTTGGGACACCAGTGCGCAAAATAAAGTAAACAGAATTCTTTTAGCGCATATATTTTAAGTGAATAATTTCAACTTTCGAGGAAAAGATCGAATTATGCCAAAAGACAACTATTATTGCAAGGAAATCATTTGGGTTGGTGATCGAAAACTAGGGGCTTAGGTTCCAAGTAAAATTATATTTTTCCTGAATTCAAACGTCGAATATTAATATTCATCAAAAGTTTCAAACATTAAAGACAAAATAAAAACGTTATCAAACCCTGACGAATAAATGTCATGGAAAAAAATGTGAAATCGCCTAAGTACGCAGTAAGTATTATCAAATATAGTAAAAACGATTTTTTTTAAAAAATGGTATCAAGTAATTTTATACAATAACACCGAATAAGAGATCAACAAAGTATTAATCAAAACAATTTCAAACAACAAATTCAAAAACAATTTTAAACAACTCATTTACGTTCATTTAAAGAACGAAGCGAAAAATGAAAATATTTCAACAAACAGCATTACCCTTGAATAGTTTTATAACTGGATTTAACGATTCGATACAATGAGATATTTTTGGAGCAGAGAGGATAATTAAAACACTCTTCCGGTGAAAGATAATAGTTAGAGAAATGAAGTTTTGTGTTAGAATAAAACTATACCCTCAGTTAAACTATCTTTCTATCTTATGGAATTCCTAATTAATTAAACGGCGGCTGTTTAATATTCAAGAAGTGTAAAACAAATATTTTGTTTCTCTAATTATTCCATTAATTTATACAGTTGTTTTTAATTTAAAGCGTGTGGACGTAGGCTTAAATAATTCCAACTGTTGTTGAAGGATTAATTATACCACTCCTCGATTCATTGTGTTATAACTTCATTAATACAGTTTAACAAAAGAATCATAGAAAATAGTATTATCTTTTGCAAGACTGTAAAACAAGATGCATTTGTTCAAGAATATGTAGGATTAATTTGGAATACTAACAAGAAACTAGTACAAATAAACTGATTAGCTTATTTATTTGTGAAAACCAAGTGAAAAAGTGAAGTTTTGTTTTGTTTTTTTGCATTAAAATACATTTTATCAAAAGTTCTTTAAAAAGCTTTTATGGTAGAATAAATGGATGGAGAGTTCGGTATGAAAAAATATTGAGTTTATTACGGACTCTTGAAATTAAAAAAAAAAAAAACCTAAAATCCTCAAAAATAATTTGGATTGGATTTCTAAGATTACTGACACAAGAGAAGGATGCGGCTGTACTGCGATTACGGTTCATGTGGTGGATAGCGATATTATGTTTTAAACGCCTGCGTCGGGTAAAAGAAAAGGTAGAAGACAAAAGGAAGAAATGCTTAAATCGGGATCATGGAATATTTATTGAAGGTTGTAGTTGTTGTTGTAGTTCATTTACGTCAAACTAGAGATGCACAATGGGCTATCAGGGGTGTGTTTAGAAGAAATTTGGGTCCGTTAACGGACCCTTCACAAAATATTTTAACTTAAAAACGGACCCTTCACAAAATATTTTAACTTAAAAACGGACCCTTCACAAGATATTTTAACTTAAAAACGGACCCTTCACAAAATGATTTTTCTTTTAATCGGATCGTTCACAAATTTGTTTATCTTCATTATTATTTTGTTAATCGAATAAATCCTTTCCAGGGCAGAAAACAAGAAAGATGGATGTAAACGAATTAAGTTTTGTCTTCGGCAGACGATTCTTCCATTATTCGTCCGAAATGAATACTCTGCGTATAGGCTAAATACCAAATATTTGTATGTTGCATCTCTAATTCAGAAGCAGCAATTGTTGTTAATTTTTCAAAATTTAAATTTTTTAATTATAATTTTACAGTGTTGAGCATAATCTTGTAGGTCTATACAATTTAAAAACTCATTGAAAAAGTTTTTTTTTTTTTTTGCAATAACGGACCCTATTTGCACAAATTCATAAAAGCGGACCCTGGTTGAAAGAATGTGAGTAATTTTTTTACAATTTCACGAAAAACGGACCTTTCACAAAATGTCTGGATAGACCCCTGGCTATTGGCGACGGTCTGGGAAACACCTCTGAGGATGATCCGAAGACATGCCATCACAATTTTGATCCTCTGCAGAGGGGATGGCACCCCCGCTTCGGTAGTCCGAAGACCTGCACGCGAAGTCGAGCACTTTACGGTAGAACAGTTTAACGAGGACCAATCCCTCGGTGCCTATGCAGATTGATCCAAGTGGTCACCCACCCGCACACTAACCGCAGCCAGTGATGCTTTGTTTCGGTGATCTGCTGGGAACCGTGTCTTAACTATGAGTCCACTGCAGGACATTTATTGAAGGAATCACAGTATATTTTTACATTTCAAGGAAAAAAATGTTTCTCTAAATAATTATGAGCATAAAGAAAAAACACCAGCAAAATATTTTGCAATGGAACCTATAATTCAGTATTTAAATATGAAAGAGTGGAGTTAAATGGAATACTAAGTAATAATTTCATAATCCAACACTGAACACTAATAAAAGTGGTGTAGAAAGTGATTATGTTTGTTCCAATCTCTGCCTATTCTTAAACAGAAAAAGAAGTAACGTGCGTGACTTATGCTTTGAAATTCTCACGCAAACACAACAAATACATTATAAAAACTAGGAAGAAAAAAAAATTTTTTTTAAATACAATCCGATCATAAAAATTTTTTGATTAATAATAGTTTTCATTCTAAAACCTTCCAGTCATACATAGTCATACACTATCTTACTACAATATAACAGGCATTTTCAATTTTTAATATTATTGTTAAACAAATACTATATCTTTTGTACTAAATATTTGAACATACATATTTAATTCAGAATAGAAGAAGTTTGTATTGTTTTTTAATATATATTCTATTCACAACTGTAAATGATATATCATTCCATATTCTTCCGGATTTTCTATCGTCTTTCTTTTGATTAAGGGAACTGAATAAATAAAGAAACCCCAAAACACGAGGGACCAAGCCACACTATCACTATTTCGCTATCAAGAGAAAGTGAAATCAAAGCACCCAGACAACAGTTATTTGATCCCACGTAATCGAATGAAAGCCTTAGCAGATAGTTCAGGCAAGACGCCAAAGATACTTCAAAAATAATATTTCTTCATTCTTTCAGAGAGGGGCGATAACAGACTCGAAGAATTGCGATAAATTTATGCGTTGCCTGGCAACAACTTCAAACGTGGAACAAAGGAAACAGATTGGTGGAGGTTTCAATTTGTGCGAGTAGAAAGAGAATTAAAATAGGAAGAAAAAAAATAGAAATCTCCAAGGGTGGTAACTACCGTACAAACACGAGAGCCGCTTAGGAAAAAAAAAATACGCCCTGAGCTTAATAGAATTCCGGGAAAATTTGGAAATATTCCTTTTTTTTTTAACATGATAATGTGTATATAAAGAAAGAAAAAAGTGGGTGTGGTGCACATTGAGCTCCAACATTTGTCAGAAGTAGAAGAAATTTCATCTATTAAAGACAGAATAATGGGACGGATAAGACTCTTTAACAAATGGCAAAATAAAGGACCAGATGAAACATTTCTGCTGAGAACATAAATTAAATTTGGGTCCAAAAGTATTTTAAGTTTACTTGTCAAATAATTATAATAATTCATTATAGTTATAAAACTAATTAAGGATTAAGATAATACGATAACTGTACGATAAAAGTAATGTTCATATATCCTCATATGATTATTCTATTTTTCATACGAGAAGCATTATTTTGGGTAGCATTAAAAATCTTCCGTTAATGATTATGATTTAATAATTTGTTTGAACAAAGAAAACAAAATGAAAAACTTATAAGAAAGAAAAGGGCAGAAAATGCAACAAACAAGGTTTTTTTGGGGGAGATTTGGTTTTTCTGTCGCACTCAAGCGAAAAACATTTGGACAAAAAACTGGAATTTGTTTCTTTTTTAAATTTAGATAAGTTTATCAAAAACCGAAGCATTTACAGCAATTTTCAGTTTTATTTGAAACACACGTCTAAAACGTGGTTTAAAAAAAGTGGTAATTAAATCAATAGCTTCAGATAAAAAATTATTCCCATTTTAAGTAAAACTTTGAAAAGCAGTAAAAGGACCGCATGTCGTAAACATGAGCTACAAGATGTAACTAACAAAAAAAAGTGAGTTTCCGACGTGTGTTTGTTAACATTCTATTCTAATATTTTTTTTCTAACAAAAAGAAAGAAAAAATTAATTTATTAAGAATTGAAAATATTAATTTTCAAGGGCATATCAGTGAGGCATATATCAAATGTGACCCAAGATAGGTATTAACAGTTACCACAGTGTAAACATGCATAGGTAAATATTCCGTGAAAAAAAAAACTAAAGCAGTATCTTGTTTAGATGCTGAGAAAAGGTGAACTGAAAAAGGCTAGTTTTAGCATTATTGGCATATGCTCCACCAACTTTCCTTAACAGCTAAAAAAATATTTAGTGATTTTTACATATCGTTTTAAAAAAAATATGTAAAAATACAACGATGTAACTTCTTTGAGAATTTTCGTTCGATCGAGGAAAAAAACAAAATAGGCAAAGACAACACAATTTTATTTTAATTCCACGTTATACCGCATTAGAACACGCATTAACAAATTTCCCTCCTGACCAAACATCGAAGAAATCATTCAAACCACACCCCAACTTCCGACTCCGATCAAAGACACAAAATCTCACTTAGGAAATTCAGCGAGAAATGCCCTTGCCTGTGACATAGGGGCGCCCCCACTACCGCCCCATCAGGATTTACAAGGTCACTTTGCTAGTATTGATTGGCCTTAGAAGCAAGCGAAGCACACACCTTCCACGATAGGGCTTATTCCAACACTAAATCCAAGAAAGTAAAAAAATAAAATAAATCTCTGTATAAGAGGATCGGGCAAGTTGAAATCGTGTTTCAGTCTTTTTTTAGCAACTTTTTCTTCATCATCTTTTTGGAGAGTGGATGGAAGAGTTACGTGTGAAAAAGAAACTTAACTTTTTGCAACTTGAACGGTGAGTTTCGATTGGAGGAAAAGTACATTACGAACGAGTTTGGGAAACTGAATTCTTTAATTTTTTCTCCTTATTTGAAAGATGTTTAAATATAGAATTTCATGATTTTTAGTTAAGATTTATATCAGCGACTTATATTTTTTTAAGGGCGTGAAGTATAAAATTTCCGGATTTCAAGGAAATAAAAAAATATCTCATGCCTGATATAGAAAAATATGCCTTATTCTCATTAGATAAATTTATATTATTTATTCCTACCCAGGAATAGACTAATTTTAATTAAAAACTTTACTGTGATAATTTAGTTTAAAAAATAGTTTGGACAGGTCATATATTTTTTTTTTTTACGTTTTATAAAAATATCTAAAAATACATAGAAACATCTGATTGCCTGCATGTAAATAATGTTCCTTTTTTTTCTCACAAAAAAAAACTCTTTTGAATAATTTAAAAACGTGGCGTTTCATTATATTGCCTTAAATCATTCAAATCAGACCTCTTGTTTGATATAGATGATTGGGATTTATTATATAGTTAACTCTAATTTAAGTAGAAATTTTTCGTAAATATCCGGAAAACATGTTCAGNACTCTTTTGAATAATTTAAAAACGTGGTGTTTCATTATATTGCCTTAAATCATTCAAATCAGACCTCTCGTTTGATATAGATGATTGGGATTTATTATATAGTTAACTCTAATTTAAGTAGAAATTTTTCGTAAATATCCGAAAAACATGTTCAGCACTTAGGGTTAAATCTTAATAATGTGCATTATAATTACATACTGCGGCAATTAACTAAACACATAGCACAATTTGTAACATATTATGATTGAAAAATTCCGCAGTCTTTTCAAAAACATTGCGTGGTCTTCCTAGAAGCGTTTATTAAAATAAGTAATATCAAATATTCCATTAAAATGCGTAAAATATAACAATAGCTCTTTACCAGGAAAAAAGGAAGGAAAAAAATAAAAAAAAACATCCATTGTCTACGGAAAAAAAAGCACTTTCAAAAAGCGAAAAGAAAATTAAATGCATGAGTGCAAATGTTTACCCTTCCGTAAACCTTAATTCAAAAGAATATGCCATTAAACAAATCATAATAATAGAATTAGTTTCAGCAGAAGATTTTCAGAACCAAAAGGTTCATAAATCTTTCAATACCATTTACACACACTTCTATTGCTACAACCTATAATTCAACAATTATTTGTAATTAAATAAATACAACAATGTGATGTATCGTTAAAAAAAAAAAAAAAAAAAAAAAAAAAAAAAAAAAAAAAAAAATTTTTTTTTTTTTNAAAAAAAAAAAAAAAAAAAAAAAACTCGCAGTCTTTTCACGAATATTGCTAAGTATTCTTAAAAGTGTACTTTAAATAAACTAAATCCTTAAAATTTGTAAACTATTAAAATAGCTCTTTAAAAAAATCTTTAGTCTACAGCAACACTTTAAAAAAGTGGAAAGATAATTCAATGATAAATGGATACAAATAAATGTTTACTTTTCTGTAAACCTTAATTCAAAAGAAAACTTTATTTAGCAAATCATGAATAGAATTGTTTCAGTACAAGGTTCTTAGCACCAAATTTTACATAAACTTGCATAAATGAGCTGATGAAAAGTGTTAAAAACATGATTTCGGTATTAAAAATAAATTAAATAAATACTACAATTTGTGATAAAAAAAATTTGCATTCCTTTCAAGAATATCGCGAGTTCTTCCCAAAAGCATTTCTTTCAAAATAAATATTAAACATTACATTGAAATTCGTAAAATATTACAACAGCTCTTTATTAATAACACTAAATGGAGAAATAAACAACTTTAGTCGAATGTGAAACTACTTTTAAAAAGCGGAAAGAAAATTCAATGACATAGATGCAAATACTTACTCTTCTGTAAACCTTAATTCAAAAGAAAATGCTATTTAACAAAGCATGAATACAATTAGTCTCAGTAAGAGGTTTTAAGCAATAAATTTTACATAAACTTGCATAAAATAAGCTAATGAAAAGTGTTAAAAACATGATTTCGGTATCTAAAAAAAAAACCTGCTTTACGAGCTGCATCGAAAAGAAATAATTTGCTCAAAGAGTGAGTAACAGTCAATGCACGAAGGAAAAAAAAAAAAAAAAANAAAAAGACATTTTTACGCTTGGTTGAAATCTTAAGGAGAAAGTTAATTTTATAGGTAAATAGCTCTTTTTAAACATGCCTCAATTTAGAATAAAAATCCTATCAGCCGGGGAAAAAAGGAAATTTCAAGATGTTAATTAAGAGTTATAAAAACTGTTTGTTTTTAAGATAATTGCAATTGCTACTAGTATTAGCATATAAGTGAAGATTTCTCAGTAAGCTGTGAGGTCATTTCCTAAAATTAAGAAGGTTTCTAATTATAATTAGAATAATCAGGAACGTACAGTAGTCGAAATTAATTATGCTTGTTTGCGCTCCAATAAATTAAAACTCAAACATTCACGGAGGGAAAAAAATGAATAAAATATGTGTTTGAAAAAATTATTAACAAAATAGTTCAAAAAAAAGTTATTTACCAAAAATATACTGTCACTCTGCACTATCTTTATTTTATTTTATTTATTTATTTATTTTGAAAATGTCATCGATTTAAAATTTGATTTTTTAGTAACTATGCGACTGATTTCGCCCAAATTTTGCATTTTGAAATTTAAAAATTTATTCTTTAAAATGATGTAAAAATGTTTATACCTTACGGTTAAAACAATTTTCGACCTAAATAAAATAATAATAAACAATACATCGAAGGAGCCATTACATTATGATCACCCTGATAATAACATGTTGGACCACCTTTAGCCCTCAAAACTGCTAGCACCCGCTGTGGCATTGATTCGAAAAGGTGCTGATAGGTAGTCTGAGGTATCTGGTTCCAAGCGCTCACCAACTGGTGCTGCAATTCCCTCACATTGCGAGGGGGTAGCGTGGCAGCACGAATTTTGTTTTCCAAGTAGGACCACAAATGCTCTATTGGATTAAGGTCAGGTGAATTTGGTGGCCAAGACATGACTTAAAAGTCACTGGAATGTTCCTCGACGATCGACCCTTATGACATGGTGCATTATCCTGTTGGTAAACACCATCCCCCGCAGGAAAAACTGTTGCCATGAATGGGTGAACCTGGTTTGCAACTATTCAAGTAGCTTACAGACGTCAGGGATTGTTCTATGAAGATTATGGGTCCTAATGTGCCCCATGAAAACATTGTTCCTGGGCGAGAAATCATGAAAACCTGGGCGAGTCCATTGTTATAGATGGAGGGTGGTCATAATGTAATGGCTCTTCGGTGTAAATATTTACTAATAGTTGTATTTCGCATGAAAGTTTTCAATTCACTTGTAAAAAATTTTCGTTATATGGTGAAACAAGCAAAAAGTCAAATTAACAATGAGGGGTCCAAACATGAAACGGCTCTTCTGAGTAAACTATTGGGACCACATTTACCAGATTGCGACTACCCCCTATATTTTGAGAGTCAGAAATACGAATTCGTTGAAAAAAAGGGGTAAGCTTATTCAGATAAAATTCCATTTCTGTGACTGATTTCGTAACTTAAAATATCGTTTGTACTAATTAATTAGTATATTTGAGGTTCCCCCTTCAAACCTTTGAGATTGAGTACTTAGAACGTGAAGATCCGATCATTAGATCAAAAGTAATTTCGTTCTTAATGATTAAAAAAAATATTGGAAACTTTTGGACAAAATATGGGATATGATATGCATATGGGAAACTTTTTGGGCGCATTTTATAGAAAAAAAGTAAAAGATTGTAATGTAGAGACAGATACTGTTAATCCTATTTATTAAAATTAATCCAACTGGGGACTACATTCAACAAGATCGAGTAACATAATGAATTAACTTATATGCATACGTATATTTACGTTCACTTAGAAATAGAAAAAAAAATTGTTACGTATTTGATTTGTATTTTAAAAAACTGATTCGATTCAATTGCTACAGACAATCATCATTTTTATATTTTTTAGCAAAATTTTTAAATAAGTTTTAAGATATTGTCATAAGGGATTATATATTAACTTATATAGAAATAGAAAAAAAAATGTTGCAATTTCTTAAATTATGCATATTTACACAAAATTAAACAAAAAACACTGCAGTAGAAATTTTTCGTAAATATCCGNGGGATTCAAAAAAATATTAACTTATATAGAAATAGAAAAAAAAATGTTGCAATTTCTTAAATTATGCATATTTACACAAAATTAAAAAAAACACTGCCAAACAGTCTGAAATGTTCTGAAAAAATAATTTGATAATTTAAGTTTCATGAAACTAAGTTGTGTTTGTTCAACTGTCTAGACTTTTCACTAGTAATATTAGATAAATCAATACTTTTGCACAACTTATTGCAAAAACTTTTACAAAAAGAAAGCATATTTAGTAGTTTTTTAGCAACTGTTCAAATATCATATTAGCACGTTTATATGATGATTTTAAAAATCAGCAAAATTAGACAAACCAAAAAAACTCTTATTAGTAAGCCTATAAAAAATAAATCTATTTTACAAAATTCAACTAATTTTGATATTTACAAAAAAGGTTGTTACATGAAGGAAATCAGTGTAGTATGTAAGCATTGCCTTTATTCTTACCAAGAAAGTAAACAAACCGAAGGTTTTTAAGTGCTTACTATAGTTTGCCTACGGTAAGAACTCTCTACACCACGAAGTCTGAGGCCGTCTGCTGCTATGGAAACAGGAAAAGAGCATTTCAGGGAGGGTAGCTTCCTTGACTCTAGGGCTAAAAAGATTCCCTTTCCCTCACCGACCCGAGGCAGAAGTTCTCCTTAACAGTGACCCCACACCCCTACTTGAAATAGTTGTACCTCGGTACCATAGTCACCGCCACGAGGCCAGACGAATGGCTAGGAGAGTTCTTGCTTTAGACAGACTATAGTGATAAGACGGGCTTCAGTCCAACCCCAAGCCCGGCTAGTTTATTGAAAAAAGGTTTCGTTCTCAGACAGGGTTGAACTCGTGATAAGTATTTCATAACTTTTTAACAAACGTTTGGTCCACATACTAAGTGTAAAAAAAAATATGCAAAATTTATAAGATGTAACATTTGATAATTTAATTATAAATACATTATAAATTACATAAGATGTAATTTATAATGTGATGATTACAGCGATTATCATCAAAGACTGAGGGGCGAGACTGCAAAATTTCAGACGCATAGCTCGGATGCGGGAGAACTATGGGCTCTAAGAAATTCCACGTATCTCGGGCTCATGTGGGCACGGATTAAAATTCGTCTGGCTCAGGCCTCCAAAAGAGAGCCCGAACTCACCCGCAGTACTACCGTATAATGTTTAAACGGTCCCTTATGAGCCGCGGTGGCTCAGGGGGTAGAGCGCATGCTTCTCAATGAGGTGACTCTGATTCGAATCCCAGTGACGGCTGGTCTATACAAATTCCGCACCTGGCTCGCACCGACCACAGTGCTAACGAAAAATATCCTCAGTTGTAGACGGATCATAGGTTAGTCACCTTGCCGTCAGGCTAACAGTTGGAGGTTTTCTTGGTTTTTGTTTCCATGTAACGCAAATGCTGGTTAGTTTCAACAAAAATGTCCCGCACAAAGTCACATTTTCCCCTGTACTTATTATAGCAATTCCCTTGTCTTCTGGATAGGGTTCAAAATTACAAGGCTACGAAGTTGAACATTGGCAGTCCTATCAGTATACTCAAAATCGGTTCGGCTGTTCAAAGACGGTATCTTATGGTAAAAACGGTATCTTATGGAACGTCTAAAAGTCCGAGAAACTATTTTATAATTATGTTTTTTGTAAAAATTAAGCATTCATTATTTTCGAAGTTTACTGGCTGAATAAAAATTCTATAATTAAACAATATTTCAGAAGTTAAAAATAGAAAACATTTAAAAAAAAAAATTTTTTTTTTTGCACCATTAAAATATTGCCGTAATGTTTCCTCAACTCGGGAAAATTGAAAAAAGCTTCTCTGAGACTTTCATATGTTATTTTTTTTCTTTTAATAAACTTAAAATAATCGATTCAATCAATTTATTTTTTAAATACTTGAGCATTAAGCTAGTGTTTTAATATGAAAAAGATATTTAAAGAAAAAAAAATCTTATCTTTTACGGGAAAAAAATATCATAATCCATTTTCCTCATCAGAGGTATTATAAATATATTCTGAAAAATAATTATCTTTGAAGCTCGTGATAACATAAAGAGTTCGGAATGAAGAATTTGATAGGTACTTAACAATTATGAAAGGATAAATGGAAGCATGTTAATACACCGCTCAGTGAAGCATAAAAACAACTTCAGTTTTGTGGAAAGGACAGTGGCGTTAGGGCATTATTCACGAATGGACATTTTTTTAATTTTCTCATAGGAGAAAAAAATTTCTAAATCAAGATTTTTTTAATAGGCATTATTAGATATAGGATATATTAAATACATTAAGTTTCATGAACAAACTTAATGTATTTAATATTTTTAGACTTCCCCTAAAAAAAGAGAATTAAAAAAAAAAAAAGAAGTTAATCACAATCGGAAACTTTAATCATACCATTAAATCTATTTTGAGATGCTGCGTTCTTTTTGTATGGTTCATAACTACACCTGTAATTATATTTAGATCCTAGCAGTAATCCACTATTTACTTATAACAGCAATCCACTATTTATTTCGGTATCCTTTGCGCAATTATTTAAACTAAAATGTCAGTGAAAAAAAAATGGCATTTTTAAAAAAAAATATATACCCATATTTTTTTTAATAATAACGTATTTTTTAATATATTTTAACAAGTGAATAAATTATGAAAATCACACGCATTTATAAAATATTGCATTAGTATTTTTCATTGCGCTTTTCGGATCAAAATAAAATAGCTAAATTTGTTAATCAAAATAAATGTTTTCTTAATATCAGTTTTTAAAATTAAACACTCCTACAGAAAACATAAAAAGTTATTTTGATACAAATCATTTAATACATAGTAATTCTGCGACTTTATAACTGGCTTGGATTCAATAAGGAATAAAGATATGAGAACACAAGTTTCAATCCGCTAATCCTTTAATTGTGGAGACGCTGTTTTTAGCGCTTTACTTGCAATAACAATATGCCTCAAAGTTTTTCTATGTGGTTTAAGTCAGGTGATATTGCAGACCAATCAAGATGCTTTAGTGTTAATAAAAACCAGTTACAAATTCTCCCAGCCCGATGAAGTGTGATGTTATCTTGAAAAATAAGAGAAACTACAGCATACTCATCATGAAGATTTTGACGCAAAACCAACATCTCGTCAGTCAAAAGGTTAAAACCAACATGCTGGCTCAGTAAATGGTGGCCAAAGTCAGTGGGTCTATTTGATAAACTCAACAAACGCACCCTTGATTTTAATCTGACTTTTCTCACAACCTCTTTCACAGTTGATGCTTGTATTTTTTTTCCCCTCTACTTAGCTAATATCTCTAATCAATTCTATCATTATAATTTTGAAACAACTAAGTTTTTATAATATTTCAAACTAAAAAAATTACATACTAAAAGCTTTCGAAAAGGAAAAAAGCGGGTAAAGAGTACACGTGACATTCAATCGCTAATACTTAACCACTTAACCCTAATTATCGAATAAAAAAAGCTAATTACCACTGCAAACAAAATAAAACTAACGAAATGAAGTTATCTAGGGTGACGTAAAAACTATTTTGAGAGAACAGTTATCCAAGAGTTTCATCACAGGCACATACATTATTAAAAAGAACTCATAAATTAAATTACAGAGACTCCATCAAATACTCGGACTTCTTCTGTAAGTGAATCAAAAGGCTTAGAGTAGACAGGAATTTTCGTTGTTCCTTAGAAAGAATTGTTTGCCTTTAGACTTTTAGACGATAGAATAGTGAGAATGGAATTTCGTGTTTAAATTTTTAATACTTTTCCGCCTATACAATAAAACATTAAAGAAAACACACACATGACTTGACGTGTATGAGAATTCCTTACCTTTTCAAACTCTACCGAATTCTATGCTTTGTAGTTCAATTTATCAAGTTGTTATAAGAATCAGCTGAAGCTAAAATGGCGCGAGTCATTTTTTCATGAGGTTGGAAATATCTGTTATAAAAGTAGTTAAATCTCAATTCTTAAATTATCTATATATATTTGTTTATGGGATGTTCTGCTGAAGCCAGGTATTTATCTGATAAAATATTTAATGTTATAAAAAAATATTAGTTTTTAAAATTTTAGACTCTTTAATCGTCGGCAGGATTCCACCTTACACTGCCTACACCTTGGAGGTTCAAAATTAATATTTAACCGATGGAAAAAAAATAAAAGATGCTTTCGAAATATGGACAAATCATGGTACAGAAAGGAGAGAGTAATAAACAACACGTTCGATTTGATTGCGGTAGGAAACCAAGAGGAAAGACTAAGATTAGCAACACCTTCAAGTTTCAACCTCCAATTAAACCAGTTTTGATGTGATGATGGTATATTTGATTTGGTTATTGAAAGTTGTGGTGTTAGCTTTCAAATTTATTCGTAAATAAATACATATATGTGTAAAACTTCTTGATCGTTGATTACAAGAAAGGCATCGATATTTTTTACAACTCAAAATGAATAATTTTGCGCGTGGTTTTCACAAATACGATAATTAACTTTCAAACATATTTACAACATTTATTTGAGAGCACTCGCCTCCCAATGAGGTGATTCAGGTTCGAATCCCAGACTTGGCTGGTCGATACGAATTCTACACCCGGCTGACCGAACACAGTGTTGACATAAAATAGCCTTGACGGATCATGGGCTAGAGTCCCTTTGCCTTCAAACCGTGGTTTTCCTCTCCATGTAACGAAGTGCGGATTAGTTCCATCAAAAAGTCCTCCACGAAGACGAATTTATTGTAATGTTTTATCCAGAAATCCACTCGTCTTCTGGATTGGGTTAAAAACTACAAGCCTCTACGGAATTGAATAATGGATTTCGTAAACTCAAAATTGAGTCGACTTGTTCAACGACGGTTAAAAAATAAAATAAAACACTTATTTCAGAAATTTATAAACAGAAATCAAATAAAAATTTATTTTTTTTTACAAATTTACTACACTTCTTAATTAATAAAGCTTTAATAAGACTTCATATAATTTTTTTTAAATATAATCTATATGCGGTATTTATAACTGAATGCACAAACTTGATTGCGAGAATCATAATATAGAATTTATCACACATATCACCACCTGGCTCACTTAACATCATTACCTCAATTATTAAGGGGCCAGATTCTCCAGAAATCGATAGTTTCTGTCAATGGCATCATTAACTAAATTAAAAAGACCCATTTCTGGCGGAATCGATAGATTCTGCCTAAGGCATATAATAGATACTAATGATTTAAATCTAACTAGCTCATGGACATTAATTTCATCGAATGGGTATGACAACTAGACCACTAATTCCAATACTTAATTTAAAGGGAAATTTAACTTTTAAGAAGTCATTTCAAGTATTTAGTGTAAATAAAGTTAAGAGTATAGACGAGGTAGTATTAATATTTGGTTTAAGCAATAAAAGAAGTAGATTAAAGCAATAGTTGAAAATTGGGTTAAAATACAATTTTTAATGTATCTTAACCATTTTAACCGAGAACTATAGTAGTCGATGAAATAATAGGGTATAATAGAGAAATCAAAAAATAACACTGGCAACGTTGCAAAAAGGAAAAAAAATCGAAACTATAGTAAGTCCATTTTTGAGCTTTTATTTATATTTCAAGTTGTCGTATATTTCAAGTTATATATAGTATATTTCAAGTCATTTATATTTCAAGTTGTTTTCCCTTAATCATAGGTAGCACAAAATAACGCCTATTTTCATATGTATCAACATTCATTGCTGAATACAGATATTTCCCTGCGTAGGAGCAAAATAATAATATTAATTACTATAATCTGGACATTCACCAAAGTGTCTATGTGAATCTCGACATTAAAAAGAAGTAAATTATTACATAAATCGTCTAAACTTTAAATTGTGAAGCAGTTGTTGACTAGTTTTAACAAATTTAAATCTTTAGCAAGCCAAAAAATAAATAACACAACTGAGAAACTAAAATAACGAAACGAACTATTATAAATATAAAAAATTTAGTAAGATAAATGACAATAATCCATACCATGTTTTCAACAAACATTTTACTATAAGATTTAGATGAAACGCATTCTTTTATCCTTATAAATACATCATTACCATAGCTCACAATTGAGAAAAAGAGTTCTTTAGAATTCTTACGTAGTGAACTCTAAACGTATGTAACGAACGCAATAAGAAAAAAAAGGAAGCTTACTTTTCGTCGAAGCAGAAATAAATAATGGCATTCATTAGTGAAACATCAACTTATAGCCAGAGAGATGCATTTTCCAACAATGGGATTTTTTTTCTAACTTTCATACAACTGTGTAGAACACTCCCTAAAATTTATGAATAATTCACAGGGTTCTAGGAAAATTCTGATGTACATTTGTCTATAGAAAATTTCGAAGCTTGGAAACAAATGTTTAATGTAAGACTACGGTGAAATTAAAAAAAAATGATATTTCTATAATTGCGACTCTTTGTTATTGTGAACTGTTGATTGTTTATTCGATTCGCGAAATGAAAGAAGTTTACTTTAATACGCAGCAAACATTCGATCTCGAAGATAACAATTCGTATATTGATTTAAATCAATCAAATGTTGACTAGTTTTTTACAAATTAATTTTATTTATCCAAAAAATAAACAAAAAAAATCGAGAAACTAACAATAAAAATAAATTATTATAATTACAAAATTTTTTGTAAGACAAATGATATTACTCGTATGAAGTTATCAACAAACATGTTAACATATACGATTTAGACGAAATGAATTATTCTATCCTTATAAATATTTCATTACCATATCTCATAATTCAGAAAAAGCGTCCTTTAAGAGTTCTTACATAGTAAAATGTAAGAAAAGAATGCGATAAAGAAAAAAAAAAGGAAGCCTACATTTCTTCAGAGCAGAAATAATAGCATTCATTAGTAAAACATCAACCTATATCCAGAGAGAAATCCATTTTTCAACAATGGGAATTTTTCCTAACTTACATAGGAACTATGTAAGACACTTCCTAAAATTTATGAATAATACACAAGGTTCTAGGAAAACTCGTATGTACATTTGTCTATAGAAAATTTCGAAGCTAGCTCGGAAACAATTGTTTAATGTATTAAGACTACGGAGAAATTAAAAAAAAAAAAAAAAAAAAAAAAAAAAAAAAAAAAAAAAAANAAATTTTAAAAAAAAAAGATCTTTCTATAATTGCGACTCTTTGTTATTTAGAATTGTTGATTGTTTATTCTATTCTCGAGTCGTATATTGATATAATCAATCAATCCAGTTTTTAGAAATTAATTTTATTTAACCGAAAAATAAATCGAGAAACTATATTAAAAAAATTATAAATATAAAAATTTTTGTAAGACAAATTATATAATTCATATGAAAGTTATCAACAAACATGTTAACATACGATTTAGACGAAACGAATTATTCTATCCTTATAAATATTACCATATCTCATAATTCAGAAAAAGTGTTCTTCAAAGTTCTAATATAGTAAACTCTAAACGTAAATAAAGAATGCGATAAAAAAATAAAAAAAGGAAGCCTACTTTTCTTCAGAGCAGAAATGATAGCATTCATTAGTGAAACATCAACCTATATCCAGAAAGGAATCCATTTTTCAACAATGGGATATTTTTCTAACTTACGTACGAACTATGATGTGAGACACTTCCTGAAATTTATGAATAATTCACAAAAGAAAACTCTGATGAACATTTGTTTTTTTGAAAAATCAAAAGCCTGAAAATAAATGTACTTTTCTTTTGTAAGAAGGACAAAGTAAAAAAATAAGTAAAAAAAAAAAGATATTTCTACAATTGGAACTTTTTGTTACTTAGAAATGCTGATTATTTAAGTAATTCTCAAAAAAGATGATGATAAATAAAATAAGCTGCAAGCATTCTGCCTAGAAAAAACATATCGTATATGGATGCAATCAAGACATCTTTAGTACACAGAAAACTAAATTGTAATAGGAAAGTTAAAATGAAAACTAGCGCCATCTCAAATGCTTTCAGCTTCAAAAGAAAATATTATAATTTATACAGACGCAATCAATATATTTGAGTATACGTAATTCACAAAATTACAAATAGGAAACTAACGTAGATTTAAATGTTGACGCGTAATTTTTTAAGTGTTAAAACATTACGTCCCCCTATACCTTGTTTTAAGCTGATGTAATAAATATGCCCTATTAAATGTGCCGTAGAACATAAATCAAATAAGAAAATATATAAATGTTGCCTTTCATATAAAAAAAAATTAAAACAGTAATAAAATCAAATACTAGTATTCAATTGAAAATAAAAAAATAATGAAATGAATTCGTCGGGGTGAGAAATCGAAATATTTATTTAGAATCGGAACTTTCAAAATACAAAATAGACATATATAAAAATATATAAATATGTATAAAAGTATATAAATATGTGTAAAAGTATATACATATATAAATAGACAAACATATAAAAGTATATGTTTGAAGAAGTAAGTAAATATATTTTCTTTGTAACCAGTCTTTTCGAATAACTATTAAAAGACTTGATTTACAATTCAGACGCAAAATAAACGAATAGCAAGTAAATATTTTAAGGATAAATTCTCTTCTAACGGTAACAAACACATAGTTTACAAACAAATGACGGTAATTCAGGTGGTTTGTAAAACCTTAACGTAAGATGGCGATTTTTAAAGTACTAAAACAAATGGTGAAGGCATTTACAAAATAAGCACTGAGTATCGACTTGATATTGCATTGCACTGATATTGGAAAAAAAAAGAAAGGAACAAAATATGTCAAAAAAATATCATAAAATAAAAATAAAATTGTTATTTATAGGATGTTTTTTTGGATCATTCAAATAAAATATCTAAAACTTAGCTTTTAAGAAATTACGAATCGTTTAACAAAAATTAAAATCAACTTGTAAGCCATAGCGTAAAAATTGACGCTTTAATTAAAAGAAATATTATGGTGAATAATTTTAAATATTTTTAATTAAATTTCTCATATCAAAATTAAAATACACAAACTTAACTTATCATTTAATATGTATCAATCAATTTAAATATTCTTGTTCATACATAGCCGAATTAATATTATAATAATTTAAACTAGTTAATTTACTCCATATGACTCTTAATTAAAAGAAGTAAACAATGGCATGCTACATTAATTTGAGAGATAAATTCAACAAAACGATCCAGAAGGGGGCGCTGTTAGGCACCACAGAAATATTTCAGTTACTTCTAATCGCAATTTATCATTCGCTAGAATGCGTTCTTCGATTTTGAAAAAGATGCTGCAATAATTGAAGAATTGAGAATTATTCAAGTTGAAACAAGAAAATATGAACTTCGTTAATTTGAAAAGAAGAACGGTTAAGTTTGGAGAATTTATTCACTCGAGACAAGAGAGGAATAATTCAGGTTTATAGAACAAACAGATAACAAATCGAAAATATTCTTCCCGAACTTCCGTTCCAATTATTGCTAGTATCCAGCTGGTCTGAATATATTTTGCGAAATAAGTAGATAAATAAAAAATACGTTATGAGTAGTTGGTTGATTTACGGAATTTTAAATTTTAAGTGCAACACATTGAACTATTCGGAAATATACATCATTCTGGTTACTATAGATTCAAATATGTATTTAAGCTTTTCTTTATTCGCGAAATACAATTTTTGTGACATATCACGAGGATAAAAAGAAATTTTTAAAACTCCTATTCTGTTTTTTCCCCTTCAAAATAATTAAAGTATATTTTTAGAACAGCTTCATGATTGAAAAAATTACTCACACAAAAGGATTGCGTAAAAAACTTCTTTTAAATTATAAAGTTGTGGACGTCCACTGCCGTACCATAAGTTATATAAGCATTGTTATATTTTATTTTATTTTATAACTGTCATTGAACAACCGATCCAATTCTGAGTTTACGACTATTAATGTTCAACTCTATGACCTCGTAATTTTGAACTCAACCCAGAATACTCCTGGGTAAACATTTGGACAAACTAGCCTATAAGGACTACAAACCCGCATTTGAGCTGGAAAACCGCGGAAATCTCCCACAGTTAGCCTGACGGCAAAGGGACTTGATCCGGCTACTCCTGAGAATATTTTAAATCAGCAATGTTGGCGGTGCGAGCCGCATGCGGAATTCGTATTGAGCATTGGTATTCGAAAGCGGGTCACCTCACCGACCATGGCTTAAAATTTTTATAATGAATCAAACTAATTTCAGCAAACAATTAATTTCTGACTCCACGTTTACCCATTGATTTGACAATTTACAGATTTAACAATTCATTGATTAACCGGTCTATTCTCATTCAATCATCCATTTCCTTTAACACTAGATTGCCCGAGGAAGTCATTTTGACTGCCTTTTAATTTCAATTAGAAAAACAAGGATGTATACAATGACACAATTTCTTAAGAGTTTTGTGCCTTTTATAATTATTTTTTATTGTTGATATTTACTAATAACTTGTCATATAGCTGAAATAAATATCAAAAATATTAAAAATTAATTTTAAACAAATTTCTTTACACATTCGTTTGTAGTGTATCCACCACTACAAAAATACAATTCCAAATCACTAGTATATAAGACATGTTAACTCGACTCTATGTCGGGGTACCTTTTCATAGATGAAGGTTGACATGGTCGATAAGAACTCGTCCCCCCCACATTGGTGACCCGGACGTGACTCGTCCCCACATTGGTGACCCGGAAAATCACCAATGTGGGGGACCATGTCAGCTTTCATCTATGAAAAGGTACCCCGACATAGAGTCGAGTTAACATGTCTTATATACTAGAGAATTGTAGTAGTAATTTTGTAGTGGTAGATACGCTACAAGTTATTCTTTCACAATGCAGTCCATTTTGACTGCTTTTGGGCAATAAAGGTATTTTGGTCTTTCTCGTGTTAATTTCCAAGTTCATTTCTTTATTCACCCACTATATCAAAAATAATTTTAAGATATTGTTTGATAAAGGGGAAATGATGTTACGCTTTGAAGGGAGGGAGAGAATTCATTTAACTATGGCAATTTGTGATTTGGGTCAGGGAGTAAACAAGAAGTGCGACACCAAACAATCTGGTTAAAATTATTATATTTAAAATCAGCAAGTTATAGTTTTCTTAAAAATATAATTAGCTTCTATATTTAATAAATTTTTCACCAAAATAAATACACATCTAGTCATTATGTTAATAATGTCCTTAAAACAAATAATAAAAGTTTGAAAATATTTAAAACATGATTTATAACATGTGTTTTGTCTCTGAACTGATTGCATAAGTTTATGTAGTATACTGCACCAAACGGGGGGAGGGGGTGGCAATTACTGCCGGTTGACCTAACCGTAAAGCTGGGAATAATTTCTAAGCCGGGGGGGAAGCGGGGACAATTTTGGTCCCGCTCACAACGGCCGGCAGTGGCTGCATTACAGCCATTGGGGTCCTCCTACGCTACAGCTTGACATGTGACTAGGAGGTAGGATAAGATGAAGTGTAAAAAATATGAGGAAGAGTAATAATATTGAAAAGCTGTGAGACATCATTTATGGTTGACTTAAAATTATACAATTCCTTTGTATAAAAAAACGTCTTATAATTAAAAAAATTTTATTAAGTTGTGAAAAACTGAACAGGTGTATTGAACTTAAGTTTTCATAATAGAAATACATATTATTACTAATAAGAGACAATGGCAACATTGAATTCAATTGCTATTGACACACACACGCACACAGATAT
>NC_092213.1:61164200-61379828 GCF_043381705.1 Parasteatoda tepidariorum
ATCGGGAAAAAAAACATAATCTTTTCATCTTCTTAAATGCAAATTCTATGAAACACTACAGTACAGTCTGTTTAAAATATTAAAAATTAACATGAAGAAACTCAAAAATTTTGTGTCAGAAGCACAGACCAAATTATCAAAGTAAAAAATAAAAATTCAAATCATCAAAAAATCAGATAACATTCAATTGGCAATGATTGGTCACCGATCTATGAGACCACAAAATATTATTTCATGGTGCTACGAGTGATATTTTAGCTGCCTTAGACATGGACAACCGTTTACTTCAACACCTGCTTGTGATGAACTTTCTGAATGTAACAATTACAATTTTTGCTCAGGCAAGAGAGAATTAATTATTTCCGAATTAAATCAAAACTTCCATTAATCACCCATTGGTTCCAAAACTATCCTAGGTATACAAACGCTTTAAATATTGGTTATAAAACTTTAAAAATATATATACCAGATGGTGTAAGAAATGAGGCGACGAACGACCTTCCTTTTTTCCCTTATTATTAGCTATCTTGAAAAAGCAAAATTGGATAATTTCAAATAAAAGAAAAGTAAACATTTATCCCTTTTCTTAAGTAAGAAACAGGTGAAGAATAATGTAACTCACATATCAAAACAATCGAAGAATAGCCTTGAAAGCAGTAGTTGATTACTTAAAACATGATAGAAATAATAGTACAACTGACCTTGTAATCTTTCCAAGCAAGCAAAGAACAAAAGAGGATTAAAAAAAACATTTTTTCTCTTAAAATAGCAATTAAGAGACAACGGTAAACAACATCACCTATTATTACAACATCACCAGTTTCGGTACTTTTAAGAGCATTCAAGATTTATTTTCACGAGCCTATTAATATTACATACAGCTTACAAACATTTCTCAATCTGAAATGCTTTTAAGTACACTTGCTAATACAAGATTCTTCATTCCACTGATTTCAGAAGATGCTCCAAGAAAATTGTAGCAATATTTTAAGATTCAGGTTGATGAAATTTTTTATTTCTATCACTAATTTACCAAAATCTTTTTGTCAATTGAAAGACATATAGTCTCCCAGAACGAGTCTAAATTTTCACATTTTAGGGTAAAAATCATAAATTTAAAATTTTTTAAGCATAAACATAAAACTAATTTTAGTTTTCAAGTTTAAAAATGCTAAATTTGGAAGGAAAAGTAACAGTAAAAAAGTTTTGTATAAAACGTAAATTTACATCAGCTAATATGTACATGAAAATTTAAATTTTTTAAACAAATACTCATGATTTCAATTTTCAACCTAATCTTTAGGTTAGATTATTATCTAGATTGTTGTTTAACACTAGAAAGACTGAAACTTAGTATAAACCTAAATTAATTAATTCAATTACAGTCAAAATGACTTGATTGTGAAGGAATAACTAATGAATAAATAAATTTGCTTAAAATTAATTTTTAATATTAATTTTAAACTGTAAATAATATAAACTTGTTTTAGAGCTGCAAATAATACAAAAAAATAATTTTCAATATTTTTATATTGTTTACAGTTATATTACAAGTTATTAGTAAATATTAACAATAAAAAAAAATTATATGTTGTACAAAATGTCACAAAATTCTAAGAAATTGTGTCATTATATACATCAATGTTTTTCTAATTGAAATTAAAAAGCAGTCAAAATGACTTCCTTGGGCAAGCTAGTGTTAACAATCCAAACTTTACAATTATGATCTTGAAAATTATACTTTTATTTATATTTATGCTTTTAAATAAAAACTTTAAATGCAGGTTTTTGTTCGAAAAAAGTTAAAATTTAAGCCCATAACCGGAAAAAAAATTTTGGTAAAAAATATGTGAACATAGTGAAAACCTTTTGGAATTTTGAATTGCTGAAAAGTTTTTCGGAACACATAATAATGACCATAATCTTTGAAATAGTCAAGTTAGAACAGGAAAATTCCACCGCATGTAACTTCAAAGCACAAAACACAGTAGGAAAAAAAAAATCAAGCAGTTCCAATAATTTTTGTTAACATAACTCCTGGCGCCATTTACACGTACTCCAATTTTCAATAAATATAAAACTTGGTTAGGAAGGTGGCATATCGTATTGCATTCATAACACCCAGTTTTAATTTTTAAAAAATTTTCTAACTTATGAAAGTTACTGAAAATTGAAGGTGTAAATGGCACCAAAAAATACTTATTAGAACGGTACGATATTTTTCAATTGAGTCATAAGCATTTTAAGTCTACAAGTATGGCGTTTGCAAATGATGGAATTGCCCGACAGAAACATTTTAAGCATTGAATCTTCGAAAACAGAAGAAATAACTTAAAAGGCACGAAACAAGGTCAAATGAGATTTAAAATGACGTTGATAAATTCATAACTCTTTTTACCCCATACCCTCACAACTAGAAATAACCTGCAATTTCATTAATGACTACCACTATCACCAACCATTTCGAAAAATTATACGATCCATTAAGCAGACGACGAGGGCAGACGAAAAGAAAGGCAAACTATAAGTACGTGAAAGGGTTGGGAAGAAAAGAAGAAAAAAAAATAATAATCCCAATGGACCCGTAATCCGAATGAAAAATTGTCCGGCATTGAGCAACAGGGGAAGTGTGAGATCTAGGTTTGTCCCATTTTCGCCGGGACGCTGGGTCAGACACAGGATCGGGAGTGGCAGCGAAACACTAGGGCGCTGTTTGGGCTACTTGCCAAAATCGAAAAGGAGAAGGCAGAAAAGGTTGAAATTCGCTTCGCAAGGAAGTTGTCCGGATCGAATTGGAGTAGGTGTAAGTTTTTATTTTTAAGGAAGATATTGGAAACAGGAAGGAACCAGGAAGTATCAGCAAAGATAGGAAAATTGGAAGTTTCTCAATCAACAAAAAAGGACTATGAAAAATAATTTTACTTGCATAATTATGGGCGAGTTAACTAAATATTTAATAATTATCTAATGTTAAACCAAATTTTTATATGCAATGCATTACTGTTTATGAGATGTATAAACCTTCGTATAAGCTTCAATCAATGTGAAAAACAACGATTCTTTTAATTATTTAAATATATTTTATCTTTTATAGTAGGATGGTTTTTGACACTTATTCAGTTTTTTGCATAATCGAAAAGAAATTACGTTTACAAAAAGGAAAAATTCTGATTTCAAAGAATGTTGTGTTGAACTTGTTTTCACTTGATATTACAATATAGGACATATTGACAATAATTATATTAAAATCAAACTCATTGACAATAATTATATTAAAATTAACTTTCAAAATGTATTTAAATGACTAACCATTGGAATAATTAAAGTAATTCGAAAATCAAAAATTTCACGATATATCAAACCTTCAACAATGATTTTCAGTAGTAACGTTGATAATTATAAGTAATTCTTATAATATAAAACGAATGTTTAATAGATATTTCGGAATTTACGTTTTTATCGATAAAAATATTTTCAGAATAATTAATTGTATAAAAATCGAGCAAATAAATCAGAATTTATTAAAAGTATCGGAAAAATTTCTTAGAAACGAATAAAATCGTTCGTGATCAGAAAAGTAAAGAAATTGGCTCAAGCTCACAAATATTTGTTCACAAAGAGAAATACTAGAAAATAAAGTACTTAATCCATATAAAGTACCATAATGTTTGTATAATTCCATATCAAATTTAGAGTTTGTTTTTACCTTAANTTAATACAATAGTGTGAGGAGCACTCAAAAATTTTTTTACAATAATTACAACAAATAAAATAGAACACAGTAAGTAAAAATAACACGTAAAAACAGAAAATAGAATAAACGAAAAAACAGTATAAAACAAAAACTTTTAAGCGAGTAGCGAAATGAGATGTACTTACATGAACGGGAAATTTTTCAAGAATGATTTAAAATTATTTTCGCAACAAGATTGCCAGATTACAAAATATGAAAACAAAGGCGCAAATTGAGTGGTGTAACCAGAGGGGTTTTGTTTTAAAGTGGCGTTATTACTGCATTACTGAAGTGATTTGTTATGCTGTGCATTAATTTGTTAGTTACCAAGGATGGGCCCGAAATGGATGTGCGCAAGGTAATATTATACTGGATAATTTAAAAAAGTTGACCATAAATAATTTTAGAAAATAAATATTTATTTAAGAAAAAATATAAAATAGAAAAGAGAAACATAAATTGCCTGTTTTGCAAATAATTTTCAATCAAAAATTTCACGATATGTCAAACCTTTAACAATGATTTTCAGCAGTAACGTTGATAATTATAAGTAATTCTTATAATATAAAACGAATGTTTAATAGATATTTCAAAATTTACGGTTTTATCGATAAAAATATTTTCAGAATAATTAATTGTATAAAAATAGAGCAAATAAATCAGAATTTATTAAAAGTATCGGAAAAATTTCTTAGAAACGAATAAAATCGTTCGTGATCAGAAAAGTAAAAAAAATTGGCTCAAGCTAACAAATATTTGTTCACAAAAAGAAATACTAGAAAATAAAGTACTTAATGCATATAAAATACCATAATATTTGTATAATTCCATATCAAATTTAGAGTTTGTTTTTACCTTAACTACAACTTTTAACTTCCACATAAATTGATTAAATTCGCTTAAACATTATTCAATTTTTCAAAGGAATAATTACACGCACAAGATAATCTTCGATTCTAAATGTACAAGTTTCCAAAAAAAGAAAGAAAAACATTCGTCTCAAGGTTATGTCAAAATTTCCACTTGTAACAAAATAGAGTCACGGCACGACTTCAAAGAGAAATATATATATGCACTTCTTTTTTCTTTTCTTTTTTTAACATTCCTCAAGCTTAGATAATTCATCAACCGCTTTCTCCACCTTTTTTTCAAAAAACTTTTAACGGAACAAAAAAAAATAAAAAATAAATATGCATTTACAGTTTCGTGAAACTAAAACAACGAAGTCACGAAATCCCCCGTAACAATAGTTTCACCGCCAAGCCAAGCGCTCATAAGGGGAAAAAAGCAAGCGCGTGCCGCAAAAAGAAGAAAGCATCTCGGTCGGCTTCTCTGCATCGCGGCTTACAGCTGATGCAGTAGATGGAAAGTTGCCAAAAAAGCTGCACAACAATCGAATGAGGCATGAAGGAAAGGGGGCGTACATCAATGCGTACAGCCCCTGCATTGCGTAAATTGTTTTCGGGTCGTCAGAATTGCCCTCTGATTTGTAATAAAACTGTGAGGGAACTCAAATAAAACAAATTATTACGAGGACGCTGTTTTTTTCAACGAAGACGAAAAGTAAAATAATTTGATCAATAAATTTTTTACCGGTATATGTAAAAAAGAAAAAGATCAAGGTCAAATTTTTTAACATGCACCACAAGAAGACACTATTTTATTGACAAGCAATATATACGTGATTATAAAATAGCAAATAAATTGAGTAAGAATGATAGACAAAGAGGTATAAAAAATAATTAAGATACATTATGAAAGGGAATGAAATTATACGTTTTAGGAAATTTGTTACTGATTAGTAGTTAATTTATAGGGTTTACCTCCTTTTAACATTTAGAAATTTGCAATTTATATGTTGCATTTAAAAACTCGAATTAAAAGCGAAATAGTAAACCAGCCAAATTATTCAATACATTTTAAATAATTTAGCAATTCAAATATGTATTAGTAAAAACTTGACATTGCCATAATATGAGTTAATGCTTACAAATAGTGTTGCACGTTTGAAGGAAAACGCAGAATGTAGAGTTATTAGAAAGTAGAGTAATAGACTCATTATCATAATCATTAATATTAGAGTAGGTGGAAAAATCTTGAAAATTGAAAAGAAAAACTGTCAGCAAATTCTGTAGCTTAAATAAAATTTGAATTAATTTTTTAAATAATTTAAATCATTTTTTGCAATCAAACTATTTTTAAGGCACTTTTCTTTTGTCTTATTCTTTTTATTGGAACCAAAAATGATAATGGCATCTTCCCAACAAAAAGTTTACAATAATAAATCAATATAATCACCTGATTAAAAACTTCATTCACTTCAAGAACATATAAATAGAAAATAACAGTCGAAATGTTTCAAGCGCTCAAAAACAGGCGCTCAGTTTCAAGACTTGCCAGAGCGATAAATGGAAAAATAAAGGTGACAAACAAAACTAGAAAAACCACAGTAGTCGAGAGAGAAAAAAAGAAAAGTGGCCGAGAAGGACAAATCAGGGTAAAATCAGGGGGCATTTCAAACGGGCGCTTGTTTTTCAGAGCTTGAAGCATGTCAACTGTTAGTTTCTATTTATATTTTCTTGAAGCGAATGGAAGTTTTTAATCAGGTAATTATATAATTTTATTAAAGTCAGGTAATATTTTACCGCTTTAGTTTCTCGGGATTATTTTTTTAATTAAATATCATATTTTTCTCAAAACTCCACAAGAATTAATATTGTAATATTTACGATGCTAGAGCCCGGATTTTGATGACCCAAAAAATCTCAATTAATGCCCTTAAAAAGTGCAAAAAATGCCCTTACAAGCTGCAAAAAATGCCCTTAAAATGCGAAAATTGCGGTAAAAATGCCTTATGACATGACTTAAATAGAAGTAAAAATATTGAACTAAAACAATGTTTTACTCTTTAAAATTATTATGAGTCGTTTCAAAAAATATAAAGCAATGCAATACTTGTTCTACGTTCATTAAAGTTTGACAAATATGTTTTATATCCAAAAAAAAAAAAAAAAAAGGAAAATATATTGACTCCAAAACATTTTCATTTTGTATAGAAACTTAAATGAATATAACAACTTCCATCTCATAATATTACTAAATATCAGAATTACAGTGGATTATTATTTTTTTTTTTAATATTTTGAAATGTAAACGAGCGTCTTTTGTCTGAAAGCAAATTTTTATACCAGGAGAAGCTTCCTTCAACCTCTACTGATGTTATTGGTGCGTACTTGAAAAGGACGGTCACACTTACAGACAATCTTCTTCAATTTGAAAAGATGTTGCTTCACCTTTTAATATCCTAGAGATTTTCTTCATTGTTTGGAAGCCAGTGTAATAATAAAAAATTAGAAATATTAGAAAAAAATTAACAAAAAATTTAAAAAAATGCTTTAAAATGTAAAATACGCCCCAAAATTTGAAGAAAATGCCCTATAAATTTCAAAAAATGCTCCAAAGGACAAAAAATGTCCAAAAATGCAAAAAAATGCAAATGTCATCAAAATCCGGGCCTTAATTATGATAAACTATTAAAATTAATAATGGCTTTCAAGTTTTACTTGTTAAAAAGTCATTAAAAATGAATTGAAATACTTGTTCGACGAGAAAAAAAATTGTTTTCTCGCTTATATATAAAAAGCTAAATAATAAAGGAAATTAAAATAAAAAAATTAAAAGTTATTTGAAATTGATAAGCTATTCGAAAGTAATATACAAACTGTTAAAAAAAAAAAGCATTAAAGAGTAAAAAAATAAGCTTTAAGCATGCGCAGCCACGCGATCAGCCGGAGGGAAAATTTAGTCCACAGCTGAATAAGCGGAATTTCTACACAATGACCATTATTTCAAAGTACACATTCTTCTACTTTCACCCGCTAAATTTCCATTAATGATAAGAGCTTTAACGAAATAATGCTCTAAGACAAGAAAGTTTAGAAATAATAGGATTCTTAATGCTTGATAAATCACATAAAAAATATTACTAGTGATTTTTATAAGAGATGTCAACAACAAGTTGGGGAGCTGCTTTTTGCAAACTTAATTAACGTTAAGCAAAAATATTTTTAAGACCTATAGACAGATGATATTATTACCAGATATAATATTTAATATGACAAAGCAAGATTCAGTGAGGAATTTATTAGTTTCTTATTCAGAGGTGTAGGCTAGGGTTTACAGCTCCCCGGGGTCAAGCTCAGTCTTTGCACCCCCTCCCCCCACAATATGATTTCAAACTAAACTTCGGGAACTTTTTAATTTTTTGATTACATAAAAATTGAAGTCCACCTCTCTTGGCATCGGATTCTTAAATATTGCATTGAATAAGATTTTCACATTTTAAATTATGCCTTTTAAAGCCTTTTTTTATCAGATTTCTTTTTACAATTTCACAGTATATGATATTGAGATACTTTTTAGATTACTTTTCGATGTTTTTGATCGCGTTTATTGTTTTATAATAGCTTAATGCTGATTGAATAATAAAATAAAAACACAATTTAGTGCAAAATATTTTAATGCATAGCGACATAAATTATTGTTTTAATAATAATACTTTTAATATGAATTTTTTTTATAAATAAGACACACTCAGATTTCATTAAGCACTTAAAGAGCATCCAACATCTATCTAGGAAGTAAGGGCGGCCGGTGCACATTGACCACACCACAACCACCATACCGTCAGTCACGAAATTGTGAAACCTTAACCTCCATGACCTTTCTCACCCACAACATAATGTTGCAGGAATGTTTTACTTTTTAAACGCTTTTAAGATTAAAAAAAGACGCTGAATATTATAGGTGTAAAATATAATTATACTATATTATATAGGCTAATTATGCTATATTTAGTTTTTAAAAAAAATGAAATTGAAACTTTGCCCATATTTAACGTTAAGTTACAAAAGCCTCCTCAGAGATGGGTGGAAAAAAGCACCAGGCAATACTTGTTTTAAAAATGTTGAAAATATTAAAAAATAATTCAAAAGCAATTTTAAGACGAAGAAGAAAAAAATGCCAATTTAAGTCTCGCGAGAGTGACAAAGTTTAAAGAAGAAATAAACAATGGCCTCAAAACTAAATTCTTCCGCCAAATTTAGCCACCGCCCACAATTATGAGTCTAGCTGTACTCGGAATTCCACCCGATTCAAATGATATGACATTTTACACTACACGCATTTCTGTGGATGAGGTCTTAAATAAATGGGCAACGAACTTCGAAAGGTAAATAAACACACGGGAACCGTAGTTCATTTGGAGCACCTCCAATTTGGGTGTGAGCCCAGCCTTCTTAGCAAGAGACGTTATTTCATAATGCTAGCTCGTAAATGCGTCAATTGGTGGGAGACGGGATAAATTGCAAAGATCGAAAGGTGAATAGAGTGTCTCTTGAAAAAAAACGTCGCCTTAAAGATGTCGCACCTGAAAGAAGTGCCATTTTGTTGACTGCGAAGAGCCACGATGGATTGCGTTTTAATTGCAGGTGTGTTTGTGTAAATGTCAATCATTCCAAAATCACTGAACTTTAAAAGACAGAGTGAAAAAAAAATTTTTTTTATTATAACGTCTTTTCTACATAAGTAAAAAGTATTTTTAAAAAAATGCTGTTTAACTTCATTAAGAACCAACTAATAAAATAGATTATTTTAGTTCAAAAAGAATGCATAAGCATGAATGAAGATAGGAAAAGATAAATAGATGACTGGAAATGTGCTTTTTCAAAAGTTACCAGCTTCTAATACACTGGTGGACAAAATTAAGAGATGGAAGACATTTTCCCAAATATCTCAAAAAATACTGAATATAAATAAATGAAATTTGGTATGGATATAGCTTATTCCATGATAATAAAGTATGCAAAACAAAAATGAAAGTGTCATTCACTGGCAAGACCTATTGCCAATAAATCCAATGTAGTCTGAACTTAAGGATAAAAGATGACAATAAAAGTTGAGGCTTGTACAGTGTGTGTTGCCTCGAGTATGTTGCATGGTCACCCCTGATAGACAGACAGCATGCACAACGAGTATGCATGCTGTTAATAAGGAAGTTAAGGAGGACTTGTGGAAGACCCTCCCATTCTTCCACCAGAGCAATTTTAAACTCCAGAATGGTTCTGGGGGGAGGCTGGCGCATCGCAAGAGCTCTCTCAAGAGTATCCCAAGCATGTTCAATAAGATTCAGGTCAGGGGATTTGGCTGGCCAATCCATTCGTTGAATATCCTCGCTTTCCAGATACTCATCAACCATGAGAGCACTATGTGGTCGCGCATTGTCGTCCATAAAAATAAACTCAGGGCCAACAGCGCCCCTGAAAAGACGCACATAGGGCTCTAGGACCTCCTGCCTGTACCTCTAGGCATTCACGGAACCATTGTCAAACACATGGAGCGATGTGCGGGTATCTTGCATGTGCGAATGAATGCGCGAAAATGCTTTCCATGTCTTAATTTTGTCCACCAGTGTATATTAATTCTGAGTTCACCTGTTAGTCTCAAGCTTTAAGTTTTTTTAAAGATTGCTATTATATTAAAATTCTTTTCAAGATTCGTTGTAAAGAAAAAATAACAGTTTGCCTACACCATGAAACAAAGAGAGCTATAATTTTTTGGGGGAGAGATTGCTAAGATTGAGAAACCTGGTATCGATTTTGAACATAATTGGAATTCGAAAAATTTGTTGTCTTATTCCTCAACAGACTATGTATCTTCTGTAAGGATAAAATGGTTTAAATCATGCTTTCGTTCTTATGAAGTTTTGAGCTACCAAACAAACGCACTTTTTTAATTGTAAAAAGAATATCTTAAATTTCATTTAATTTCATAAAATTCCATTTAAATTTCACTTTTTTGTAACGCATATTTCCAAAAAAAGTAGTTAACAGTAGTTAGTAGAATTATTAAAATACGAAATTAAGCAATATTTTAGCTGCTTTTTAATAGTTTAACCGCTTTTGTCCTAATAGCAAAATTTTTCAACACTAAAGATTTTAAATAGCACTAATTGTTTTTCAACAAAAACATCATTAACAAAATTGAAAAAAAAAGTTAAAAATATATAGAAAATAAGAAAAAAGATATAAAGATTTTTTAAAGGAGAAGAAAAAATTATTAAAAATGTTTTTAAAAAATATTCACAAATTTCGATTTTCTTTTTTTTTGGAATTAAAAAAAAATCGTAAGAGCAGATGACGGGATTATATCTTTTCTTCATTTTATTTGATCTTCCTTTTTTTTTTTTTTTTTTTGATTTTTATTTGTGAATATTTTTTGAAACAATTTTTTAATAACTTTAAATTTAAAAAAAAAAAAGCAAAATAAAATTAAAGGAAGGATATAATCTCGTCCTCAGCTCACACGATTTGTTTTTTAATCCTAAAAAATTTCTTAAATTTAATTTGTAAATATTTTTTAAAAACATTTTTTTATAATTTTTTCTTCTCCTTCAAAAAATATTTTTATTTTTTTCTTGTTTTCTGTACTATATATATATATATATATATATATATATGAGAAAAAATATGACTTCCGAGTCAGACGTCATAATCAGTTAAGATAATATAACGTTCACTGAATTCCGACACAAAAACATTCCAGAGTTGAGCATACTTTGAATATTATCGATTGCGATATACTATATTCGGTAGATAATCGATGAGGTTCTTGAAAAAAATAAAAACAATGAGTTGTCTGTCAAGGAGCGATGGAGATTTTTCTTTCAATTTTGTAAAAACTTCCTTCCTCCCACTATTTGACAATTTTTATTTGTTTGAGAAGTGAAAAATGCATTTTCTTATACAAATGCGTATATTTTCTTCCTTTCTTTTCCTTTTTAAAGAAAAAAAGAAAGCAACGTCCACGATGAGGATTTTATTTTGAAACACAGAAAGATATTGAAGAAAAAAAAGTATATATCCGAATAGAAGGAAATAGATCTAGCTTTTAAAAAAAATCTCCGTAACTTCAAAGAAAATATTTATATTTCCCTCCGTGAAGAGTATTATATTTTAAAAAGTTAAAAATAAATCATTTCAAAATATATACGTTATTGTCAAAGTATGAAATGAGATATTCTCTAAAATAGTGATTCCCAAAACGTGTTCCGTTGAAAGATCTCAAGGGTTCTTCTGAAAATGATAAATTTTTTTAAAAAAAAATAACAGTGATGATTTTTGAAACATGTTATTATATTTTTATTAAAATGTTTAAAAAAATTTTTTGTCATTAAAGCAAAATCTCTCTGAAAAAAATCGAATTATTTAAAAAAATATAAATATTTTTTTCCAATAAAAATATGGTTAATAAATTCGCAAAAAAAGATTAGCATTTACAAAAATTTATATATAGCACTAGTATTTTCCATAAAACTCTTCTAATTTCATAATATTGTTATTCTATTTTCCATAATATTGTTATTCTCATTTCAAAGAGAATAACAATATTCAGCAATAAAGTATGTTACTTTGAGGACCATTTGCAACATTTCTGACAGTTCTTTTTCGCTTCAACTAAAACCGTAGTTCAGCTTGTTTTTATTAATTTCCAACTTATGCATACACCAAAAACAATTCAAAGCTTGACTCCCTCCAAAGCTGGGAATTCAACTGTCTGACATGAAACTTAATTTTATGACTAGCATTGATAAAACATCGAAAAATTATCAATAATATTTTCAAAATGATTAGTTTAGTTTCACATTGTTAATTAACTTAATTAACACTAGAAAGACGAAAAATTAATATATACCTATTATTGCCCAAAAGCAGTCAAAATGACTGGATAGTGAATGCGTAAATAAATTTGTTTAAAATAAATTTTCAACGTTTTTTTATATTATTTACAGTTACATAACAAGTTATTAGTAAATATTAACAATAAAAAAAAATTATATGGTGTACAAAAAGTCACAAAATTCTAAGAATTTGTGTCATTATATACATCATTGTTTTTCTAATTAAAATTAAAAAGCAGTCAAAATGACTTCCTTAGGCAATCTAGTGTTAATTATGTCGGGGTTTCACCAAAAGTAGGACGATCTCAAAGGATTTCGCAGCCAAAAAAGATGGGAATCGCTGCTCTAGAATCCACAAATCAACCAGATAAGTATGAAATTATTATTATTTCAGTTATTGCCTTAACATTTTGACAAAATGACTAAGATAAAAAAACCTACAGGCATTTATACAATGACTAAACAAAGTATAGAACGATTCTGATAACTCATACGCTAAGAATTCTATATTATGACTAAGAGAATGCCGTTGTTTCATACATTGACAATGCAATATACTTAGCATATTTAAGTTGCATTAGACTGCAATTGTATACTCAAGCAAGGTGTTCTAATCTGTTACTAGCGTCAGGTTTCTGTAGATTATGATAGAGATGATTTTAATATGCAACATGGGAATAAGGCGTGTTATGCTAATTTAATCAAGCACTAGATAGTAAATAAACAATGATCAGAATAACAGATCAAATTGATCGCCTCAGTAATATGTGTGGAAATAGGGAAATACAGTTAAGATGCGCACATACATAGATAAATAGTATAAGACAATACTTATCAAATGAATAACACACAGGAAATGTTTATTACAATTTCCACTTTATCGTCTTTATTTTTTAGTTGTTAATTTGGCAGTAAAAAATTTGAGAAAAACAAAATCTTCGGGATAATGGACGTTTTATTTGAGCTTAAAACGGGTAATAACATACATATAAATTTTGTATTAAACCTTTAGTATTGGCTATTTTATTTTTCTAGCTATGCCTTTAAAATATGCCATACATTTCTAGAATAGAAGTTTAAAAAAAGAAAAGAAAAACAATAATCCAGATCAGTAAATCTAAATTTTTTTCGGCTGCGGATCCCTAAATGATCGATCATCTTTTAGCAGAATTCTGAGAAAATGTTTAAGAAATAAAATATTTTCATCGTATCGGTTTATCAATAATATAAAATCATACAGGTATATTTACAGGTCTAGAGTGCCATAAAATATTACTTGATTTAAGTGTAAGTACAAACTGAATATGCGGAAGTTTAAAATTTGCTTTTCATTGAAAAAAAGAACGAAATGAGCACTGAGAATGGTTATTAGAGAGGCATATTTCATCATTGTTATTTTTTATTTTTTAATTCTAAGCAAATACTAATACAATTTTTCATTAATGTGCTCTTCTCATTATTCATTTACATTGATATAATGATTTTCTTTAAAATTTTGCTTTTTTTCTTCTTCAAGCATTTTGATTAAATAAATTCATTAAAATAACCAAAATATTAAATAAATAATGGGTAATTAATCGGATATAAATTTAATTACAGGTTTCGAAAATCATAACTGGGGAAAAGTCCTAACTCTCCCAACCCTTGTGACCCTTTTACGGAACCTTATAATTTCACGGAATGCTATTTGGGAATCGCTAACCTAGACGATCAGAGCTAAAAACAAATGCTTACTAAAGTAATTCAAAGTTCTCTATTTTTACACTAAAACTGGTCTTTAAATTTATTACCAACAATTATTTATTATTATGATATTTGCTTACTATTCGATCGAATAAGAAATATGTTTCTGTTTTTACCGAATAACAAACTGGCAATGATAACTTTATTTTCTCCTTTACAGAGACTGACGTAGAAAGTGATTCGCCTAATTTTTTTTTTTTAACTCCCAATTAAATGTTTATTTGTTATACTTAATGTGCAAATCTTATAGCTTTACACTTGACAAGGACTCTAATACTATACTATAGGGCAGTAATTACAGAACTTCTTTTTTCTTCTTTTAACTTTCGAGATCTAAAATTTTAATTTACATTAATGAAACTAAAGAAAATGAATAATTAATTGTGCCATTTAGTTATAAATCAGACAAAGGACTCCTCAATTTGTTCATTCTTTATATCCAAATACACGAATCATCAGTAAAGCCGAGAAAAATATAATAGTGAATATTAAATTTAAATGGAAAATAAATTAGTGCTTATAGAATTATGTTTCAATAACTAGATGGGTAATATATAGGCACCATACAAATTTTCAAATTTGTATATGAATTGTATGTTACAAATGTCTATTGTACAAATGCATATGTATGTTAAGAATTTCGCTATCAGACGTTGTTCTATGCTTGTATTAGCATACATTTGCAATGATATGTGATTAAAATCATGAACATAATAGGAACTAACTATCATTCATGATAAACTAATTTGCACTTAAAACACTCAATTTAGTTAGTATCTTCAAGAACTAACCCTAATACAGATACGGTTTCAAAAAAAATTATTAATTCAAAAGCACGTTTTTTTTAAATACTGATTGTTTAACAGACACTTAAAACTAAGTGCATCAAAATTTTTTATTTCATAAGTAACCTAACTGTAAAAAGTAAAAAACCTGTAAAAATGCAAAAGTGTTCATTAATAACAAAACTTTCTATAACAAAACGTACATGAAAAAAGTGTTCTTTACGCCTAAATCATAGAATTAGCTTGAAAATATTTTGCCAGTATATTATTTTTTGATATATTAAGTTGCACGCGTGTATATATATATAGAGAGAGAGAGAGAGGGGGGGATAGGGGGAGAAGAAAAATAAATTTCAACAATAAAATTTGCAAAAATAGAAAAACAGTATATTCTTATGAAAATTATCGATGAATCTGAATCAATAATTTTTCCTCATTAATTTTTTTATTATTTCTTTCTTCTCTTAATTGCGACTACTAGATACTTACTAGTCAGAAAGCAATATATTGATTTTCATCACAAATTTAACCAGAAGGCGAATTCATTTCATTTATTTAAGGTAATTTAAATAATGATGCTTTCATAAACTAAACATCAAACTAATTAATCATTAAAGAGGATTTCATCGATTATAAATATTCGAAACAAGAAATAGAAACTTGAAATACCTTGTTTCGATTGATTAACATTAAAACACCGAAATACGTTAATTAATAATTTCCCAATTTCTTCGAAAAATAAACCAATTGAGTTCGCAATTTATGCACGATAATCAATTATTCTTAAGGTCAATTACTTTAAATACTATTAACTACCCACACATGCCGAACAAATAATAAGCCAAAAATGAATTTGGGTGTGTATACGATCCCAATAAACAATCATATTTATGACAATAAAATTCCATAAAGGGAGAAATAATCAATTTAGATAAACGCAAAAGGTTGTTCCTTATTTGCCCATCCAATTCCCCAGATCGAATTCCCTACTTTCATATAAATGAATCCAATTATGATGGCTCTGAATTATATGAGATCTATAAATGGGATTCATGATGAACCTGCATCAAACACAATTTATTTAACTGGAAATACAAGAGCAATGTTAAAGCGACCACTAACTCTTAAATGTACCCATTATGAAAAGAAAAAAAATATTATTTTTACGAACACGAATTAAAATTACAGGTTTTAGTTCGCACCTGCGTCAGTAAGTTTAACTAGCTTTGAAAGTATATCATATCATTGTTTCCAATAAACTTCATTTCGATAACCCATTACTTGAACATTTAATTGACGTTATATTATACTAATATTTTTAGATAAAGCATAATCAGCAGAATATTTTGTCACTATTTTAAAAGCTTTATAGGCTTTTAAATTAATCTAACTTAAGTAATGAAATAGCATTTCCTTGATCGTTAATGTCTATTTTTGCTCTGTTTTGTTTAAGAGAAATCAGTTATGATGTCTTTTTTCTGAGAAGTTAAGCTTTATTCTTCGTTTAAACTCATTATTCTTAAAAATGGCGAATATTGACTTTTCAAGTTTAAAAAAAAGAAAGAACTAGAGAGTAAAAGAAAAGAAAAGTGAAATCTTATTTACCCAAAATAAACAATAATTCACAATACACATCTAAAATGTTGTAAATATGCATAATAACCCCTTAACGATCGGTTAATTTTCAAGAAAACGGTCATAAAAGCGCCTATTTCTTTCGCTTTTGTATTAAGTATTTGATTAGTGCAGACATCTAGTTTAAAATAAACTAACTATCTATAATTATCTTAAAAATATCATGGTACTGCCATCTTGTGTAAAATGAGGAATAAAATGTTTTCCGAGCAAAAGAAATGATCTAGTTTTATTCTTATTGGCGCGTTACTACTGATCACTCCAGCCCGTCAATATCACGGGAGCGAGAAATAGTGGGCGAAAATTCACCCTGTCATTTTCACGGGAGCGAGAAGGAAGGGGATAATTACCACTTTGATGCATAAAAATTAAAGAGTTTTAATTGGTTTATATTCACATTCAACGTGAAGTTTCTGTACTTCATTTGTAGTTAACAATATTAAATAATTAATCATTTGTCATCTTAAGTATGTGGATAATGATCCGATCCTTTTTTAAAAAAAAAATAATATGGCAAGAGCGGTGCTCAGAGAACACCATGCATAGAAGAAATCTTACTGACGTAGAATTTCAATGTAAACTCGAATATAAAAATAAAGTGGAATTGTAACATGCAGTTTTTAAATAATAAAAATACATAATTAAACACTCAACAAAAATTAAGGTGACTTACAACATTAGTTTTTATGTCATAAAAGAACGGAGCTAAATACTTGATAAATAGTAAGTGGAGTAATAGCCTGTTTTTATGCTTTAAAAATACAGAGTTAAATACACAATAAATATTAAGTGACATTGCAACACACAGCTTTAAAGCGAAAATACTAAGTCATTTATTTTTTATTTGTGTAAAACATAACACAAAGTATTATGTTTAAAAAAACTAAAACAAGAACAACAACGAGAACTCTTTAAATATTTATGCTTTGGAAAACAGCAACTTTAAAAATATTTCACCCAGGACAACTTATCTTTCTCAATAAATCTGCTCAAAATATAGCATTATCGATTGATTCGTAACTTAATCTTATCTCGGTCGCATTTTTTAAAGCGAATGAAAAGAAAGAGGTTTTATGATTCATAATTTATAACATTTTATATTTCTGCCGCCATTATCTTTATGTTTTATAAAAATAAACGCATTTTTACAAGACAGATGCCATTTCCCTTCTTAATAAAAAAATTATTTTCATTTCTGTCTTTAACTTAATAAAAATACAGATAGTGAAATAATAAATGAAAATAACGATAAATACGTAATGATTTGAAGAATATGAAACTTTTTCATATTGCTCTTTTTCCTTTGTCAAGATTTCATTATAATATAAAGCCATTTCATCAAAATGAAATAGCAGAACGCACATCCTTTTACGATGCAATAATAGACTGAGTTGTGTTAAAGTAGCCACAAAAATATCTTGGTTTTATGGTTTTCAAAGATTTGCACAGCTGACATCTGTATATGTTGTTAGCTATTCTTTGGCATGTTATTAGGGAAAGTTTGGTTGCTGAGCATATGGTTAACGTTTAGTTGATACCAAAAAAAAGTCGTGCTAATGTTTCTTTTATATAAAGTAATTTTCTTTCTTTCTTTTGTTATTCATTCTTTAACACTAGAAAGATTGAAACTTAGTATATAGCTACATTGCCCAAAAGCAGTCAAAATGACTGGATTGTAAAAGTATAAATAATATGTAAAGAAATTTGTTTAAAATTAATTTTTAATATTTTTTACATTATTTACAGTTACATAACAAGTTATTAGTAAACATTAACAATAAAAAAATTAAATGTTGTACAAAATTCTAAGAAATTGTGTAATTATATACATTATTGTTTTTCTAATTGAAATTAAAAGCAGTCAAAATGACTCCCTTAGGCAATCTAGTGTTAAGGAAATTTTGAGGAACTAGTGTAGAAGTAAAATTCAGAAATTAACCAGAATAATTTTAAAAAAAGTACTACAGTACATTAGCAATGAAAAAAAAAATTTATCCGAAAAACTTTTGTTAATTCTTTTATATTTTACTGTTATTTTATACATTAATAATAAATGTTTAAATATATAACACATTTATTTGATAAAATGCCACTCTAATTGAGTTCTAAAATTTTTATTTACACATTCATTTTTATATTTAAAGCAAGCTATTTTAAAACGAATAATATATATATAGCAACTAAAAAGAAAAACTGAAATCGGGAGATAACACAATCATATACTAAGACCTAAGTTTCAGTTAACTCCGGATGTATACATTCATAGTTTAACAGTATAGACCTGTTTTGCATGAAATTCTCAACATTTACGAGTTATTCTATTTATCGCAGTCTGACTAAATATTAAGAAAACAAGATTACAATTCAAATCCGACTTTTAAATTCAATTACGCAGCTGGAAGACGAATGCGATTTCGAGAAAATCCTTCAAAACACGGAAAGAAACAGTTAACAGCTTAACAATACAAGCAACAATAGATTTAAAAAGAAAAACAGAGAAGGAAAACGCCAAATTTATATGTTCAGTCAACAACTATGAAGAAAATAGCGATGAAAAGTGAGAAAACGCAGATAAAGAATAAGCGTCATATAACAGCAGTCAAGACAGTGATATCTTCAACTTCATACAGAAATCAACTCAAATTTATCTTTTTATAGAAATCGCATAGGTATTTGGCACAAATTCTTATCATTTATCCCGGAACTGATTTATATATTAGGATTTAAGGCGAAAAGGCAAGCTGTTAATGTTTGCGAAATGTTCATTCCCATACTTGTTTATTAGTATTTGCAGTCATGAAAAAGTCTGTCACTACTAATTATGTAATTAATATTTATCACAATTATTTTTGCTTCGATATATCTGTATGTGCGTAGCCAAATCTCTCAACAAAAAAATAAGCACCTTTTAAGTACTTTTTAAGCACTTAAAATATTTTTAAGCACTATATACATTAACAAAATGCAAAATAATCTTCAAAGATTTCATATGATCATGATAAAATAAGTTTCTGACAAAGAACTCTTTTCTTGATTATATTGGCCATTATAAAAGGATCGAGAGATTTTTTGGTTCGATATCAGAGTGTGTAAAATGAAGCCTGAAATTGAAAATATCTTGCAAAATGCAGCAGGGTTGTATATGAGAGTGCAAGAATCTCACCGAACCTAGCTCATAATACGTGACGAAAATCGACACGGCAAAGAGAAAAATCTCATTTTCGAAAAGGGAAAATTAAGCACTTTCTAAAAACACCCAATGAAAGAAAACACCTTAAAGGGCTTTTAAAAAACGTAAATCGAAAATAAGCACCTTTAAGCCCTTTTTAAAAACGCTACGCACCATGGTGTATAATATTTCCTAAAGTAAGACGGTAATGTTTCAAAAATAATAATAAACTGTAACTGAAGATTAAGAGGGAAAAACGATTTATGTCCACGAAAGTTTATTCTGAGAAAAAAAATTACTTCGAGGCAGGAAGGAACAGTTTAGGCACAGCTCGGCCCATTTTCACTGAGTAATAACTCTCGGGAAGAACAAATTTTCTACTTTATTAGTATAATAAAACTCTAAAATACTTAAAATTCAATAGAAGATTATCTGATCCGATCCTCATTTTTGTGAAAAATGGGCATAAACCATTCTCCGCTCTTGATCTTCAACAATTTACTGATTAAAAGGTTTAACTCATTAATTATTAATTTGAAAATATTTTTTGATACTAATGGCAGTTAATACACCGGCATTAACAGTGAATATCAAATAAGTAGTGCAGTAATTTGTATACAAAATTATTAAAATACAATATTATATTTATAATAATAATAAACAATATACGATTGCTCAATTGTGAATTATTTATTTATTTATTTTTTGTTGCAGGAAATAAAATAAGTCTATATCATTTAAAGAAACAGATTAACGATTCCTTTTTTCGTCGTCCTAAAAGCTGTCTTTGTCGAAATTTAAATTAAACTTTTTTAAACCTTTATATTTTTTCAAATAATATTATGTTAAATAATTTTTGGAATGGAGATTGATTTGTAAAAAAAAATTCATTTAGATAAATTACTTGAAATTAATTTGATTTTGAAGATCATTTTTTTTTTCCATGGGGAAATGGATGAGATTTTCAAAATTTTACTTTGTAATGAATTGGCCATAAACTTGAACTTCTGTGCTTATAAATAATAATGGAATTTATAAATTCTTGTTAAAAACTACAAATAAGAACGATGAGCAATGATCAAATGAACAAACGTATGACATACAAGGAAAAATAGCTCCTCCACTAGCGTTGACCTCCCTTCTTGATCCTACGCAAACCTTTACTGTNAAAGCTGTCTTTGTCGAAATTTAAATTAAACATTTTTAAACCTTTATATTTTTTCAAATAATATTACGTTAAATAATTTTTGGAATTGAGATTGATCTGTAAAAAAAAATTCATTTAGATAAATTACTTGAAATTAATTTGATTTTCAAAATTTTACTTTGTAATGAATTGGCCATAAACTTGAACTTCTGTGCTTATAAATAATAATGGAATTTATAAATTCTTGTTGAAAACTACAAATAAGAACGATGAGCAATGATCAAATGAACAAACGTATGACATACAAGGAAAAATTGCTCCTCCACTAGCGTTGACCTCCCTTCTTGATCCTACGCAAACCTTTACTGTTAATCACATTTAACGTAAACAAAGTCTTCGTTTTTCTTTTCATTTGTTTTTTTCTGAAGTTATTAGCAGATGACTGCACAAATCATGGAAGGCAAAACAGTTTCCCAGGGCCTTGTTAAAAGTGAACTTATGGCGTAGAATAGAATTGATAGCCAAGAACAGTGTTTCCCAAAGCGTGGTACGCGTACCCTTATGGGTATGGGAACAGTTCAGCGGGGGTACGCGTTCTTATGCGAAATATCTTACAACTAACAAAAATTTCAAAGAATTTTATTTAGAAACAAAGATAGCCATTGAAATTTACGTTTATGTATTTTTCTATTGGCCATTTTCTGCAGAGTTAGCAGTTAATAATTAGCGGTGTCAACAGCCAGTTGTGATTTTTAACTTTTGTGCAATATCTTTATCACAGCAAAAACAATATCATCCTTCTTACTGATGCAAATAAACTTATTAACAAAACTTTGAACCAAAAAATAAAAAAAATTAACATATTTTTAAAAAAATACATTCATTTTTTTTTGTGAGTGGTACACAGCGTTACGAAAAATTTAGTAACGGTACACAAAAGTCATAAGTTTGGGAAACACTGGCCTAGAGCAGTATTTCCCAAAATGTGGTACGCGTACCCCCCATGGGTACGGGAACAGTTTTGCGGGGGTAAGCGTTCTGATGCGAAATACCTTGCAACAAACGAAAAATTTAAAAAAAATTATTTAAAAACAAAGATAGCAATGAAAATTGACGATTCCGTATTTTCTATTGGCTATTTTTTGCAGAGTTAACAGTTAATAATTACTGGTGTCAAAAACCAGTTGTGATTTTTAACTTTAGCGCAATTTTTTATAGTAAAAAATGCATTCATTTTTTATTAGTGGTACACAGCGTTACGAAAAATTTAGAAAGGGTACACAAAAGTCATAAGTTTGGGAAACACTGGCCTAGAGCAATAACTCAATGCAACACATGCAATGCATCAATGTAGAAAACAATGAAAAATATTTTTATACCTCAGTAGTTCTTTTTTATAAAAAGGGGGAGGAGAAACAAATTTTTCACAATGTATAGAATAAAAGAAGAAAACTATTCGTGGTATTAGTAACTATGTCCTGCCAAAGCACGCCATCAAGAGCAGCTGTTGGAACAAAGCTGATTAAGGAATAACAATGAAGACGGGTGGTCTGTCTGGGTGAGGTTGCGTGCACTAATTACTTTTACCATCTTCAACCACTGCTTCTGTACTGAGCGGGTTATTTAAAGTGAGGGATTTGGCTACTTCGAAAATCTTTTCTCTGGGGCTCAGAGAGAAGTTTTATTTTAGTTCACGGCAAAAGAGCGAGTTAGACTGACATTACTAATTTGTTTTGTTCTGGAAGGAATGAGAACTTTTTAATGACTTTAGCTATCCCCTGTGGCGTTGGATTTAATTTTCAAATCGAAAAGCCCTAATAGCGATATATAAGGCTGCTTTTTAAAGAATTAATTTAGCTCTGGACTTATTTTAGACTTTTTAGTTTAATTTTGAAAGATTGCGATAAAAAATTAAATGTAAAGTTTCTAACTATTGGAGAAGATAGGACTTCGGCGAAATTTTGTATTTTGCAATTTAGAATAGCACTCTTAATAAAATAACAACAACAAAAAAAAAGATAAATATTTACTGAAAGTTATATTTTGCCCGGAATTATCTTTGGATAAACGAATTTGGATAAATAAATAGTGTGCAAGTTGAGATCATGATTAAAATTAAATAAATAGTGTGCAAGTTGAGATCATAATTAAAATAAAAGAGCAAAGATAAATTAACCGCAATAAATGCCATATTGATTTAATACCATAAAATATAATTCACCATAAAATATTTTCTTATTTTTCAAGCAAGAGGAAAAATGAAAAATGCATTATCCACGACATTGTTTTTTTTTAAATGAACAACAGGCGAAATACTTAAACTGCTTATGAAAGAAAAATATTTTATGGAAAGTAAACAGAATCGATTGGTAGACGGAAAAGCATTTTAACATAATGCAATAAATTATTCCAGCCTTTTAATTTAATAACAAAGAGGTGCTTCATGGCGATGAAATAATTAAATATATAATTTTATAATAAACATGAATAAAATTAGTTTTCCCTGTAGATATTCAGAACTAAGATATTTCAGACATAAACACATATTTACGAAATATTTTCTTATCAACTATATGAATTAATTTCATGCGCCACTTTTGCGTGCATAAGCCAATTACAGCACAAAATCGCCAATATTGGAGCAAAAAAAATTTAAAAAAGTAATTTAAGCTAGGTAATAAAAAATATCCATAACCATTTTGAATTAAAGCAGTTCAATTTCTTGCATCTTTATTATGTCATATAAAATAATATACTAATAGTAAAATTTTCAATTCCATTCTGTGCAAAGTTCACTCAAACACTTTTTTTTATTAATTAACACTTCGTGTTTCGAATCATAATAGCGGAATACCCAAGCCTGTATAAGCTTCAACAAATTAATATATATTTATTATAAAATGAAACCTAACTGACAATCGTGGATGAAATGAGATTATGCTTTGAAATGCATATCGACATAGGAAAGACCAAACAAGCCGATATCCACTAAGAACTGTCAATTACACTTCAACGTGATATAATTATATTATGCATTAGAATTAGGATAAAATCATGGATTAGGAGAGAAATTCGACTAAGATTTATAACAGTTACAGTGAGATGAGTTAACCGGAACTCTGGAATTTAGGGAGCTGAATTTAACCTAATCCCTTTTCATAATATCGCAATTCATTAGGCAAAGTTGATAAACACAGTTAATAAATAACCCAGGAAGTTATTTCACAGTTAATAATAGAATAATTTCCTTTGATTACATGGGTGTATCGCTATAACTCTTCATAAAAATAATTAAATGAATGCAAGTCGAATTCATTGGTAAAACACGATAACTATTTCTCTATATAGTAAAAAAACAGTAAAGGAAGCCGAAGAATCTTAATGTTGGTTTTACAGCGTCAAAAACTTAAGACTTAGAAACTTGAAATTATTAAGGTGGAAAAAAAAGTATACAGGAATTACGATGAAACAAACAAATGGACATTCGATAGTTAATGCCAGAATTATTGACTGCTACATTTGTTGGAAATAATACCTTACGGGTCACTCTACAGGCGCAGGAATGCAACCACAGAGTAAAAATTTGGCAAGCTGAAAGGGCCATATTTCTTTATGATTTTTTTTTCTTCCGAAATCCCAATTTGTATCGAAATTTATGATCAACAATGATGAGTGATTTTCAATGATGAATAAGAAGCAACCACGTGGGTCTCGGTGACAGGAGTGAACAGGGAGGAACGAACCTCGAACTACAAAAATAATTAAATGAATTTTCTATTTTCTACAGACATTTAAAACAAAAACCCGTAACGATCCAAAAGTATTTGAAGTTTAATATAATAATATAATCAAGTATACTATATATGCGTGTTAAAAATAATAAAACAATATTTTTTTTTTACCAAGGCATCGAACTTTGTGAGCAAAAGTGCCAAACCGCTTATATGACAGTATTGGTACGTTAAGGGTTGAGACCGCGACCCACTGATTTTTAAAGAAAAAACAAAATTCTAATTTATTTTCTTTAATGACTGCGTTTAAAAATTGTCTTTATATTTTACTAAACTTACAACTAAACATTGGTTTAAAATAGTTTGCATTTATATTGAATTTAATTGAGCGCAGTTTTATAGCATAAAAACCAGACGCAATAATGCTGCACCAACTATAGATTGAAAAGAAGTATGATAAACAAGGTAACAAATCATGCAGTATAACAGGCATGAAACCCCTCTAACAGTGAAATTAAATCAAAAGCGAGATTTAAAATCTTTGAAAATTTTTGGTTGCCATTCGCTGAATTTTTCAGAAAGAAATTTTCTCAGATAAAAACCGAAATAGTTGCAGCAGTTAATAAGAGTTTGTTCCAGGAATGCTTTGGAGTCTCATCAATTACAAAATGAATTCAACAATGCTTAAAAAAATAAGATTATCTTTTATTAAGAGCATTCTTTTTTTAAGAAGTTATGCTTTATTAAGAAATTTCAAACATCCACTATATTTTCAAATACTCATGCCATTTAAGTTTAAAATATTAAATATTTTTGTAGAGAAGAATGTGTTGAAGTAATTAGTTTTTGGCAGAGGCATTGTCTACCACAAGCCCATATATTTAAGGATTAGAGAATTTACGATTTCCAGTGCTGTAGCGAATAATAGAGCATGCATTGGTTGTACAATGAATCACTAATGAACTGTAAGAAAAATAAAAAATTTCTTAAAGAAACTAAATAAAGAGCTGAAGAGGCATTTCCACTAATTAGCATAACATAGTTCTACTAATAAGCATAACATAAACGTAGTTATCCCAGAATAAACGACAGTTCCTTGTCGAATTTATACTGTCATCAAAAAGTTAATTAGTTCTATTCTATTCTAGCAATGACAAGAAAAACATCATAAAATTGTTTGAATAGAAATTAGAACAGGTATTCAAATGATGAAAGGAAAGAAAATAACATACTGAGCAATATTAAATAAAAAAGATACTCCTTTTTTTTACCTAATTTGAATCATACGTTTTAACAAGCCAAAAATCGAAAAGATAAACTTTAAAAACCATTTTACTACCAAAACAATAATGAATTAAAAAGAGGGTTTACTACTTTATGCATTTCACTAAAACGTGATTTAACTACACAAAAACAAAGAAAAAGAAAAATTTAAGAAAAAAAATAAAATACCAAAACAGATACTGTTTTTTACTAAATTGTCTAACTTTTAAGCACTTTTTTTTATCAGATGTTATTTACAATACATTTGTTTATTCACTAACATTAATGAACTAAAACACGTGCTGGTATACACCGAAGAGTCATTACATTATGACCACCCTGCTAATAATATGTAGGACCACCTTAAACCCTCAAAACTGCTAGCACCCGCCGTAGCATTGATTCCACAAGGTGCTGACAGGTAGTCTGAGGTATCTGGTACCGAGTGCTCACCAACTGGTCCTGCAATTCCCTCACATTGCTAGGGGGTAGCATGGCAGCACGAATTTAGTTTTCCTAGTAGGACAACAAATGCTCTATTGGATTAAGGTGAGGTGAATTTGGGGACCAAGACCTGACTTGAAAGTCACTGGAATGTTCCTCGAACCAATCCACGACGATTCGATCCTTATGACATGGTGCATTATCCTGTTGGCAAACACCACCCTCCGCAGGAAAAACTGTTGCCATGAATGGGTGAACCTGGTCTGCAACTATGTTCAAGTAGCTTACAGACGTCAGGGATTGTTCTATGAGGATTATGAGTCCTAATGTGCCCCATGAAAACATTGTTCCTGGGCGAGAAACTATTAAAACCTGGGCGAGCCCATTGTTATAGATGGAGGGAGGTCATAATGTCTTCGATGTATTTTCGAAAGGGGAAGAAAAAAAAAATTTTTTTTTCAAAATAAACCAAACTATTAAAACTTGGGCGAGCCCATTGTTATAGATGGAGGGAGGTCATAATGTCTTCGATGTATTTTCGAAAGGGGAAGAAAAAAAAATTTCTTTTTTCAAAATAAAATATATAAGGCGTTCGGTAATAATCACCCCTTCCCTTGTCAAATATAGATAAATTTTTAAATTTTTGCCTTAAATTAAGAATTACAATATGCACATTTAAATAGGAATTTAAGGTTAGGAATTATTTAGGTTAGGAAAAAATAAAAAACGCTTTCTAAACACAGTCGAATCTCTAATAAGGAAAGCAGGATTAAGAACTTATAAGACCAGCTCGATTGCTTGATAAAACTTGGAGATATTTTTAACAATTGAGTCCACCGTCGTTCCTCCGGCAATCAAACAAGTTTTGTTGTTTTCAGTCCCACCTTTCTTAGTAACAAATAGTCAGGTTTTCTTAATGTTCGTCTCTTACTAGCTTAAATCTTAATTTGCACACTTAATAAATATACTAAGTTTAATTCATTTTTAGCAAGGATTCTAAAAATAAAAATATGTATTACGAGAGGTCATTTACAGAACACCCCGCATGTATTAAAAAAAAAATTATTTCGGAAGAGAAAGATTATTTGCGATGGAATTTTACCTTACATTTTATTTATAAAAAAATAAATTGGATAAAAAAAATAACGGAATAAATCTTATAAGATGTGAGGGTAGGAAGCCAAGAAAGTTTTAAGAAAATACATCCTAATCCGTGTCTTAGAAAAGCGAGGCGAAGTTTTCGTAATAGTAAAGTCTTTTTTTTCTTCTCTTCTTTACTTTTTCGGAACTTCTATAAATGCTTTTAAACTTGATGAGTAAAGCGATGGGATGGAAACTGAAGTTTACTAAAGTAGCTTACAATGTGTGCTGTTTTATTTGAAAACATAAAATTGAATTTATAGCTTATGAAGTGAGTCTTTAAAGAGTGTTTGGATACTGGCGACGTCCCAAGTTTTCAGCTCGTTGTTAAATAACATGAAAGAATGAACATTTAAACAGTAATAGATTTTAAAAAGGGAAATATGAATAACAGTGAAACTACATGCAACAACAATAAAAATTAATACAAGAATTTTAAGTCATAGAGAAATTTAAATTAAAAAATAAATTATGGTACTGTTTCGTTACAGGGAGCCGTAAAAAATCGCCAAGTCGTGTTGAGCGAATTCGGGACTACAAAGGCAAATACTACAAAGTTCATACTACAATGCAATACTACAAAGGCAAATACTACAACGTCAACCTTCACTACAACGTTCAGTATAGGAAATACTGGAAGCAATGGCACTTAATATAAATTAAATAAAAAATCAGTGTTGGATATACTGCACAAACGTATACCGAGCAGTGGCATTTAACCTTAAAAAACATCTATGTCGGGAATACCGGGCAGTTGCACTTAAAAAGTGTAGGGTAAACCGGGCAATGGCACTCACATCCCTTGATTTATCAGATTATTAAAAATAATAAACAACGATTATAATTGATTGATCATTATGTTTGGTGTTTGATTTGGTGAAAAAAAAAATTTAACTTTCGCCAACGGCTCCCTTTAACGTAAGACTACCAAAAAAATAATAATATAAGAATTAAAGAAAGTAGTTTTGCAACAGCAACTGACTTTATTTTGTATCAGTATATAGTTTGTTTATTTTGAATCAGTATCTTCTAAGAAAACTACAAACAATAGCAGAGTTGCAAAACTTTCCATACTAGCTATTCATAATCAGAAGTACAATAATGCATGTATTGTTAATAAAATTCCAATCAAGGTAATTTGATGATGTTTTTATTAATTAATTTTACATCGTTATATACCTAATATTAATAATATTATGCAAGAATTTACTATAAAATAAAAAAAAGTAATACTTAAGTGCTAATTTTTATTGAATATTTGCTGCAAGTAACAAAATTTCGTACTACTTAGTAAATTATTTTTAAAAGATTATAAAGAAAATTCTCAAAAACTATAATTTTTATTACTCAACAGTAAAATCGTAATTTTGACTACGAAATCGCAATAATTGCGAATAAAACGTAATAGTTAGTGTAAAACCATCAGTAAAAAGGTTATATGATTGGTAGTTGTGCACGTTTTTGCATATATGAAACAATATTTTGATGAATTATTTCAAATTTGAAAAATTTTCTTTTCAATTGTTAAAAAATTCAAAAATACTTTTTTTTTTATTTAAAATCTATAGTATAAAAAAATTATTTGACATGGTGAAATGTAATTATCATTTGTCGGTATATTTTGAAATTTTAATTAATTTTTTATGATCGATGTTACTAAACAATTTATTAAATACCATTACAATATTAACAAAAATAAAAGAAAACGTACAATGATAATTTAAAATCCTTATAAAACTAAAATGGGAGAAGGTACTGAAAATTAAAAATCCATTCATTCAATTTAAAATAATTTATTATTTTATAATTTTCTGTACTTTTCAAAACCATTGGCAGTTTTGAGAGGTTTGTTCGCAACACGACACAATTGCACCTGTATAACACTTTAGCAAGCTGGTTAAATATCACGTGACTTATTAAGGAAGTAACCTAAAAATTTTATGAATATGCCAGACAACTGCAAAAACAAACAAAATATTATTCTTAAAAAGTGACTAATGAATAGTTTTAGAACATTTCTATTATAACAAAAAATAATCAATATCCAAATGATTTCTTGGATTAAAAATTTAATATAAATAAAATTTTAAACGCGATTTAGCGTTCAATTTAGCGTTTTGGGGGAGTAAAAATTATATGTTATTTTAATCAAAAGTAATTTAATGTAAATTACTTTTTTGTAATTCAAAAATTTAAAGATATGTTCTTAAAATGGTTTGAATTTTCATATTTTGATGTTTTTTGATGAATAAAAATTACAATACTTCGAAATCATCAGGCACATTGTACTCTCTAACTCTTATTTTTTTAATACTATCATTAAAATTGTATGAAATTAATGTTTTATTTATTTTTCCTAAACAAAAAATTTTCTTTAAAGAAAATATTCTATTTCAGTCAAAACATAAATAAATTTATGAAGAAAAAAAACATTAAATAAGAAAAAAATGTGGGGAGAAAAAAAACCAAACTTATTATGTGTCTAAATTTTTTTAATCAAATACTTTAAAAGAATTTTAAAACCCATACCATTTTTAATGTACCTTTAAATAGAAAAGATAATTGTTCCTTGATTAAATTAAGAAGAGAAATACCATGCCGAATTGCAAGCAATTTCTCAGATTTATTATTTTTTTGATGACGCATCAGGATTTAATCAGTTTTCAAAAGCATTATACAAGTCAAAAAGAAATCTCTCAAACCTGTCAATGGTTTTAAAATAACTTAATGAAAAATTGAATAAATTCGAAAAAAACTAGCAATTGAATAAAAGACGACAAAAAGAAAACAAAAAGATACATTAAACTTAATAATTCCCATCTGAAACTATTTAGTGGCCTATAAATACGAGACCATCAAAATAAAGTTTTAGTACTTAGAAAGGATTAATTGGTAATTAATATTGAAAAAATAAAAAAAAACATTTATTGGTACCAATTAAGAGGAATAATGAGGATTATAAAATATCATTGCTAAAAACTATTTTTGAATGGTATGTGAATTTTTATTGTAGTATAGCAATACTTTTGACTCAAAAACTAAAAGAAAAAATTAAAATCTTGGATTTTGAAAAATGACTTTCCCAATTCAAAAGTAAATGTATCCGGAAAATTTTCTCAGTACCTGGAGAAAAAATATTTCTAAAGAAATAAAAAACTAAAACCTAAACTACATATAAAAATCAAATGTAATAAAGGTAAAAAAAACTAAAAATGCGACTAAATAAAAAACATTAAGCAAAAAGAATAAAGATTACAATACCTTTTCGCCAGTACTACTATCTGCCATTTTAACCATTCAGGTATAAATGAAAACGATCGTGAAAAAATTAAAGTTAAGAAATTATTTATTTAACACTTAATTTAATTTTGAGCAATAAACATTTTTTTCTGCACTATTTAAACTTTATCGCAACGAAACAAAATAACAGCAAATAAGAAATTTATTATTTTTGAATCAACAAAAATTGAATGTTTTAAAACAAAAAATAAGAATTAGAATAACCACTGCTGCCGATTGAGTACTTAAAAAAACGCAAAGAGACAGAAAAGACGAAAATCGTCTGCTATCCTTGTATCCCTTTGCTTCTTCGCGCGTTCATATACTTGTGAAGGTTGAACAGTGAAAAAGACTTTAACGCAACAAGATATCGAAGACCGCCAATAGAGGGCGCTGCTAGCATCAGTATCAACGATTTGGTCCACTAACTCGATGCTGAGGATAAAAGTGAACAAGGGAGCTATTTGATGATGATGAAGGTGGTAGAGGAGGAGAGAACGATTGAAGAGTTAAAAGGGGGGTTAGGAGAGAGAATTTTGATTCTGAATTAGCATTTCAAATAAGGCTTCCAGGTATAGTGTGATATATAAAATAGCAGCATAAGTAAGAGTGGAAATGTATTGATTACTATCTTCTTTTTTCTTTTGCTCTTATTTTTAATGAACAAAATGTTCTTTTTCTGACATTTGCAACTAAGATGTTATTCGATGTTTTGAAATTAATACAAAGAATAAAGACATAAAAATAAGAAAATCAATTTATTATTCTAGAACTATTCGAATGAAGAAAAAAAAATTAGATTTATCAAAACATCAAAATTATATTTATCAAAACAACAAAATTATATTTATCAATACAACTATTTATTACAATTGAAAAATGGTACAATAAATGATAAAAATGAAATGATACGATCTTATTCAAAAATTGTTTAACACAACTTGAAACGTGCCATTAATATGATTCAACAATTATATAAAATTGAACTATGAGTTAACATTTCACTAAAATCGTGATCATATCAATTCTTTAATTTTATAAAATGCAACACACTCAAATATTGAAGAAAAATTTAAAAAAGACCAACGAAAATTGAAAATAAATCAAATTTTTAATAAGTATTGATTAACATTTAATCTTTAGAAGCTATAAAGTTATCTATCATAACATTAAACGCACAGCAAATATTTTTATTTTTAAATATTTAGTTAAACTAGCTTCTAACTATTTAAAACTAGCTTCTAACTATCGCTCTAAATTTGTTAACCAAGAAAACACCCTGATATCCCCATATTTATAAAAATAAATAAATAAATAACGCATTAAAGAGAAAAAGAACATATATATTCTTATATCTTATCTGGAAGATATATCTTCCGCAAAATACACTAAAAATGATATTTTGTAATCATTACTTTAACTTTCAATTTTCGTTGCAAATCGTTGAACTTCTTTAGTTAGTAAGTTATTCAAAATTTGTGAACTAACTGTAACTAACATATTTCTTAAAGAATTTTCACAATTTTCTTACATTCATAGGAGTGTGACAAATTAAGGACAAATTTAAACAAAAGACGTATACAAAAACCTCAACACTAGCATTCTAAAAAAAATTTATTTACTACTCATGAGAAAGACCTTAACAAGACCATGAGACAGTTATAGTTTATTAACTCTCTTTAATTAGATAAAAAATAAGTAGTTTATAACCCTCCATAAGTAGTTTATTAACCCTCCATAACGAAATAAACACCAATAAGAAGGAAATTATTGTTAATCAACTTTCCATAACGAAATAAACACTAATGAGAAAGCAGTTATTGTTTTATCAATCCTCTAAATCGAAATAAACATTAATGGGAAGGCTTTATTTATAAACCTTCCATAACGAAATAAACACTAATGAGAAAGCAGTTATTGTTTTATAAATCCTCTAAATCGAAATAAACATTAATGGGAAGGCTTTATTCATAAACCTTCCATAACACTAATGAGAAAGCAGTTATTGTTTTATCAATCCTCTAAATCGAAATAAACATTAATGAGAAGCCTTTATTTATAAACCTTCCATAACGAAATAAACACTAATGAGAAGGCAGTTATTTATCGATCCTTCAAAGCGAAATAAACATTAATGAGAAAGCCGTTGTTAATTAATCCGCTATAACGAAATAAACAACAATGAGAAGGAAGCTATTGTTTATCAACTCTTCATAAAGAAATAAACACTAAAAGATTGTAGTTAATATTTGTTATTAAGTGCCTGTAAGGAAATAAACAGAAGAAGCAGAAAATTATTGTTAATTAATAAAGCATTCAAATCAAATGAACAAAAAGAATGAGGTGCGTAGAAAAAACAGTAGTAGACAAAATACTAAGAGCTTACATTTATCGCCAGGTAAGTCACCATTGAAATTTAAAACCAGGTACTTCACATATCGTTTCCATTCAGTCATTGAAGTACAACAAAATTTTAATCAATAACTAGAAAGAGTAAATGTAATAATGAAACGTATTTGTTTTAAACTATTTTGCGTAGAAAGGAAAGCAAACATTAATTTTTATCAGAAACTAAAGTTAAAATTCAAAGAAACGACTTGCTTTGAGAAAAGCAAAAAAGATCTACACTCTGTTTTAAATCCGAACCAACTCATCACTTAACCCATAATTTTGACATGAATTGAAGCCATGAATATATACATAGCAAATAATGATTTTTAAAATTAATCTTTTCCATTGATAAGGGCAATAAATATTTTTGATTTCAGGATTAAGGAGAAAACATTTTACTTTTAAGTCCATTACTAAAAAGAAGAATCATTCACAAAATATTTGGTGAAAATTTTTTTACTCTTAATTTGTAATAGCATTCATAATTGTACTTCATTTAAAAATCCATCCAAATTGATCATAGATCAAATTGATGATTCAATTGATCAGTCTGACTCACTTTTCTTAGAAAAAATGTTAGTAAACGGAAGGAAGTAGAGATAGGAATTTAAAATTTCATTAAACATTTGGGGCACATATATATGTAATTAGATTGTTAGGAGAGTAAGGTTCAATATTTTATAGAACATAAACCATCATAGGTTTTCCTTTAAAAAAAAGTTTTTTATTGATTCCTTATATGTTTCTCGATTTTTCTAAACATCAAAATTCGACTTAAAAGTAAGAAAAAGACGAAAAATAATGTAACTGTGGTTATTAGAATAAAAAATAACAAGTTAATCGTAGTTAATGTACTCTAACTTCATCAAAAAGTTTCATCTTATTTTGAGTTGAGCAATGTGCACAATATTTGAAATGTAAAGATCTCTCACCAGCGGTTCCCAATTTTTCTCAACTATGGAATCCTAAATGACTGATTTTTTTTCTTCTTCTTTTGGGCGGAACTTTGACTTTATAATTGACCTATTATCTAGGACTACACTTAGTTAATAATTTATAGAAAATGAAGTGTTTGACAAATTCTTATATTATATATAACTCCCAGTCGGATGGGTTTTTTAGAAAACACAAAAAATCGTTTAACGTTTATAATTTTAAATGTTGCGATGCAGGATGACTTCACAATTAATGGTAGTTAAAACGATTTTTGATTAAGTAAACTAAGAATTATGAGCCAATGAGTCTACGATTGGAACTTATGCATTGTTTTTAATATAATTTTTACTCATGCATAGATTAGGGCACGCTACATTAAAACAACGAAATAATTACAAGAAAAATTAAAATTCAAAGTGATAAAAAATACACTTTATTAATGAATTTTAATGGTTGAACATTTTTGTTTTTAATCAATCATAAAGTAATTAAGTATTTAATTCGTTCGGAAACAATGACAAGCCGGAATCGTAATCGTAGAAAAATGAATACATCAGGAAAAAAAATCCCGATGAAATGTCTTTAAACTGATGTGATTACAGTTTTAAATATGCACTAATATTTAAGGATTTGCCTTTAAATAAATTAAAAAAATACTAAGAGCATCATTATAAAAAATATATATTAATAAATTTGCCATTAATTAGTTTTTTCCCCGAAAGTTTTTAAACATTCCCTTTCAAGCTTTATCACAAATTAATGAACACAATAAAAAGAATTTTACGAAACTGTAGGTAACACTAATTGGGGCAAATTAAAATCAACATCAAAAGATCTTCACACTGTCAAGAATTTAAAGATAAACGAGAATTTAATTAAAACTTATCGCCACTTAACAGAATAAGTGACATGTATATTTCAGTCATTAATATGTACAGTAAAAAAAAAATGAACAGACGCGATTGTTAGACAATTGACGGTAATTGCTCTCTCAGGTATCTTAGTTAATAATTCAAATTTTTCTAAAAACGGAAATTGTTATGGAATAATTGGAAGGTATTCTGAAAATGCAAATAATGAGTTGAGAGATAATACTTGAGCGTGGCGTGAGTTTCGATTTCTTGATACAGTTTAACAGGTATAGAAATGATTCCGTTCATTTTGTGAAATTGGAAAAAGTCAATATAATCATAAAATTGGGCCAACGACGGTTATAAAATATAATTAAATAAGTGTAATTTGAAGTGATAAAATAATACATTTTCAAGCAGAGTTGGTTGATTTTAATCAGCTAATTTTTTTTAAAGAAAAAAAATCATTAATTTAAATAAAATGATTTTCTTTATAGAGAAATCATTATTTAAAAATTTACAAAGCATTTCAATACTATATTGTTTGAAATCTTTATTGATTTCATAGCTACGGAATTTAATATAAATATTTTGATGTATTGGTAATTTCAATAAGAAAAATTACAATAATACTTGGGTATAATTAATTAAATGACACTTAACTCTATAATCTTTTTGAGGTTTCTTTAAAACATAAAGGACAAAGTAAAATTTAATGTTGTTTCATTTTTATATAATACATATAATACAGATGTAAAAATTAGTCATTTAATCTAGATTTTTTTGTTTCGATGTATAGTAATGGTATTTACTGGGAATTCCAAAATTTTGGTAAATTGTCTATTTGGAATTAATACCAAGGAGCAGACTGATGTAAAAATATTACGCAGAGAAAAATTTAGCTCATTATAAAAAAAAATTTTGAAGCACTTAAAAAAAACATTTTGCTCTAAATAAACTTCTGTAACGTGAAGAAAAAAAAATTCTGGGATAGCATTAATAATAAAGTATATATCTATACACCTTCATACGACCGAAATAGCCGTTGATAAAATATTGTCAAATATTCGAAAAATATAGACTGAAATGGACCAACATATTTCACTTCATAGATAAACTGCTGTTCCTTTAACTTTTGCTGCAATGGTACTAGGATCGATGAAGCACAAAAACTTAATTACTTCAAAAGCCTTAAAGCGTTTGATGCGTCTAATTTGAATTTGATGAAAGTGCTGAAATAATTATTCAAGATTAATTGAGAACAGGTTGAGAGTCCATTAAGATTCGAATTTTTCATTAAAAAAACGACCATTGCAAAAAAAAAACGTTTCTCCAGCCTTTCGTTGACAGAGTGTTTAATTTTAATCATCTTCGATTTATTACATAAAGAATGAAAACGAAAAAAAGAATTATTTATTATCAAACGGAAAGTAAAATAGTTTTATAAATTAAAGATATTGGATTAATGGTATTTACTCCAAATAATTTTAAATATAGGTAAACTTAAAAGTCAAAATTAAAGATGTAAGAAAACCTTCTCTTAACTTTATATACAAAACTTATAACAACTAAAATATTATTCATGATTCTTGGGAGCTTTATTACCATCAAAGCAAACAGCTGTAAGAATAGAATATTTTTTTATTAAATATTACATGAAAAGTATAAATACCAATATTTAGCTGAGAACTAATAAAATATTCAAATTATGTAAAAAATATTTTTCCTTCTTTATTATTTTTTTTTTCCATTTAATTTTATTTGAAATTCAAAATTCAGCGTTCCACGAGAAACTTTATTGTAACTGATCAAGACATTGTTAGCTTGGTAAAGCTTCCTTATAATTCAAGAAATTGATCAATCTTTAACTGATCAAAAACGGGAACGAATATCTGGAGAAAAGATTTATTTTCCAGTTACAAAATATTTTTCTTCTTTCTCCTGGTCTATTAGGTCATCAATGATGAAATTTGTAGAAATGTCGGCTTTTACATCTTATTATTGGACATTGGCTTAATATTTTCCCACTTTGGTTGAGAAGTTACGTATCGCACCTGCTTAAAAAAAAATCCATCGTAAGATTTAAAAAAAATATTGAAAACACTTTTTTTAAATAATTAATTTGACTGAAAAAGGTAGGGTGAGAAATTCGCACAATCACACCAGCGCAGACCATGTGAAACATCAATAGTGTAGCTCTTGTGTACAATATCAGACTCACTTTAAAATGCTATATTCAACCCAAAAAAATTGACGGTGAGGGAATACTGCTCTAGTGCTACCGTGATAAATTCGGATTTTATTAAAACTAGCTCATCGAAATATACTGCAAATAACTAAGTGAAATAATGTAAAAACTGAAAAATAGTATAGAATGGTCATCAGTTCATCTCCTGTCTTATTGCATGGCATTGCCGCACCACAAACTGTACAAATGACTACAGCAAAACTACAGGAATCGTAAATTTTTTATCACCCTACATATTCACTAGATCTATCCTCAACTGACTTAACTGCAACTTCTACCAAAAGTTGGACAACTTTTTAATTGGAAAACAAATTACAGAAAATTCTGTAAAGCTGACTTCCCAGGAATTCATTACCTCTCGTCACCAAGAGTTTTAAACCACTTGTCTGCACAACATGCTGCTTACATGGAAAAAAAGTCTACAGAAAATAGTGGTGTATAATTTGATGAACGAAATAGCTCCGTATATTTGTAAGCAATCAACCAATTCAATCGGGTTTTTTTCCGCTAAATATTTCATACTTAACGACCTAATCTTTTACATATTCTACAGATCTAATTAGAGATGGTTAGATATAGTTCATTCACCAGGAGTTGGCATATGGCTCCACCTCCTGGGGCGAAGAGTTCATTTCAGCGAGGGACTAAGAGAATAAACGTCTCCGCGCTTGAAATTGAGACAACCCTTAATGCGCGCCAAACGCAAGTCTCAAAAAGGACAAACTATTCACTCAAAAGAGAGAAATATCAAATTTGAAATATTTAATGTTAAAAAAAAATGCACATAAAGATCGCGAAATAAATATTTTCATTACACGATCGCCAAACAGCAACCTTGTTCAGGATTGTTCGCATCCATCTTCCAAAAATAACGAAATAGTATCGTCGGATACTACGTGATGAACGCGAAGCCAAATGCCAACTCTTGGTGAACAAACTATAGTTTTGAAAAAGATCATCTGGTACTGGTTTGCTCATTTTCAAACAGTGTCTAAAAAGCGCTAGCTAGAGAACTTGTTCTAAAACCTATTTTCTCCAATAACAGTAATAAAAATGACGACAGAAAAAAAGCATTATTTTGCATGACAAAAGAACCACCGGAAAATAGCTTTAAAAGATGGTATGCATCTAAAATGTGAAGAAACTTTTACAAGAATTGCTCACCAAAAGAAATGTTTATAAAAATAACTAGCATAAAAATGAATTTAATAATAAAAAAATAGATTTAAAAAAAAGAAGTTAATTGTAAAGAAGAAGAAAAGCATTGTTGCCAATTGTATCAGTGGCATAGAGAACCAGAGTCTCGCAACGCCAAAACTAAAACAGAGCATTAAAATCCATAAAACTGGCTTTTTTTTTTTATAAAAAAATAAAAAATAACATGCCACCTCTCCTTTCCAACATTGCAATAACATGACATACAATTTAGTCACCATTTCCTCCCCATCTTCAAGAAGTAGAGATCTCTATCCAAAGAAGTATTTCAACAAAGTATGAAAGCGCCAGCTTATTTACGCCACGTAAAATCGATTTTCTGCCCAGCGTAGCACAAAATCACTCCTTCCATTCCATTCCAATGTATTCCCGACAAAATCTTATGCCCCAAGTGTTTATCGCAGCCTACAAAGATGTTTAGAATCAAACCAGGGAATAAAAAAAAAACCCGGCTGTATTGGATTCTTCATCGACTTTTCTTAATAAAATGGCTCTTAAGGATTTCATTCCACGTTGTCGCCGATCAATTCTCGACATCTTGAATAACGTTCTTAATTTCCGCTTTTCATTTGTAGTCCTCTCCTTTTTATCCGGTCATTGTCCGGGAGTAATGAAATCCCGGGAGATGGTACCCAATTATGAGGGTAACAATAATGTAGCCAAGTACAATTTGGTTGTGTTTGTACTTAGTGGAGAGCCTTTTGTCGGTGGTTTTTCCTTTCCAATAATCGATTAGCTTGAGACAGATGACAGCACGATCTTTCAGAATGCAGAATTTTCTGGGTTATAGAATTAGTAGAAAAAACAATCAATAATTCTCAAGATTGTATTCATATTCCAAAGATCCTTCATGTAAGAGTTTGAAATGAGTGGATCGTTTGCATGCAAAACATTCCACTTTTGTTTTTTATGTTTAACTTGACGTTTGTTACTTATCAATTTACAACATCGTAAAAGTTCTCAACAGCGAGCAATAAAAGAAAGTGGAATTTTTTCTTCTTCATTAACATCGGATTTTTTAACTTAATAAATATCTGAAGCGGACCAAAGTATACAAATGATTAAATCTTTAACTGGAATATATTAGAAAATGTAATTACAGTCAAACCCCGCTATAGTAAACACGGCTTATTGTGAACTCCCAGATATAGTGAACGAAATGCTCGGTCCCGTGCCTTGCTATGCACGTATAATGTTATTTTTAGTGGATATAGTGAACCAAAAAAGTGAGGAAGTTGGATATAATGAACTTTTTTCTGTCTTCGACTGATTCCCCCCCCCATTTTCTTTGTAATAATTTTGAAATTTCTACTTCAAAATAAATACATATACCGATTTTTAAAACCATCTATAGAAACTACTTTTATGTGCTCGAATGGCAGGTTAGACAGGTTTAAAAAGCGGAATAACAGAAATTCAGGAAAAATTATCTGAGAGTCGGGAAGTGTTTCCATATCTGATGTTGAGGATTGCTCATCAGCTAAAGATTACTAATTTTTATTCGAAAACGAGACGAAGAGTGATGAAAAATAACAAATTTTTTGCTACTACATTATTTTTCAGTCATTTATATGAATATAATGTAATAAAAGGAAGGAGTTTGGGAACCATTAGTGAAATTGCCTGCATAAAGGATATAGTGAACTCTCGGTTATAGTGAACCGAAATTTCGATCCCTTGAAGGTTCACTATAGCGGGGTTTGACTGTAGTACAAATGCGCAAACTTCAAATTTATGCAGTAAATTAATAATTGGCTTGTTTCAGAAAAGTCAAAACTGATTTATAGTTTAATGCCTTTTCTGAATTTAAAAAAAAACGGCCAAAAATATTGTGAATAAATAATAATAATGCTAATTTGCAACAAAAAAAAATTTAATAAAATAAAATTTAAAAAAATTAACGTAAATTAAGAAATACAAATAAAATATAACATTACTATGCACATTGACATGGAAATAAAAACTTTACATTAAGTAAGTAGTATTGTGTGTAAAGATGTTACAAAAGCTTACTTTTTTTACAAATTTAAACTTTTAAAAACTTAACAAAATATCTCAATGATTGTGTTTTTGCTTTAATTATTTAAATTAATAATTAAAGAAAAACGATACAATTATAAACATCGTGATTTTGGTATTTTCAATTAAATTGTTGACACCTAGATTCTTAGTTTCGGTAGTGATTTTCATTTGCTGTCTTACTTTTGGTACAGTCATTGTTACAAGAAAGAAAATTCTGAAAGAGATAATACAATGGTTACTAATTGTTCTTAATGCGATAGCGCTAAATTAAAAATGTACTTGTGACAAAAAAACATAAATATTAATAATGGTCCTGCAAAATTATCATGTCCAATTACGAAGACAAACGTATTCCCACCAGAAAGACTTGAAGATAAAATTTTGCATAATAAAGAGTAAGATTTGAATTCATTATATAAATGAGGTTTTAAATGGAAAATTTATGTTGTGGTTGTGGGAAAGAAAATAGTGACTATTTTATTTAAATTCCTATTGTCCTTCTTCAGAAAAAGTGAAATAAACTTACACTAAAAAATTATGAAAGAAGAATTAAATAAAATATAAAGTCATTCAGTAAAATTAGTTTCTTTTTTCTCGATAAAAATTTTATATATTTTTTTCTACTCATTTTTAATCATAAAACTCAGTTCTAAAAAGCATTGGACTCGATTAAGCAGTTATGTCTTGCACTAAAAACAAATAATCCACCAGAAAATTCAAAGGAACAAAACAAAATACATGAAACTTTTAGAAAAAAAATATAAAAATAAAATATAAAATAAAATATAAAAAATATATTACAAAATAAACTTATGTCAGACAAAAATAAACATTTAAAAAAACTCTTTCCTTTAGTTTATTTTTAAAAAAACGTAGCTCTATAAGTTTTTATTTTGACTCGACATTCCTTCGTGAGCCAAAGCCTTAAGAATCTTTTTTCTGCCCCATTCCTCACCTGGATGTTTCCGCTGTTAACATTCAAGTACTTTGAAATCCTTATTAATGCAGCAAAAACATCCTTATTCTTGGCCTGCCACTGAATAAGGTTCCAATCAGTATAAAATTAAAGGCTCATTTTATTTTATTTTATTATTTTCTCCTCTTTAGTTTTGAGTCAGCGAGTTTCCTTATGAGGGATGAGGATGAATTCCGGTTAGTCGAAAAGTGGCCGAAGTTAAGGTTGATAATATCCCATGACGAAAAATTCTACTAATCTCAGCCAGGGAACGATTGAAGTTCTCTAGCTAGTGGGAAAGTGACTGGAATTTCATAAAAACGTAGTAAAAACGTATCAATCACAAGTTGTTTTTTTTTCCAAACTAAGATCACGTATAATTGTGCGTTGATCCAGAGTCTTGGGGTTTAACCATAAGCGCCGCAGGTCATTCGTTTTATTTCCGGGTAGGCTGGTGGCTATAACATTTCACATCCCGTCTCCACAAGGGAGGGGGGTGGACAAAACACCAAAAGGTTCCGGCACATCTTACATGGAATACATCATACAGCGAGAGTCACGCAAAAACAATCGCTCCTGCTTTAAATACTAACAAAAAATGAGGTGAAAAGGCTCAATCGTCGCATACCTTGTAACCCTACGCATCAAGGAAAATCATTTAATGCTTCCTAGTATGGAAGTGAAAGAGGGAAAGATTCTAAAAATAACTCCTTTGAAATATAAATCTAATTATTATTCATTGGTATGTTTTCAGCCTTTAAGTTCCAAAATAGAATACCTCTACACCTAATCTTTACCAAAGACATTTATGAAAAGAATTTTAGTGTTTTTATTAATATATATATATATATATATATATNATATATATGATTAAAACATTTGGTGTGGTGAAAAACTTCAATTTACTGCTATCTTTTGCTAAAGAATTGAAGTTATTAATTTTGAAAAGGAAAATCACTCTGTAATGCAATATTTATGCTCTTTAGCTCCTCTACGTGCCCTTAAGCAAGCAAGTAAACAAAGAAACGCTTTTATTCAAGCATGAAATTTATAAATTCAATCACTTATCTCATATTTTTTCGTTAAATAGAAAGAAATCTATAAAGTACTTTTCTAAAAAATTGGATTCAATATCATAAATAGTTTGAAGGGGGAAAAAAAACCTTTATTTCAAAAGAAGTGAATTTAATCTTGAATTTAATTTCCTAAAGTATAAACTCAATCGAAAATTTAAATATATTTTGCAAATTTGAAGCAAATCTAAATGCCCATTGTTAACACTATTTCTACAAGGCGATGTTGTCATGAGACGCTCTTCAAATTCCTGAGCTCAATTATTTCTCAACCAAAAATTTTTTGAATTGGTGTACAAATATTTGTTCGATTAATTTTGTGATATTTTTTCAACTCATTCTAGATATAAAAACGTGATGATAGGATACTTATTTCTACACAATATTTATTTATTTATTGACATCTTAAAGCAGTGTTGGCAACATTTTGATACGTGTCAACTTTTGATGGTCTTAACCAGGGGTTAAAAGCATGGCATTAAAAGTCCGAAATGAAACTGTCAAGTCCAAAACCTCGAAAATAAACAAATAATTAAATAATAACTTATATTGCATAATTTATAGCATAAATAGTAAATTGGCTATATAGTTTAAAGTTAAATATTAAATTACAAATTTTCTTGTACAACTTAACATATGTTGGGGGGGAAAAAAAAAGACTCGAAAATAAAATATTTATTGGATAAATATACTTGAAATAACTATCAATTAATGCTAACAAAATATCTTCCGGAAACTTTATAGTTGTTAAGTTGTTTTATAGAAGACATTATAACGACGGAAAAAATTGAATACTTTCTTCTTTTTGGAATGAATCATTCCATAGAAAAGAAAATCCCAAAAGCGGAAAGATATGCAAATGGAAAAACTTTAAATTAAAAAAAGTATAAAATTATTATAGTTTCATTCCAAATTAATTTTTGATGCTAATGAAGTTTTTCCTTGGCATTCTAAAAATTGTTTATGCCATCATTCCTTTACGTAAAAAAGGTAACATGAAACTACAAGTTTAAAAGTTAATTACTAGAAAAGCAGTTTTTTTTTCAGAATCCTTTATAATTTTATTATAGTATTAAAATTCATTCTCTTTTATCTTATTTTTTTCTTTTATCCATTCCGTTTAATCTCATGCTAGGATTTAAATGTATAACAGCTAGTTTAGTTGAGAATTTAAGTTAACGACAAAAAAATTATTTTCCATTTTATAAAAGGAAAATTTAAATAGTTGCACTGATAAAGGATTTCAACGAATATGTTTCAAAATCCCTTGAGAAGATAAGAATTGGAAAATGAAATGTAACAATAAAAAAAATATGAAAAATAAGTCAAAATTTGTTCTGTTCGAAAATATAATATATTATTTAAAATAATTGTTGTTAACTTTATACTAATAGTTATACACTAACTTTTTATATGTTTATATAGAGTATTTTAAATTAATGTTTTAAATATACCATAAAAAACTTCACAATCATTATGACATTGTGTGTAGCAGACAAAGTTTTTTAGGGTTTAAACTAGTTTTCGACGCTTATCACATATTAAAAACACAAACCTAGTTTTATAACAGAGTCTAAATTAAGACGATTTTATTTAAAGAATATTAACACCATTTTTCAGCTTAATATCGATTACAATCCCTTTAAAGAATTCCGATTTCAGTTTCAATACAAAACACCGAAGTTTTTGCATAACTTAAGATATTTATTCATTTGTTTTGCACCATGCTGCTTTTCAACAAATATATTTTCAAATTATTTATATTTTGACTAACAATATGAAATTCCGACAGTTTTTTGGAATTAGTTACTTCAAAAGCAAACGTCCCCCTATGGTCAAAAAATACGAAACCGCGATTGGAATAGAGTTAAGAATAAATTGTATTTCTTCTAACTATAATAAGTAAGCAATACCAACAAAACTCCATCTCTCAATAAAAACACTATAAACATATTAACTAGATTATAAGAAATGCATTAAATTTAAAAGTTAGCATACTAAAAGAGCAAAGAACGCACAGCAAATATAAAGAAATTATTTCTATTGTTACTGACTATTCCTCAAATTCTTAGTGGAATTTGTCCAAACTGTAAAACCTTGGGGACAATTAAGAAGATTAGAAATATTTCTTTCACCTTCAAAGTATCTGACAGTTCCCTCTTTCTTCGAAGTAAAATTCTTTCTCCATTTTCCATTACAGTACTTTTATTAAAAAAAAAAAGAATTCTTGTAGGATAAAAACTTTATTTAACGGGAAAAAAGTAAGGTCCAGGAAAAATAAAATAAGAAAACAAAACACAACAAGGATAGAATAAATGATATAAAAAAGGAATTTAACACTTCTACCGTTAATTGAATAAGAAAATGGAAGAAAAACAGATGCGACGATACATTGCGACAGTTTCGTGCAATAGCAATAAGAAAGAAACATTACTTACACAGCATTAATAAAAAAGTATTTCACACAAAGTATTCATTTAAAATAGTTTATTCTTCTTTTTCTGTGTCTGAATTAATTAATTTTAAAGAAATTCTTCAACACATATCAATTGTTGAAATAATTTGACTGAAACATAACTGATATTGGACTAACTGATAAATGAGAACATTTCATAATACTGTCTCAATTGGGTACTTGCAACTCGAGAAAAAGTGAAGTGATTATGCCCAATCGTGTGATTTTAACTAGATTTAACTGGATACATTAATTGGACACAAGCAAGCTAAATCATGCATGTGTCGAACCTGATTGGCTTCTGAATCGACAAATGAAACGATTTACCTACGATGACGTCACTTGCGGGTATCCAATTCCAAAATAAAGGATCTAGTAATGCAAAACATTAATAGCGGAATTATTATTTTCCATCGCGTTTTTATAATTAATTCATTTATTTAACTCATTTATTTATTTCATTTACTTATTTTATTCATTTATTCTATTCATTTCAATCATTTATTTCATTTGTTTGATTTATTTAATTTATTCAATGAATTTTAATTATTTTATTATTTCTTAAAATTATTTAATTTTTTAATAAATTTTAATTATTTTATTGATTTTTTTAAATTTACTTTGTTTGTTTAGCAGCAATTTATGAAAAAGATTCGAATTTTTTTCCAGAAATGTCCCAAAGTATTGAAATGATTTTTGAAACCATGCTGCAATTTCTTTCATTCGATACAACTGATTAGAATAGCCGATTTAGGAGTTATGTGTGTATCTCTTAGAAACTAACTCCTCGCGTTCCAAATCGCAAGTTGCTTACGTCATACTTGAGAAACTTTAAAAATATCTCACAAATTGGTAACAAAAATAGTCCAGTCCTACTAAATCTATAGCTCAGTACACAATGTTTGGTAGCAGCTGTAGAATGAACTAGCTGCCATAATTTAATTCTTGCCAAAATACTTTGTTATACGTTATAGAATTAAAGCTGAAGAAAAAATATTACGCGTTTAATGTTCACTACGATTTTATTTTAAGAGAAATATGATGTATTTAAAAAAATATATGTACTCTACAGTGCCAAAAAAACATTACGTAAAGGAGAAGGGAAAAGAGAAAAATCAACTAGATTCATTGTCGCATTATTATATAAATAATAGAATGAAACTTACTAATCCTAATAATACATAAACGTCTATTGAAATTGTGTGAAATGTAAAGAACTTAAAAAATTAAAATATTGCAAAAAATTTTTCGATCACCATGATAAATCAAAGAGCTTTATACAAATAAATGCATAAAATCCAAACGATCCACAATATCACGATTCATGAAGTTGCAAAGTTACAAGATAAATCCTCACATTTCCCAAAGTTTTCTAGTTTTATGGTTTCCTCGTCGTATTCCTTATTTTCATCCTCAAGTAAAAATTATTATTGGAGCAGTTTTTAAAAAGTTGGCAAAATGTAACACTCTGAAGACGTTCATTTCGCCATTTCGGAACCCAAAAGTACTTCCTTAAAACTCTAGTAACTTCCTAAAACAAACAAGCTTTAAGTAACTTCGAACTGTCAAAGAGAAAAACTTCCATGCCAACTTTAATATCCCATCTCCTTTGTACTAAATTCGGGAGAGGGAATGATTTTATACTGGAGGAACCCAAGAAGCAATAAAAATGGTGTGCACGCCAAGAATTCGAAAACACAAAAGAGGAAGAAATCGTAAACATTCCAAGCAGTCAGAACTGCCGGTTATGCATTTTCCCGCTTTTAGGAATTTCGGGAAAACGGGAGGGGTATTAACATTCAGTTTTAATAACGCTTTACAGACAATTTACGGCGAGTCTCCGGCAGATTCAATACCGGAGAAGACATTTCGGGTTGTTAAGTTAAGGTTTAAATAGTCCCTCATCAAATATGCAAAATGGTTTACCGATTGAATGGGATTTGAAGAGATTTTGTTAAAATTCATCCTTTAAATAATCTACAAAGGCTCACTGATAACAGTTCTGAAGGAAATGAAATCTACTCTTAAATAGTTAATGAAGAAGGCTGAGGTAAATTATATTCTGTACACTGAAATACTACTAATTTATAGTTCACGAAGCCTTCTGCCTCTTTTCATATTGGAATTCTAATTGTAGTCGACAATGAATGAGCTTGGGCAATAGAGTGATAAGCCACACTTTTTCGAAGGTGACATTTTCACATCAAACTATTCCTTGGTATTGTTTCCAGACATATGCTTTTCAAGTTTCATTACATAACAGCACAATACATTTTATTGCCGACGTGGAAATATTGGTATTTTTGTTTGTGTAGAAATCAGTTATTCTACAATTTATTTAGCTAATGTGATCTGTTAAAGTGCCAAAAATTGCTCCATTTCTCAAATTACCTGGGTATACTGCAAACTACCTAGATAATCTGCACAATACCTAAACACCGGTAAAAGAAAAGATAAGATCATAAAGAAAAGATAAGACTTTCTCTATGATCTTTTTTTATGGAAAAGCGAAATTTGAGGAATTGAAACTAGATCTTTAAATTGAACCGATGAATTTTGTTTCGGTGATATTTTATTTTTTAATTTTATTCAGGTAAGTGAACTTCGTCGTTTGCTTTTTAAACATTTCATGTTTTAAAAATTTAGAATTTATTTTTTTCCATTTGTTTCACTTTTGCTTGTTCTTCTGTATTAACTATAGTGCAACATTTTAACGGAGCGTTTCTAATAAATAGACTTAATTCTTTTGTTGTCACTTGCCTCCTATTCGGTGAGACAGAAAACCGGTAACAAGTTAAACTGTGATTGTCAACGTTAAAATTATGTTTCAGAACTAAGAATAATTTCTTTTCCTCCTTTTTCTCTTAAGCTCTCTGGCTTTTTATCAGCGTTTTTATTATGACAGCACTTTAATTTATCTAAATGAACGAAATGAAATTAGTGTCTAACGAGTGTTCATTCAAGATGACTTTTTCTAAGAATACGGCGATGTGAAAAAGTTAAATTGAGATTATTAGTGTTCAATCTCATTTAAAAATTAAGAGCATTTTTTTTTCCTTTTACTTTTATTTATTTATTTTTTTATAGATGCTTTTATTATGAGGCGGCAATTAAGAGGGTTTCTATTAGACTTTAAAATTCACTTTTTCTTGAAAATACAGTAATTGGAAAAGAGATATTTAGCTTTAAAATTTTCTTTCAAAAATTAAAATCGATTTTTATATTTTCTGTTTTGCTTTTGCATGTAATCTTTTTTTACTCTTATTTTTATCCAAGTTTGCATTTTTAAAATCTTTTCTGGTAGTTATCTCTTTTATCATTTTGATAGTTATCTCTTTTAACATGGATAACATTTATCTGGAAAATATTTTTAACGTTCAAGTTTTGTTTTAAGAATCAATACAATAATTTTTATTTTTATTTTATTTCTCTTTTCTTCAACTTCCTTACTATATTTTTCTTTTTTAAATAGCTGTTAGTTAATTAGATATTAAGATAATAAAAAACTATCTTAAACATTTTCATTCAAGTTTTTCCCCCTTTTCCCTGTACCAGTAATAAAGCTAAGTTGTGATTATCTTTCAATAATGACTAAACTTATTTATATATATAAAAAAAATTTGATTTTGCGTTTACGACCATTAACGTTCAACTCCGTAGCCTTGTAATTTTGAACCCAATCCAGAATCCAAGAGAACTCCTGGATCAAGTATTGGGAGAAATTTGCCTTCGTGCATGACTTTTTTGATGGAGCCAACCCACATGTGCGTTATGTAGAGAGGAAGACCGCGAGAACTTCCAATGGTTAGCCTGACGGCAAAGGGACTCTAACCCATGATCCGTCTACCACTGAAGATATTTCAAGTCCGCATTGTGGTTGGTGCAAGCCAGATGCGGATTCGTATCGACCGTCCATCGCTGGGATTCGAACCAGAAGAAAAATATTCTATCAGAACAATAGCTGTATAATAGCTGTTTTTCATATTTTATCACGTTTTATTTATTCACCATTCGACTCGAAGAAGAGTACAATGCATACGAGTACGGATACAGTTACAATTTTTATATAAAATGATTTTATTTCTCTCATCTTAAAATTTTTCGTCAATAAGGTTTTTATAGATAAATGTCACTTCACTAGATAAATGTGTAATATAGTTTTACATTATATATATAAAATATTTTTGAATCATCTTGAAAAATGGAGAACTTTTTATAACTTAACCATCATTTATGGAAATAATAATATGCACTTTTTAGTATAGGATTGTTTTCCGAAGTATTCTGGTTAAGGATCTAATAGAGCTTTTAGGGAGGATAAAAGAATAATGTAAGCTTAAACAGGCATTTCTTTATTGTCAGTACTTTAGCTAAGTAGGAATAAATTTACGCTTCTTTGTGGTGACTGCTTGTGAGGGGACATTATTCATCATGAAAAAGCTTTTACAGGATGTCAACGTTGTTGATTGATACAGGAACAGTCTGCATTAAAGAATTAGTACTTGTAAGATATTACCTTTGAATTGCCATGCAGATATCATATGGTATTTTATTTTTATAGAAAATATTACTAATTAAAATACATTTTTGGTGGTAAATAATTTTTACGGAATGACTTATAAATAATTGACACATTGACACAGGGCACGATTTGTAAAACATAAAGCCTAAAGGTATTGTAGCATGCTGAAACAGGAGGAGACTTCCAAATTTAATGCTTTAAGTGGCCGGATAGAATCGATCTATAATGAACAAGTTTTTAAGAATTATGTAGCAAATTAAATAACCTACATTTAAATTTTTCAACCTTAACTATAAGATGGTTTGACAAGTTCCGATGCCTTTAAACCCATGAATTGGGTATAATATAGCCTACGTCACAGGTTGTGTTGTTCCTACTAAATTTAACCCATGAACGGCATTTTCTGCGAGCCTAACTTCAAGCCACAAATAAACAAACGAAGTATTCGATCGTTTAAATAGCTGCTCGCCAGATTTTATTGCATTATAAAGAAATGTTATTGAAACTAAATACAACTACAACTAAAACAAATAACAGCAACTACTAATAACAATAACTAAATAAACAACAACTAAATTCCATTCGTTTAGCATTGCGTCATATGTTGTTCCTACTAAATCGAAGTAGTTGTGTTTTTTTCATATTATACCCAATTCTGCAAATCAAATCCTACATTTACAAGTAGATATATACAAACATTTTCTTTTAAATTTTTAAATAATTTTTTTCATTAAAAACATGAATGTATAGTTAATACATAGAGATGGATGTTGCAAAATCAATGAACAGTTTGTTTAAATAATTGTTTTAAATCGTCTGCCAACTCTAGTAAATATAATAACAGCAACTCTGGCTGGTTGCTAGGCAACCAAACGACTTTTTCTTGTAATTAATGTTTTATTTGTCATCTGTGTATGTCAGTGGAAATAAAAGAATACAATCGCTGTAAAAGCTAACAATGTCTACGTTTTGCAGGTATTTTTGAAATACTTGAAACAGGGATAAATAACGCATACGTCCCTGATTGATCCGGTTATTTAGATAACTCGGTTAATCGACTTTCCGATAAAGGGCACTCTACTGTTAAAATATTTGATATAGATATTAAATTATTCTAAAGCATCCGGACAAGAACATTTTTTAATGTAAGGTTTATTTTTAAAATGCGACGATAACACAACTCTATTGAGCTTCTCAGACATGCTTGAAATTAATTTGAAACAGGAGTTAATAAAAAACGTCCTTAATCAATTCGGTTATTTAGAGAATTCGATTAATCGACATCCGGAAAGACAGCACTCTACTATCAAAATATTTAATATAAATATTAAATGAATCTATAGCAAACTAACAAGAGCATTAACGAAACGTTAGAGAAAACCACCACGTCAAACTATAACAGCAATAAAGGATACACACAATTTTTTTCCTTCATGTCACGTCTCCAACTAAGTGAAAAATCACAGACGAAGTTCTATTCATCCGAAAATAAAGTGGGAAGAAAGAAACCCATGAAAACGTTTCACAATACGTGATGGTGATACTGAAGAAGCGCGAGAATGCATTGAAAGGTGAAGATATCATTTTATAGCAACCAGGTCGAAACATAAAAAAGATCATTTATCTCCCGAAATTCAACCCAACTGTTTTATTTCCATCATTTTACGGGTCTGAAATTAGAGCCTCCTCAAATATGGTTTCAGTTAAATGTGTTGTTAAGAATAATAAAAAATGAAACTTAATTTTGTGTTGTCATAGATTAAATAAAAGGAATTTGGCGGAGGATTTGAAAATAACAATTTTCCTCCTTCACATTTTCACACATTTAAGCGTTATTATGGCCGTCGCATGCGCATGAAGATAATAAAATATAGAAAAAAATATAAATAAAAATTTAAAAAATACAATAATAACGTCAGCTAGAGCAGCACTCCCCAACCTTTTTATCACCGTGGACTGGTCACTTTACTGCGGCCCGCTCAGGGCCGGATTACCCATTACGCCAGACTAGGCCATGGCCTGGGGCCCCCAATGATTAGGGGCCCCCTTAGAATGGACTTTTTGAAAATAAATTTTAAAAAATTAAGAAAAACAGTGATTTTTCAAAATTTTATGATTATTTTTTAGTTATAATTTAATAAAATAAAGTAAAATTTAATTTATTATCATTCATTTTTATTTTAAATATGCTTTCTTAAAAAGATACATAAATACTTTTATATTTGAATAAATAAAAAATTTAATCTAATGGCCCCAAAAATTTGAATGGCCTAGGGCCCCGCTTAATCCGCTCCTGGGCCCGCTAAAGGAGGGGTGGAGGAGGCACGGACGTTAATTGTTCATATTTTAGAGGGTCGTGATTTAATAATTTTAATTTCATTGTATTTAAACATGCCTTCAAAAGAATAAGCAGCTACATAGGCGGTATTTTAATGGTTTTATTCTAGGGAATGCTAGCTAAAGAATTAATAAGCCTTCCTTAATAAATTTTACTTTACTATGCACCCATGAAAAATTACCCACCGACTTCAGTTTAATTCTCTAAAGTGCGAAAACTGCTCAAGGCTACCTAAAAGTATTCTCCGAGAATCCAAAAGTTCTCTAATCTAAGCACGCTTCGGGAAATATGTGCCAAGTAACCCCTTCTGAGGCCTGTAATTGGATTACTTGATTAAAGATACGTCATTACACATTGTCCTTGGGAATAGCCTGGGTTAGTCTTGAGTCAAGAAATGTTGCATTTTATACGGTTTTATTTGACATGCCTGCTGAAGTTCTTGATGAGGACGCGCAGAATGCAGCCTTTATTCCTGGTGCTTGCTTGCACCTTGTCTCTTCGATCAGGATAATGAGTATTATGAATCACGTGACCTCAATCTGCATTGGACATGATTACGGGATTTATAAAAGACACTGTTGATTCTGCGATTGATTATCGTTTTGAATTATGTGGTGATTCTAAAGCCCTTGTTTGTTAGAATTTACGTATTTATTAGCTTATGATTCGGTTAATTAAAAAGACTAATTCCGCAAAGAAGCTCTTCAAAGAATAATACTAGTTGCCAGATATATTTAATTAATGCTATGGATTTAAATGCATTTATTGCAAGCATGAAATGACAATAAATCAGTCAAATTAGCCTAGACCTGAGCATATATAGTGAAGCCTGTGTAAATTGACCAATTGCAGTACACAGCCTTAGTGGTTAACTTAGGTGGCCAACTTATTGAAGGAAGGTAAGTTATTGTTGTTGTTTTTTATCATTTCTTGGAATTATGTTATTCATAGATATTATCAATCAAAACATGGATAAATATAATAAATTTTTTGTCACAATTTTTTTATCAAATGCTCGCCCCATACATTTTAGGAAATAAGACTTTTCATGGAAATTCTAAAACATATTGTAACCTAATAAAGAGTTTTAAGAGAAAACCGTCATTGATCAACTTATAAAGAGTTTAGAATGACGAATTTGATTAATTGCAGAGGTCAATACATAAGTTAGAACAGAGGCTCATGTTACAAAAATTTTGCTCCTTCTTTTTAGATAGGATGAATTTGGTTCTTATACTAATCGAGGTTAACTTAGACAGTTGGCCCATTAGACAAGTTCCACTGTATTAAATATAATAGGTAAGTTCTTTCATATTACATAGGATAAATTCGGTTCCTATACTAATGGTCAACTTAGACAATTGATCCATTAGACAAGTTTCACTGTATTAAATATAATAGGTAAGCTCCTTCATATTACACAGGATAAATTCGGATCCTATACTAATCGAGGTTAACTTAGACAGCTGATCCATTTGACAGGTTTCATTGTAAAAAAATAATAGGTTATCTATTGGTATAACACACATAGCTTTTTTAACATTCAAAAGATATAAGATAACATTGAACTGTGGTAGACGACGATGAGAAATAACTAGAATGACACAAATAAAAAGGAAAAATATCAAGACAGTCATCTTCAAAACTTAGATAAAAATAGTTGAACTTGAAGAATCCTAAATAAGTAACAGACATTTCCTAAAAAAACATAAATGACGTTACATGCGGTATCCTTTTAACTTAATTTTGTTTACGTTTCACCTCTCAGCTTATTTTTTCTTCCATCAGGTTTTGAAACATCATTTTAAAGAAGAATCTCGAAAAAAAAAAGTTTTTTTTTTTTTTTGGAAGATGATGTCGACAAATTTCTTATTTCTAAATTCTAGTTACAATTCTAATGGAAAAGCATTATTTTATCTTCGAAATGAAAAATATAATAAATGTTTTAAGCCTTTCAATCATTAAAAAAAATTTGGGGGGGAGTTCAATTCTCCGTATTGAAATCAAACTTTAAATATACGACTTTGTAAAAATTACCAACTATTCGACTGATAGCGTTTAAATTTTGTATTTTGCCATTTAAAATTACATTCTTTAAAATGTATAAAAAAAATTTATATCTTACAAATCAAACTTTTTTCCACTATTATTAAATAAAATAATAAAAAATATAAATATTCATTAAAAGTTATTTTTTGCATGGAATTATCTTTAAATAAACGTGAGCAAAAAATTGTCAATTCGTCTAAAAATTATCTCGAAAAATGGCAAAGTAAGCAAAAAATAAAACTAGCAGTAAGGGGCCCAAACTTAGGATTACTCTATTGACCAAACTATGGAGACTAGCCTAAAAATAACCAGTCGCCACTTGGTGAGTCAACAAAACAAAGTGGCGACTTAAATCAACAACCAGTCACTTTTTCCCCAATTTTTTATTGCCGTAGATTATTTCCAATCTGATTTTTTTTTTTTTTAAATATAATTTAATCCTAGAAAAAGAAGATTGCGAAGAGTGGCTATTAAATAAAAAGATATGAAATGTTAATTTGATATGAGTCGGTGACCCATTGATATTGGTCACCGACTCATTAGGTTGAAGGAAAAAGTGGCTACTAAGTTATTCGACTCTACTGGCCACTGGCCACTAACAGAAAATTTACATTTTCAGGTCTAATAGGGACCATATTTCCACGATTCTGGTTACCGTTTATGTTGTGGATGTCAGCTCTGTCGAAAAAATGGCATATTTATTCAGAGAAAGTAATTTTGGTAACTTAAAACAACGTCTACACTAATTAGTTAACATGTTTGAGGAAAGTAAAGATCTGATCATTAGATCAACAGTTATTCAGGGTGGTCCATTTATTTATTTATTTTTTGCGAGCTATGCATTTAAAAAGATAAAGTAGTGAATTAAAAAAAGAATATAGTACAATAGAGGTGTTCAAACATTTCAAACACAAAATCACTGTTGGTTCAATTAAGATACCTCATTCCAATTCGTTATTGAACTAATAAGTGAACCTATTGAACCAAAACTAAACTCGTTTACTTTAATGAAATTTTGTAAAAAGTATTCGATTCTAAATCAATGAGTCTAGTCTTCTTACCGATTTTGTAATTGTTTATTCTCTATTGATCCTCTTACCGATTTTGTAATTGTTTATTGTTCCTCTTACCGATTTTGTAATTGCTTATTGTTCCTCTTACCGATTTTGTAATTGTTTATTGTTCCTCTTACCGATTTTGTAATTGTTTATTGTTCCTCCTACCGATTTTGTAATTGTTTATTGTTCCTCTNGATTTATCAAATAATGTCTATTCTTCTTACCGATTTTGTAATTGTTTATTGCTCCTCTTAACGATTTTGTAATTGTTTATTGTTCCTCTTACCGATTTTGTAATTGTTTATTGTTCCTCTGACCGATTTTGTAATTGTTTATTGTCTATTGTTCCTCTTACCGATTTTGTAACTGTTTATTGTCTATTGTCTCTACAATTCAAACTTTAATTGGCAAATGTTTTTACATTTCATAATTTTTAATTAACTATTGCTTTAACTGATTTTATAAGTTATAATAAGCATACCTTTTTTTATTTAAAGCATTTTATCAAATTCTTGTTATTTCATCTTGTTGAAAATTTTGACCTCATAATTTACAATCCTAGATTTATAATTTAAGTTTTAAAAAAAATGAATTAGGATTTTTTTTAAAAAATTCGTAAAATCCTTTTATTTTAAATTTTTTTAATTTTAAAAATTTATTTTTTCACAAAACTTGTAACTTTTAGTTACCTTGATCACTTGGTTTCATAAATTTTAAAAAATTTTTTTTATTTCAAATCATTTTAACGAATCGTAAGTATTTCGATTTGAAGTAGATTTTGTTTTTATTTATTATCCCAGATTTATAATTTCAGTAACAAAGAATTTTGTTCAAAAGTATTCTTTATTATATTAAAGAAAACTTCAAATGGCTGAATGTCTTTAAATTTGTAAATACTTTATAAGAATTTTAAAAAATCCATCTAGTAATCAAAAATATCGATAGCGTCAAACACTTCCAACTCACTTTCAATTTCCCAACACTCACTAAACTAAAAAATAGTTCGCATTAAATTAATTCCAAAAAATGTACGGTTGAAAACAATAATCGAATTACGATGACGCTGATTTTGATTAAATTGAGTTAAAAGCTAAACTTACTTACGAGACAAAAGTTTTCCATTAAAACTGATTTAAAATTACACAATGGAAGAAAGAAAAAAGTGAGTTTGCGAAATTCAGATAAAATTGAGGATAGTGGTTTAAGTAAAATGGATTAAGTTTTTCATCCAAACTTAAAACACAGACTCTTATTAAGAATTCAATTTCTGTTAAGAATATCCTCTTCTTTTAGGCTTTGGAAGTTGATTTTAATTTATTTTAATAAAAGATTCCGTTAAGTTTAGTGTGTCACACGCTTCATAATAATAATTAATAATTCTGAAAAAAATCACTGGAAACTATTATAATTATTAAGCGATTAATTAATAAATTATTTCACAAATACTAAATAGTAAAAGCTGGAAAAAAATGAGAATGAAAATCATAAAGTTTTATAAACTTTAAAATTAATAAATGTCCAAACATTTTACCATTTGCCATTAACGTTTATCAGCTTTTAAAAAACATAGACTTAGAATAAATTATAAGTTTTTTTTTTCTTTTTTACTAATTGTATTGACAAATAATAGATATGAGTTCATTACTGTTTATTGCTTACCATTTTTCCATTTTCAAATAATGAATAAACTTTTTTTTCCTGTGTTAAGTTACTCAACGTAATTTTTAAGCCAAAANATCCCCCCCCCCCCAAAAAAAAAAAATAATTAAAACACGAATATAGTGAATTCGCTTATTACGAGCTCTGATTTAACGATATTATGGGATTAACGCGGAAATTTCTGATAAATGACTTTTGTAATAATGAAAGGTATAGATAGAGCCCCGTTACAGCTTTAGAAAAGAAAAAAATAAAGTTCGCTTTAAATTAATTGTAATTAAAAGCAAACTTAGATAAGTGGTGAATTTAAATTAATTGTAATTTTTAACTCCCTTGTAGTTTTTAGGAGAAAAAAAAGTTAACTCGGATTTATGGAGAAAATTTTCCTTAACTTATTAATATTTTTTCTGACATTTTCAATAAGTATTTAATTGCCTTGCATAACACTACTTCAGTTAAATTTCTTCATAAATTGTATGTAGGCAAACAAAGAGAAACAATGTGTATCTCTGATAACCATTCTCAACGATTATTTCCTTCCTTTCTTTCTTTTTTTTTTTTAATTTTATGTTAATGTAAACTATATTTTAGCTCATTCATTTTCTATATATGCATGAATTAAAATCAAATTAAGAACCCGACTAGATACCGTTCTAGATCTGCGAAGTCAACTGTCTGACATAAAAACCAATCTTAAGACTAATATTAATAAAAAGATTTATTTCTCACTCAGTCATTAAATATTTTAAAAATAATTAATAAGATTTAGATCATTACATATTTTCAAAATAATTAGTAGTGTTTCGTTAATTAATATATTCCCAATTGTTAATGAAATTTATTCATTAAGTCTCGGGGTTTCGAGTTTTTTTCACTCTCTTATTAGCATAAATTTCCATCCTCAATGTGTACATTTTTTTTTCTTTTTTTTTTTAAGTTACACTCTCTTTTTAGTATTAATTTTGAATCCTCAATGTGTATTTTTTTTATATAATTATCACTCTCTTTTTAGTATTAATTTTAAATCCTCAAAGTGCATTTTTTTTTAAAATTATCACTCTCTTTTTAGTTTTAATTTTCAATCCTCAAAGTGTATTTTTTTTTTTAAAAAAAAAAATTGTTTTTGACAAGGATTTTAAAAAGAAATATCAAGGAGGGGGGAGATAACAGAACACCTTGTAAGGTATAAATTGAAAGTTTTGGTAAAACAGAACTCTACACAAAGAACATTTTTTTCGTTTAATAAAACTACAATCACAAATACAGTTACATAATTATAAGTTTTTATCAGAAGAAGAAAAATTATAACAGGACTAATATTTATAATGCGAAATTAAAACCGAATCTTTCTTTTCTTTCTTTTTTTGCCATTAAATATTTCAGTATGTATGTTTTCAGTATATTTCCAGTATGTTTTTCATTATTTACGATCAAAGTTTTGTGCGGAAATATATTGAAATAAAAATTTATTAAAACTCTTTTTCACTAATTTCAGCTACTTAAAAAAAAGGACAAATAAAAAATTTATTATGACATTAAAAGTTCGACAATCCGATCCCCCCTCCCCTAATCAAAACATTTTGTAAACATTATATATAATTTCTGTTTCTTAATTTTTCTGAAAGAATTAACATTTTTTTTTATTTCTTTCAACACTAGGAATAATTTATTTATTATCAGTCGAGGGCACATAAGACTAAAAGTTCTTTTTTTTCCCGCTGATATCCTTTTCTAATAAGCTTATGCAGCATTGATTTGTATTGTGTGGTTTTAACAGAAGTAATGCCGGATTTATCAAATAATGACTGCAATATCATTAAATCATTTCTAAATGATCCGTTAGATGGCAACACTAACATAATGACATCTAAGCCTACATTTGTATGTCAAGGTCAAATTAGTAGGTTACGGTGTTAACTTATTTTTCTCTAAAAAATATTAAAACACAATTTGCATGTTTGGAGACAGAAAAGGAATTACTGATATATAATTTATCATTTTTCACGGGGAAATTTTATCTTGTAACGTTGAACAAAGGACAGCTTAATTAAACCAACGTGGTTTTACTAACTTCCTACAAGTGAATTATTGAATTCAGGATTATGTATGAATCATACTAGATTTAAACTGAAGTTAAAATAAGAAATAGTAGCTACTGACGAATTTTAAAAATCAATTACGATTATTTTATTTCACTACAGCTAGAGTAATAATTGCTGCCAGGTGTAAATTTCTAATTGAATATTAATCTTAAAATGTAAGCAGAAGTTCATTTTTAATAATTTGTAATGAACAGGTCAAAAAAGCTTTTAAACATCTAAAAAAATTCAATTAAAAAGAAATTTTGTATCAATTTCACAGTAACAAAATTGTCTAAATGGTAAAAAAAAAAAAAAATAGTTCCACTTTTATTTAAATGCAAAAATTATACGATCCATGAACATCAAAATATCACGCATCATTTTGGAAATTTATAAATAGCAAAATATTAAAACATATTTTTGTCCAATGGAAGGAAGTTCAAAATATTGGTATAAATAAATAATACAAAAGAACAGAATTTTACCTAAAAGAAATGGACTCATCGATAGTTTAATGTAATTATGTTCACAAATGGATAAAATATATGCAATCAAAATTATTTTAATATATACTGTAACAGAAATATAGGAAGTAATATTGAGAGGTTTTGTTTTTAACTTCTCAAATTCGACGAAAGATAGCAGCACTGAAAATTATTTACCACAAAGTATTCATTTGAAAATCTAAAAATTTGATTGTAAAACTCGGCAACAAAGGGATTTAATTTTTTCAGTCAAAATAAAACATTCAACGCAAATATATCATATATATCAAAGTTCAATATAACATAATTCACGAAAAAAAGAAAAAATATTGGATTTTGTAATAATGGGAATAAAAGTGAAATACGTTTTCTAAACATTATTTCCTAACAGATGGCAGCACGAGCAAAAATGATTTTTTTTTCTACATGCGCACAGTTATAAAATTTCTTTAAGAATTAAAATTATTTATAGCAGCGAAAGAATAAAGAATGTTTCCAACATAATATATTTAAACATTTTAAGACATACCTTACAATAACCGTTTCTCAAAGAAAATAAGGTAAAAATTAAATCTTTGCATCGTATACAGTGACATTTTCTTAGTTTTGAATAGTACGAGATCTAAGTTTCGGAGAGATGATTGTTTATATTTTAGAACATTTTGATTTAATAATTTTAATTTAATTGTAATTAAACATGCCTTCAAAATAAAATACAATTGCATACGCAATATTGGTGCGGCTTCACGTAACGTCTCTCAGCTCTCGGTTAATTTAAGTTCCTATGGCGGCTCGTTTGAACCACGGACCAGTACTGGTCTGCAGCCCGGTGGTTAGAGACCACTGATTTTAAGTGCCACTAGAAAGTCTTTTATGGTTCATCCAAAAAGAAAAAAAAAATCTTGTGTATATTGTTGTCATCTAAAACATCTGATTTTTTATAAGAAAAAATATGAATTTTAAAAAAATTCTGACACATTTATCGAATTTTGAATTTAAAGAATGCTTTATTTTTTATCATTTAAAGTGGCAAAAGAACGTCTTCTGTAGTTCATAAAAAATAATAATAATAACAATAACAAAAAATAAAAGAAAGAAAGAAAACACATGTGATTGTAGTATTTAGTAACACGCCAGTTTGAAAATTAGGCCAAGAAAAGAAAGAGCCGGAAATTAATAGTTAATTAATTTTTTATTTTAAAATTAAATATTTCTAGTTATCGTGTTAAAAACAAAAAATTAAGGAGAAAAAAAAACTTGTACTTCACTACTTTTCAGACCTACTCCTCTTTGCATAAAACCTATACTTCACAAATTTCCAGTTCCCTGTTTAAAGAATTTTAGCAGGAAAAACACCTTTGCAACTAATTTTAGATTTTTTATTTATATTTGTCAGTAAAATAATTTTAATAAACTACTTGTTGGGATGCATTATTTTCATTAAAAAAAAAAGTTGAAACACTTCTGCTTCGAATTACAAATCCGTCCAGCATTAATTCTACAGATAACTTTATTATATATATACATATAGCACAATAAAAACAAAAAGGCTAAAATGAAAAAAGGAAGAAATTTAATAAGTTTTATTAATTTTTAATATGATCGAAAAGAATATGCAGAAATGTTTATTTATATTCAAAACCAACTGGACAAACTCCTTCAAAATTTGATAAAAAAAGGCAATCGATACCTAACTTTAATAAAAACTTCTTTTCTAATTTATATTTTTACCATGTGCAAATCCAATTCGGGCAAATCCGTAACTATGTGCGAAACGGGCAAATTATGTTTCTCTCNTATATAATGATGCGGAATTTCTTTTTTTCACTATCTTTTTAATTTTTTTATTATTATAGAACCACAACGCGTATTTCATTTAAATTCAGCGAAATATCAGTTTGAAATTCTAACAGTACTAATTTCCTCTTCAATTTGTTTTCTCTCTTCCTTTCTCTCTCTCTCTCTCTCTTCTTCATTTTTTTAAATAAATATTAATTTTTCAATATTATTAAAATTGTATAATTAAATATCAACCTTAATAATAAACTATCCAGTACAATATTATTACCTTGCGCACATCCATTTTCAGGTCTATCCTTGGTAACTAACAAATCAAAAGCGCTTCAGTACTACAGTAAGAACGCGTCGTAAAAAAAAATCTAATTACGCTTTTAACTCCATTTGCGCTTCTGTTTTCATATTTTGTAATCTGGCGATCTCATTACGAAAATATTTAAAATCATTCTTGAAAGATTCCGGTGCATTTAAATTCGCTAGTTGCGTTATAGATTTCGTTTTGTTCTGTATTTTCCTTACATTTTATTTTCTGTTCTTTGCTTGATATATTTTTTAATCAATGTGTTCGATTTTCGTTTTCGTTTCAATTTTTTTCTCAGCACTCTCCACACTATTGTATTGATATATTTTGCTTTGGCTATATTAATACAATATTAGAAAGCACTTCTTTTTGCAGATATAATCGTGTGAGCTGATCACGAGATATCTTTTCACTATTTTGCTTTCCTAGTTTTTCAATATGTATTTTTTAAATTTTTCTTAAAAATATTTTTTTAAATATTTTATTTTAATAATTTTTCTTCTTTCTCTTTTCATTAATCTTTATTATTTTCTATGTTTTCTCTATATTTTTGAAAGAAAGAAATAAAATAAAAATGTCATGATCCGCATGAGCAAGATCCAGTCCTGAACAAATATCTAAACCCACGTCCATAACAAATATCTAAATGAAGTTCCAAAAGATTTATGTACTTTCCAAAATTTATCAGGATTTTGATAAATCTGGATACTTTCTGAGAGTAAAACACTACAACTACGCCTTTTCTGGAAAAGATAAGAAGGAGGGATTCTTGGAGCGGAAACTTTAGCAAGTATCTATCTTACCTTGCACACGATATTAGGTTATCAAAGAGGGTGGATACGATTTCCTGGGAGAAGAAAGCCAGACAATTTTCCGAGAGTGGAAGAATCACGTGACGCAAACAAAGTCACGGGAAGGGCACAAGTGGGTCAACTTGTCAAAATGTCGACAAAAAATTGATAACATCCAGGTTCGTCCAAGCTTGAATATTTTTTTTTATAATTCCCCCGTTAAAGCAGAGGCACTTTTTAAGTTAAAACAAAGACAGTAGCATTTACTTACGATAGGGCTTAAAAGGTAGGAAATGTTCAAAATTTACCTGATTTTTTTTATTTATTAACTATTATTTAAATTTTTTTATAGAATGAGAATTATCCAATGGGAAATTTCGGATTTTTTTTTCCTTTTGTCTTTTACATAAATGTTCTATTCTTTTATTCTTTCCTTTAAAAAAAAAAAGAAAGAAAAGAAAAAGGGAATAAGTCGTGCTGGTATTACATTTGAATGAATGGTTTAAGAGGAATTTGCTCCAAATCGAAATAAGTGTTTCTTAGTGAAAAACGGTACTGAGCCAGAAGAATGCACGGATTATCTAAGTTTGTATTCCATTGATGCAGATAGAACACCGGTGCCCTTTTTATAAACGTGTTTTTCTGATGCTTTAATTTCAAACAAAAATATATTTTGGTTCTTTTTTTTTTTAATTATAAAATATATATAAACAGTTACTAAAAAATCTTTTAGATTAGCGGATTAATATTTGTACTAAAATATAAAATCCAAAACAAACAATATGATTCTTTTTTTCCTCATTCATATTCAGAAATTTATCAATAATTGATTTTGTAAATTAAAATAAAATTTCTATGATGAATAGCTATTTCTCTCAGATCTAAATAGTTACAAATTTGTTTGGAAGATTTGACATTCAACAAAGAAAAAGACACCAGGTGTTTCACGTTGTGTTTCATAAATAAAATTATTAAAATCTTAAATATAATATTTTTCACTTATTTTGACCTAAACTAATAGAAAATAATGAAAAAAAATTTATAAAAATTCTGCGGGTTAAAGGAATTTGTCGTATCAAAATAGTTGTAAAGTAAAAGAAGTTACCAAAATGGAGAACGTACAGTTTAACCTGTTCCATATTCTAATAAACGGTTAACAGGGACGATTTATAGAGGAAGAAGGTATGAATAAGGAACAAACAGTTTTGATTTTTTATTGGAATAAACAGTTTAAGGGATTTATTTTGAATCAAGACAACTCTTTCGTAGAGGAAGAAGGTCCTAAGTTGTTCCCTAACACAATACTTGCGGACACCATGTGCCCGTCACTGTGCGACCACGATAAAATATTCCAGTTAGCAATATCAGGGAAAAAATATTCCATTCAGCAATATCAGGGAAAAATACTCCAGTTAGTAATATCAGGGAAAAACATTCCAGTTAGCAATATCAGTGAAAAATATTCCAGTTACTTAATATCAGGGTAAAATATTCCAGTTAGCGATATCAGCGAAAAATACTCCAGTTAGAAAGTAATATCAGTGTAAAATACTCCAGTTAGCAAGTAATATCAGTGTAAAGTATCCAGTTAGTGATATCGTGGGAAATATTCCAGTTAGCGATATCAGTCTAAATATTCCTTCAGTTAGCAATATCAGTCTAACTATTCCTTCAGTTAGCAATATCAGGTTAAAATATTTCAGATAGCATTATCAGGATAAAATATTCCAGTTAGCAATATATGAATATGTAAAAATTCCAACTAAAAATTTACTTCGAAAATATAAATAGTATCTAGTATTGAAAAATGTGCATTATGCACAATATTGTTTGCAACTTATGCACTAAGATCTTTAATTACAAAGAATAGAAAAAAGGTAACTAATAAAAAAATAATTCGAGAGATAATACCTGTAATATTTTAAAAAAAATTGCACAGAAGTTAAAAATCACAACTGGCTGTTGACACCACTAATTATTAACTGTTAACTCAGCAAAAAATAGCCAATAGAAAAATACGTAATCGTAAATTTTTATGGCTAGCTTTGTTTTTAAATAAAATTTTTTGAAATTTTTCAAGATATTTCGCATAAATAGCGTACCCCAGCTAAACTGTTTCCGTACCCCTGGGGGTACGCGTACCACACTTTGGGAAACACTGCGTTACAGCATATGCAAATCATTCATCTTATATAGATTATCGAAATAGGGATTCAAAAGAATGAATGAATAACCATTGACTCCGAGATTATCGTATTTCACAGGGAAAAAAAAGAGATTTTTAATTAAACAAGAGGAAAAAACTCAATTTTGACTTTAATAAAAACAGCGAGAAATAAAGACGTTAAATTTTTTCTCTCCATAGAATTTAGTTTTATTTTAATTGTTTTCGTAGAAGATAAAGATTTTTTTTTCGATTGTGGTTCTCGCTGTCTTGCACGAGAGGAAGATATAAGGAACTCGAAATTAAGGGTTGGATCATTTCAACGGTTGGTCGATTTTTATCACGTTTAGCAGGAGGTAAATGTACTTTCTAAGCAAGGAGTGATGAAGGAAGCTTAGCGACTGTTTTTATGAGGAAAAATATCATTCAAAAAAATCATTATATAATTTTATGCTTGCCAAGAAGGATTTAATTACGACACTAATTAATGAACAATCATGACAAGCAAAATACTTTGCACTATATTCATTTACGGCATAGTCAACAGGGGTCTGTCCAGACATTTTGTGAAAAGGTCCGGTTTTCGTGAAATTGTGAAAAAATTACTCACATTCTTTCAACCAGGGTCCTGCTTTTGTGAATTTGTGCAAATAGGGTCCGGTTATTGCAAAAAACTTTTTCAAGGAGTTTTTAAATTGTAAATAGATACAAGATTATGCTCAGCACTGTAAAATTATAATTAAAAAAATTAAATTTTCGAAATTAAATAGCAATTGCTGCTACTAAATTAAAGATGCAACATACAAATATTTGGTATTTAGCCTATACTGCTGACCGCAGAATATTCATTTCGGACGAATAATGGAAGAATCATCTGCCGAAGACAAACTTAATTCGTTTACATCCATCTTTCTTGTTTTCTGCTCTGGGAAGGGTTTATTCAATTAACAAAACAATAATGAAGATAAACAAATTTGTGAAGGATCCGATTAAAAGAAAATTCATTTTGTGAAGAGACCGTTTTTAAGTTAAAATATTTTGTGAAGGGTCCGTTAACGGACCCAAATTTCTTCTAAACAGATCCCTGGTCAATAAATCTAATTCAATCATCATGAATCAGGATAACTATTCCTGACTTGGTATTTTGTATTTTTTGTGATAGCTTTAAGTCAAATTAATACTCATAAAACAAATAGGCTCATGAAGCTAATTTTTATGTTGACATATACGTTGACGTTAACCTTAACTTAACCTTCATAAATTAACCTTCTCATACTTTTTATACATAAACCAATTTTTTGTTTTCAATTTGAAGTTTCTCTTACCGAATAAAATATGCAAACGGACAGTGTTTCGTAATTACCGTAATCTATCTCCGTTTCGTAATAACCGTATTTAGAATCCTTCTCGAAAAATGAAGTAAAAATTTTTTCCCCCGATTTGGAGGTTGGAATAAAATTAAAATCGTTATCAAAACATGACGAATCATTGACGTGGAAGGCATTATTTTTTATTTTACTTTATAACCGGCTTAGTACAGCCGATCCAATTTAGAGTTTACAACTATCAATATTCAACTTCGTAGCTTTGAAATTCTGAACGCAGAATACAAGGGAACTGCTGGATGAAGCATTGAGAGAAACTAGCCTCCATTGAGGACTTTTTTGGTGGAACTTAACCGCATTTGCATTACATGGAGAGGAAAACCACGAAAAGGGGATTCTTAGCTAATCAGTCTACCAATGAGGTTTATTTTTACGTCAGCACTGTGGTCGGTGCAAGCTGGGAATAGAATATGTATCAACCAGTCACCTCAGGGATTCAAACCTGGGTTGCCTCAGATCCCCTGAACCATCGCGGCTCTGGAAGGCAATATTAACACATCAAAGCCTGGTTGATTGTCGGAAGCTTGGCTTTGGCCAAGGTCGGAAGAAACTGAGAGGAAGGTCGGTTATTAGAAATATCGTCTAGTTTCATCCAGAAATTAAACTGGTTTTAATTTTCCTAGTCACACCTTCCTTAATAGAGATTCGATAGATTTATAAAACGTTTCTGTTTCTTCTCATTTGAAACTAAATAGTTTAAAATGGTGTAAAAATTTGAAAACGTAACAATTCAAAAAAAAATTTCGACCTTAATTAAATAAAATAATAAAATAAAAAAACTGATATAAAAAATTATTTTTTGCGTAGAATCGTCATTGGATAAAAAAAATTTATAATTGTGGGGTGAAAATGTTCCGATTCATTTAAAAACATCTAGAGAATAGGATAGAGGAACACCCCCCAGTGCGAAATTAACATTAACACGTTGAATGCCACGCTAATTTTACATGGCTTGCCCGTCTGGCCGAACGGCAAAGATCTACGTACTAAATTTGCAAATATTAGACAGATTTTTCTAGCTTTTTAAAAGGTTTAGCATCTGAAAAAAGTGGTGAATTATATAAGCCTACGAATTGTTTAGAAATCGTGGGGTATAAAAATCTACTAAGTTGAATTTATTAAACCAAGAATCACAATTAATAAACTACCACTTGAAAATATTTATTCGTTGACCGGAACAAGTTGGCATCTCTGTGTATATAGACAAAACTACTTTTGTGTGTCCTATATTGCATTAATTTCTTCAAATCATTTTAGTAACGATAATATAAAAAAAAAAAAAAGAATTAAAAATTTAGTCGAATTATGTGCTTCTAATAATCTTGGATCGCCGGTAACCGGTGAGCCCCGTAGCGCTACGAACAAACTCAATGCCGGTCACCGGTGACGCCCATACAATTCAACGTGTTAAGAAGCTCGATCGCATTTTTAGCTTAACTCTTAGGACCGTTAAATAACCCAAACCCCAAGGAACTGAAGCGTATAGATATACTTGACAATATAAAATTTGAATACTATAAAAAAATATGAAAATTATATTAAAAGTTGATAGATTTTAAGCGCTCAAATATAGGCATCCATTCTCAAGACTCACCAGACGTGAACGAAACGCGCTTAATTGAAACATGTCGACTTTTACTATTTTCATACTTTTTGAAGCAAATGAAGTTTTTATATCATCAAGTAGTGGGACCCATATTTTTCAGATTGCGGTTACCCCTTATAATTTGAGGGCCAATAATTTTAAATCTATCGAGAAGAAAAAATTGAATTTATTTAAAGAAAGTACGTTTTTGAGTTAGATTTCGTAACTTAAAAATTAGCCTCCGCTAAATAATTGGCTTATTATTTGAATCGTTAAGGAAAGACTTGCTGAAGAAAAGATAAAAGAACACCATTCTAGAACAAGTTAAACCAATACCTATTATTAAGCCTGCTAGGAGGAAAGCATTAACTTCGATTCATAATGCCGAAAATACTCCATTAATAGACATGGAATGATTTTTCAGTTAATTCTTTTACATAAATTCGCGATTGCAGCAGGGGTTCGAAATACGGCGGAATTACGTAACTTAATCGATTACAAAACCGCAGGGCAATTCCCTTCTTGCATGATGAAATCTTCCAAGAAACAGATGGAGCTGAGTTTGAAACCTATAAAGAAATCTTAAAAGAAGTCCCTATTCCAGCAATGAATGGATAAAGATTCATTGAAATATAAAAACTGAGTCGGAAAAAAACTTCTGTTTAGTTGGCCTTGACTTTATCGAGCTCTCAGATTATCGGTGTTAAAAATAAAACCTGACAAACTGACACTAAGTTTTTGAAGACACAGAACAAATTCGATTCCAAGAATAAAGTAGGAGACGCTGGAATCAATTCCAAATGCGTCCACCAAGGTCTTATAAATTAATTATAACTAGTCGATGAAGTTCATCGCAATAAAAAATAAAAGGTATAACGCAAAAATGTTTTGAGAATATTTATTGTACTATTACTTCAATAAACATAGACCCAAGTTTTTTTGAATAAAATTATATACATGGGGCCCTTTTTTTATACAATTTCTGTCAAAACGAATTTTATGTTGTTGTAGTTGTAGTTCATTTACGTCGCACTAGAGCTGCACAATGGGCTATTGGCGACGGCCTGGGAAACATCCTTGAGGATGATACGTAGACATGCCATCACAATTTTGATCCTCTGTAGAGGGGATGGCACCCCCGCTTCGGTAGCCCGACGACCTGCACGCGAACTGGAGCACTTTACGGTAGAACAGTTTAACGAGGACCAATACCGCACGCACTCTGTCCCTATGCAGATTGATCCAAGTGGTCACCCACCCGCACACTGACCGCAGTCAGTGATGCTTGACTTCGGTGATCTGCTGGGAACCGTGTCTTAACGATCAGTCCACTGCGGGACCAAAATGAATTTTAATAAAAGTTTACAGATCTGTATCATTCCTAATCTGTATACTAAAAAAATAGTATACAGATTAGGAATGGACAAATTAATATTTAAGCGGAAAAAAAACCCTATCATAAATCTGTCGAATCACCAGTGAGGATGATTGAATCCAAAGCATCAGAATCAGGTTTTCTTACCATAGTGATAACGTAAAATATCTCATTGATAAATGGGTGATGGGTTAGAATCCCCTTACAAGCGGGTTAACGGTTTCATAGTTTTCCTCTCCATGTAACATAAATGCGGGTTACTTCCATCCAATAATCCTCCACGAAAGCTAGTTTGTCCCAATGCTTGATCCAGGAGTTCCCTTGTCTTGTAGATTGCGCTCAAAATAACAATACTACGGAGTTTTATTATCGTAAACTAAAAAGTACGTCAGGTGTTCAACATCGATAATAAAATAAGCTATGAAATCGTGATGTCTTCAATTCCGTCATATACCGCATTATATATCCGTCGTTGAACGGCCGAATATTCAACTCCGTAGCCTTGTAATTTTGAACCAATTCAGAAGACAAGGAAACTCCTGGATCAGTACCCCCAGAGATATTGATTTGTTATGGGAACATGGAAGACTTTGCGACTCGACAGATTTAACGAGCATCAGTTACCATTGGGGAGTCTTCGGCCGGTGGGGATCGAACTCACGAACTCTTGGACATGGGCCCAATGCCCTACCAACCAAGCTATCCAGGCCTCATATACCACATTAGTTTATTTTATTTTATAACAGTCGTTGAACAGCCGACCCAATTTTATGGGTTTACGACTACTAATGTTCAACTCCGTAGCCTTGTAATTTTGAACCCAATTCAGAAGACAAGGGAACTCCTAGATCAAGTATTGGATTAGGAGAAATTTGCTTTCGTGGAGGACTTTTTGATGGAGCTAACCCGCACTTACGTAACATGGAGAGGAAGACCACGAGAACCTCCCATGGTTACCCTGACAACAAGGGGACTCTAACCCACGAACCGTCGACCACTGAGGATGATTCTGTGATTTCTGATACTTTTCACTTATGTGGAAAAACATCGCCAAATTGGCGATTCTAAAGCCTTGATATATCTTCACGGCAAGATGGTACCTATAATTTAAAATTATAGATTTGTTCAAATGTAAAGCTACTAAACCGTGGCTTTTTTTTATCTTCCTCGGTGAAAGAGCTTCGAAAAAACAGGTACATAAAACATTTTAATTTTGAAACATAAGCTTTTAACATGACAAAACAAGATCGGGGGGAAGGAGCTACAAATTTTGAATGAATAAAATTCCAAGAATTTAATTAATGAACGGGAACAAGTCACGAAGGCTAACTAATTTCTAATTTCAAACGCTCACTAAATGTTAATAATATTACCACTTTCATTTAATTAGTTTTAAGACACTCAAGGAATCGAGTACAATAACTTTTAACACGTAGATCGTTAATTTATAGTGAATTCCGTTAGTGTTTCGAAGTGGGAACAAAATTGTTAATTTTCCATTATTTTACGCAGCGGAATTTTCAGTTTAAGATTTATCAATATACTACCTTAGTTTAAGATTTATTAATATAATTACCTTAATCTTAACTATAATGTAATTATAGTTAAGATTAAGGTAATTATTCAGAAATTTAATTATTTCTAAAAATATTTTTTAATTAAAAACTTTATTTTTACAGAATAGTTTGAGAAGAGAAGTAAAATTTGTAAACATATATATGACAAAAATTTTAAGTCAGGTAGCTAATTATATGCATATAATTCCAGAATAATTTTTTAATTTAATTACTATTTGTTATTTATATTAATTGAATAAAAAAACAAATAAAATTCCTTATTTCATTTAAAATAAAGAAAGAATATAAAGAATAAAGAAAAAATATAAATTTTAGGTCGATAACATTGATAATAAATAGAGTTTTAAAAAAAGGAAAATCTTATCCTAAAATTCTGAAACGCAAAACCAACAATCCAACATATTCCAAGATTAATTCAATTTAGTCTTGGAAAAATTTCGTAATTTATGATCTTTGTACTTGGATAATATGAATTAGCTTATTACCATTTAAATGATCACGAGCGTGGTTTAATATTTCACTGGATTTAAAATAAACAACAATTCTACCCCTCCCCCCCCCCAAATGACTGCAGCAGAAGAGAAAATAAAATATTTGAAAAAATAAATTTATTTATGTTTTTTGAAGACTTCAACTTAAGCTTTTAGCAGTTAGCCGAAAGAAAATGTAAGATATTCAAAATTATGCAATAAATTAAATTATACCTCATATAATGCATATATGAGGCTTTTAGTTTCAAAATCAGATGGATCAACTATGGGAATTACCTCAAACATTATATATTAAAGAAACTGTGTTGTGCATTCATAAGTAAAGCATATATGAGGTTTTTAGTTTCAAAATCAGATCGATTAACTACGGGAATTATCTCAAACATTATATATTAAAGAAACTGTGTTGTGCATTCATAAGTAAAGCATATATGAGGTTTTTAGTTTCAAAATCAGATCGATTAACTATGGAGATAATCGTGAAAAACCTAATGCAATAATCAACTATAGGATTAATTGTGAAAAACGTTTCACTCTAGCGTGAAAGGAATTAACTTGTTTGACCTATAGGATTTAAAATTATTTATAATTGAAGAAAAAAAAACTTTTTGATGAGACTGTCTAACGAAAAAGCCATAGAAGTCGAAGCCTAACAGGCTTAAAAAAAATACTTTTCTATTTTAATTCGCATCTTTAAATTCTGCCACAATTTTCTCATTGGTTACCCATTGGCAAAATAGTTGTTGTCTAATTGTTTTTTGGAAAAGCAACTGTTGTGTTTTCATCTTGGGCATCTTTAACTGTTAATCCAGAACTGCTCGGTACACAATTTCGCAGACGTATTTGAATGCAGCTCAGACATATTCTGTGTAAATTCTTTTGATGACTGAATAGACATTGAACAGCCAATCCAGATCAATATTAACATTTTCGGATTGGTACAATGGTGTTTGAATATTGTAATTTCGGATTGGTACAATGGTGTTTGAATATTGTAATTTCGGATTGGTACAATGGTGTTTGAATTTGGGGATCGTAAGCTGCATCATACACCCGTTTCGGATTCACAAGTTCATACATGAAATATGATTTGAAAGCTAGGCTTTTTTTCAATTTTACATGAATAGTGAATGAATCATTCTCATATTGCATGGAATACATTGCGTGGAAGACAGTCTACGGTCTTGTGGTAGTCATTGGGTACGTTGACAATAAATCCTTGTATCTATAACTGATGATCAACACCCAGTTCTCGTATTTGCATGAAAGGGGTTCGGAGAGCCACCATTCGCTCTTTGGTAAGGTTCAATTCTCTCAACCACTTTGGTACTTTAGTGAGGGACAGGCTTCATGCATGCGTTTGCGAACGGAATCCTTTTGTTTTTCCGTTTGTGTGTAACGCTTATGGTATTCCTGTCTACGCTATTTGGCTTTTTCAGCCTCGGAAAGTTTAAGCCTTGGCATCGTTTTTTTCTCGCTTCAACTCTAACTTTTGAGGCAGCGTCAATAAGTTTGGACCCTCTTTATTTGTGATATTCCCCACTGAATTAGTACTGAAAACGATCCAATTTGAACTGTAGGTTAGAATTTCTGATTCTTAATTAGAACAATAAAAACAAAAATACAGTTCAAATGATGAAATTCTCTTTTATTCACAACTCAAGAAGTATTTACGGGATCTCTTTGGTCCCATATCTTAAAATTAAACTCACCAACTTAATGCATAACAAAATTAAAAGTGAAAAAAAGAATTCTAAAAAAATTATCAAACAACACCGGTCGCCATAGCAACCCATGCAATGACGACGCATGCGCACTGTTTACTTTTACTCTTAATTATTGTACTTGAAAAATGTGAGAACGTCATCAAATCCAAACTAAGACCCATTTTGCCAATGGGTAGGGGGGAAAAGAAGAAAAAAAAAGAAAGAAGACTGCCAAACTTTTAATTTGTTTAAAAAAAAAGTAGAAGACTGCGACTTTAATTCTTTTTAAAAAAAAGTAGAAAAATGTCAACTAAATTAAAATAAAAGTAGAAGACTGCCACTTTATTTTTTTTTTTTAAAAAGTAGAAAAATGTCAACTAAATTAAAATAAAAGTAGAAGACTGCCACTTTAATTTTAAAAAAAAAGTAAAAAAGGGGGGGAGGAAACGGAAATATGCGGTATAAATATGTATATCATTAACTTATGCTTTTAAAGAGTTTTACGACTACCACGGAAAAAAAACTCTTGTCATTTATAAAAGAGCTGATAAGCATGATGTGATGTTTTAAGTGCGGATGACATTTCATGAACATTTGCTTACTTAAATGTTATTAAATTAATACTTCAAGTAGTGTGACGAGGTAGAACTTCCGTGATGGTAAATCTAGGTGTGGGAAAAACAGTATGTGTACACATACGAGATTTTACAAAGTAAAATTTACTTATTATCAAATTTTCAACTTACAGAACAGAACAGTATGCAAAAAGAAGTGAGACGTACTTTTCAAAGTCTTTTGATGGTATTGATAGAGAATGTTTGTGGCATATCTTGAGATTCTATGGCGTCCTGAACAAGATTCTTAATATAATTGAAGATATGTATCGTGGGAAGTAGTGCAGAAATACTTGTGAATGGGGTGTTGATCGAGAAATTTGAAATTAAAACTGAAGTCAGACTTAGTGGAGTCATAAGTAGCTGCCCTTTCTGGATCGCCACTTATCATAGTCATAGACTGGGTTTCAAGAACCACAATGAAAGCCGGAATTAATGGGACTTCAATGGGAAGCCATATAATGGGACTTCAATGGGAAGCCATATAATGGGACTTCAATAGTTTCCTTGAGGACTTGGAATGTCGTCAAGACTTAAGAACCTTCAAGAAGAAACTAAAATCCTTGCAACAGTTGGCTAGGGATAGAGCGTTCGCCTTCCAATGACGTGAACCGGGTTCGAATCCCAGGGATGGCTGGTTGATACGATTCCCACACCCGGCTCGCAACGACTACAATAATGACGTAAAATATTCTCAGTGGTAGACAGATCATGGGTTAGAGTCCTCTAGCAGTCTGCCTAGCCGTGGGAGGTCTTCGTGGTTTTCCTCTCCATTTAACGCAACTCTGATTGGCAAATTTAATTAACTCAACATTTTACAATACAAATTAAAGCAAGAAATATTGTAAGGTAAAAACAGTATTTTTAAAAGATTTCAGATACATATATATACATAACCTCCATTAGACCATTTATAATGATCACTTTTAGCTTAAAAAAGCTTATTTTCCGGCGCAAAGAATTCATTTGTAAATGAAATTGAAATAATGCATTTCTCACAAAACTGATTACTTTTGAAGAATATTTCGAAAGAATTGATATTAGCAAAATATGAGCAGTTTTGATCATCTACGTGGTTGATGACTATTTTTTGATTAAACAGACATGGTAGGATGGTTCCTGACAGTTAATGAGCATGTTTACACTGATAATTAAATAAGATAAGCGTTCGGCTCATTGGCGACAGCTGCATAACACTTTGCATCGTTAAGGTTTAACATAACTAAATTTAAAGACAGGTAGTTACGGCAAAGTGAGCAAATGTTAACATGAAAACTGGGACATAAAATAAAAAAACTGAGTAGATTTATTCTTCACAACAACTAAGTAACACATTTTATTTTGTTGAAACGTGGCAATGTCAAAGTTAAAGGCAAGTAGTTAAAACTAAGAAAGCTATATATCCTATTTTAATATCAGGGATGAGATTGGTCAAAATGCAAAAGCTGAATTTTTACACGAGTAAATCTTACGTGATTTATAGCTAAAATATCAGCAACATATTCTCATCCAGTTTTGCTAATGTTGTAATTAATGCCTATAGATAGCAATAATCGTCGATAGAAAAACTGCCACATTTATATAGTAACTAATTCAAGAAAAAAACTTACTTTTCACAAGAATCGTGATAAAAGATTTCAAAATCGCGTGAATACAAATAGCAATCTTGGATTTTAAAATCGCGTGAATATAAATCACGATATTGAAATCACGTGAATGAAACTCGATATTGGATTTCAAAAATGTGAAAATACAAATCATGATGCGTAATTTTCAGATCACGTAAATGCTAGAGCCCCTGAATTAGACAGGCCGACTCATCATCTATTTTTGCTCCAAAGAGCTAACATAAGCACAATACTAACATAATGTTAACTTGTGAACTTTTTTGCTCCAATATTGCTTGATAGGTCAGCTCTGATAGTATAGGAGCCTTAGTAAATGCGAATTACGATGCATTATTTCCAAATGGCGTGAATACGAATCCAAAGCCTAATTTTTTAAATCACCTGTAAATGCAAAAGTGGATGTTGGATATTACAATCGCAAAAACGAATCACGACTTTGGATAAGCTTGCGTGAATACGATTCGTTACATAGAATTTTGAAAACGCCTCATTACAAATGAAGCTATATATCCAATTTTAAGCATCCACGCGCATTATTGAAAACTCGAATATATCAGCATAAAATGGGGGAAATGAACAGGTCATAATAGGAAGTGAAAATTACCACTACAAAGAAATTACCAAAGTTGATAAAAGGGAATTAACATTCACAGATGGCAACAAATTTAATATTAAAATTTGTACTTACAAGAGCTGTGCGTAGAACCAAAACTGTCGGTGGAAGACGCTGAATGAGAACGGCTACGGTTTTGATTTCGGAATCTGGCTCGGCCCACAACTCCACCCTCCTGCAAACAAGAGAGACGAGAACGATGAGCACCATTTTTAACAACTGGAGGTTGCTTGTTCATTGTTTCCTTCATTGTGATATATCTATTTTACAATACACCAAAGTAAAATGAGAACAAGATTCACTGTGTCACCAAATTTACAAGAGCTTTTTGTTGCTGTTACAAACCTTTCCTCACTTGCCGGAGTTCTAAATCGTTTTTATTGTCAGTAATAGAGTGTTTTTTTTTTCGCTGTGCCACAAAACTTACAAGAAATTCTATTAGGTAGAAACAAATTTTTTCTTCTTGGTAAATTGCTGCACTGATAAAAGGCTAGGGTCAATAATAGTGAATTTTGTCACAGATCATAGAAGTTTGACAATTCCGAAAAAAATATAAATATTAAATTCACTTTGTAATAAAGCCTTAATGATGGTAAGCATGAAGAATAAATTTTAATTTTAAGAGAAAATAGTCGATGCGAAGAACCTGAATCGAACTAAACTAAACAGCTTTTTAAAACGAGAGCAAAGCAAGTCTCAAATTCAAATTTCACTAGTCGTAAAAATCAAATATAGTTCTATCAACTAGCAACAATCTAATTCAGTCCTTCAGCTTCAGACTATTTACTCAGTGAAGAAAAGCGCTAAATCGATTTCATACAGCTAAAAACACACATAAAAATCCAGTATCACGCCAAAACTGCAAATAAATTTTAAAATTTAAAACATTAACTCCAACACACATTGGCAACACCGACCAAATCGTCTGCAACACTTAAAACTAAACTGTCTCCACAGAACTATAATGCAACAGTACCACAGACGTATCACGTGCAATTCACCTGAGAACACAAAGGGAGTAAATCATATGACCTTGCGCAAAATGATTCTGAAACAGTTCCTAGCAAAAAGGGTGATTCCAAACTTTATTTAGGAACAATTCTTTCCAGACCCTGAGAGAAAAGGTTAAGGTAGATTATTGGCACCCTTAGCCGGAATCGAAATTTCTTGGCAAGGTGCGGATTTGGCACTAGAGCCCTACAAGCCCATGACCCCGTGGAATACATTGTTTATTTAGGAATGGGAATACATGATGCTTGATGATCCTTAAATTTATTCCTTTGTTAGAAGGGTTCGTCGACCAGGTCAACATGCTGTCAGGAAATTGGATCAGGACGATCAAAAAAATTTTATGTACTGAGGGAAATACAAACAAATAAGAAAAAAAATGGCTACATAAAAAAAGAAAATTGTAAATAAAAATAAAAGCGTGTTTAAGATAAGAGCAGCCCAAAAAACACTAAACATTATTTATTATTCTCTACTGCTATAACGATGGTAATTGCTCGATTAATTACAATTTTTAAAATTTGATAGAATTCAAACATAAAGCACTCTCAAAAGTTTTAGTTATAAATAGTCTAATAGTTTACTTAAAAACGTCCTAAAATAGCTTAAACTTTAATCAATTACATAAAGCACTCTCAAAAGCTTCATTCTTAAATAGTCTAATAGTTCACTTAAAAACGTCCCAAAATAGCTTCTAAACTTAATTCTATTACATAAAGCACTCTCAAAAGCTTCATTTTTAAATAGTCCAATAGTTCACTTAAAAACGTCCCAAAATAGCTTCTAAACTTAATTCTATTACATAAAGCACTCTCAAAAGCTTTATTTTTATATAGTCTAAGTTCACTTAAAAACGTCCTAAAATAGCTTAAACTTAATTCAATTACATGATATAATTTGGATAATCAATGTTTCTGTTCCCCTTAAGTATGGCTGTGAAAAATTTCTTAAGTTAATTTTAATACCAAGTTCTTATTTACTGGCATTTGCCATCTGTTCACCGAATAGCTACAAATCTTTGCTATTAGAGCTCCTCCATGCCTGATGACAAAGCTGGCTGGTTTCAATTGTTTCCTGAAAGCCAGAAGCAGAATTTATCGCCGAATAAAATGTGACGTCATTCGAAATTTTTCAATCTACACCAGGGCGCGAAATTTTCTCTCACCAGCTCGAAATTCGCGTTTAAATATTCAAGACTGGCGAGTAAATTTTATCTAAAAAGTTGATTCTTAAATTAAGCTGCATAAGCTTATATAGTATAGTTACCTAGTTAAACTACGTAGATTACTGTGCCTCAATACAACGACACCAGGAAGTGTTTTGAAATCTAGCAACGGTATTTTTCTTTTATTTCAAACAAATAATGTTGAGTTACACACTTTTCATTCACGAAACCATTGTTTTCAAAACATTGAAAACTTAGGACAATCCAATGTTGTTTTATTACTAGTATGGTTTAGTATTGTAAATTAATCTTATAAACTTGTATCACCAATGAAAATCCATCCCCTCTTCAAGAGCGTGTTTCGAAAGTTATGTGCCCTTATTTTTTTGTTTCATATCTGACAGTTAAAAAATATTTTCTTCCTTTTAGTCGTAATTTTTTTTTTCATATTTCATTATTTACTACAATATTTAACACATTTGAATGCAAGAGTTAAAGCTTATAATAATAGAAAAAATGAAGTCCTCCTCTAACATGTAGCTATTTACAGATCAAAAAAAAATTATATGTAGAAGTTTTTATAACATTGTAAAACACGACATAAAATGTTCATTATACATTCATAACTAACAGGGAATATTCGCAATGTGTAAAGTAATATTTTATGAAAAACAATTTTTGTTTGAAATCTAAGCACGCATTTACCTGGAATAAACATACTCAAAGAAGCGAAAGCATCAGGAACATTTGGAATTTCTCTTACAACAGTGGAATATTGTAAAAAGCTTAGAATTAGGTTTAAAAGAATAAAATAATATCGTTTGAATTCTACTCGTTGAAAACAGACTCACAGCTGCACGATCGCTATGGAAACGAAGTTTCCACTACCTGCGATTGTCCTGCCAACTTGTATAAGTGAAAATTATTTTGAAAGAGCAAGAAGAGATTAAATTTGTGTGAATTCAGAAAATGAATGAAATAGAAAGCTTGATACCTTTTAAGATATTCGTTTTCTTTTTCCTTACTCCTTTTGAAATAACTTTTATACACCTCCATGGAAGTCACAATTCATGTTACTTAAATAAATAGGTAGTTCACGCGGTTATAATTTATATACAAGACTAAGACAGATCTCAACAAAAGTAACTTTTTCGAAATCACAGTTAAAAAGGAACAAAGCTAATTATAATTGAAAAATAACTCTTTTCTTTGGTGTGTGTTTGGCATATCTATTTCTTGTTCACAAGTTTCTATTTGGCGTAATCTTCAAATCCCCAATACTCATATGAGCTGTTGGCATCTTACCATGAGCACTATTATCGTTTCAATATACTACTACCAAAATAAAGGCTTTCTATATATTTGACTACAACTGCCGGTGAATAGCGTCCAGAAATGTCATATTCATGTTTCTCAGTGCGTACATTGCGTACCTTACCGCTTCTGGTAATGGACGCAACTCACCATTTTCTAACTAATTGTTGACAAATACACTTGGAACCTTTTTTAACTTCTAAAACACTCAAAGATGGCCATTTAAAATCTTAAACCATCGAGATCTAAGCTATGTGTTAGCCTGGAAAAATAACTCAAGGGTCTGTCTAGGTTTTTCTGAAAGGTACCTATTTTGTGAAAATTTAGACGTAATTTGTGAAAATTGAAAATTATATTTTTAAAAAAAAACACAAAAATACGGATTTTTCATTTCTTATGGGATACAAAAATAAAATTTTAAGAAAAAGTATTTTGTGAAATACCGTTTTTCCTAAATTTGAACTTGTGAAAGTATCGCTAAACGGTAGTAAATTTGGCCTGGGCAGATCCCTGTAACTTCAATGGTGAACAGTTAAATAATATCTTTCAGGGAGAAATTTCGAATTTTTTTTTTCCCCCTTCTCAAAAATTTTACTTTTAACATTCTTTTTCACTTAGCTCTTTCAAATAGTGCAATTTTTGTGAACAATTAGCTCAATATGCAAAAACTAATACCATGTTTTTTTTAATGTAAAAACAGTTTTAGAATAACATTTTTCAGCACAGTTCCTAAAAATAGAAGAAATTATATTGGTACTGAGTCCTGCCTTTTTTCCAGGAGTATTTTTGAATTAAAAAATAAATTAACTAAACCAGAAAGATAATTATTACTTTTCAAAAATAACGCTAATTTAGAAATAGTAAAATGTAAAACAAGTTTAATGCAGCCTAAATTTTAAAGAAATCAACAATAACACAAAAACTAACTTTGGCCCATAGATTTGGGTGCCGATTTCAGCAATCGATTACGAATGTATTTGATTACAGGTAATGATTACTATTTAATTAAACGTTATCATTCTTATAAGTCATATAAAAAACGATTAGAAGCAGTAAAGATTAGAGGCAATTATAATCTAAAAATTGCAAGGAAATGTGAGTACAAGTATTAATGTATACGATTAAAGTGATCAGACATTCAAATGATTTCATCACATTGTAGTCGGAATAATTAAATAATAATATTTCATCATGTGAAGATCTGACCTAATATTAATTGCATAAATTCTCTCTTTAGATACATAAATTTCGATTTTTACTGATAATTTATTTAATCGCACGAACAATTTTAAAAGGCAAAAATAAAAAGTTAAAAAAGATTTAAAGGGGGTGGGGGGTGGAATTGTATACAAACTAAACTTTTATTACTAGACGAAATACTAATAAAATTAAGAAAAATAATTTTTTTTTTCAGAAAAAATTATAAATTTTCTTTAAAAGAAATTCAAATTTTTTTTTTCAAATAAAAAATCAAAATTATTATGAAAAATTATTTTTAAAAAAAACTATATGTTTAAAAAAAATATCGATATTTTTTTACAGTGTTTTTCGCATTTTATTTAAAATAATAAAATTGCATAAAAACTTCATTATCAAACGTAAATAATTATCAGGGGTCTGTCCACACCGAATTTACTACCGTTTAGCGGTACCTTCACAAATTCAACTTTAGGAAAAACGGTAGTTTCACAAATTTAATTTTAGGAAAAACGGTAGTTTCACAAAATACTTTTTCTTAAAATTTTATTTTTGTATTCCTTAAGAAATGATAAGTCCATATTCTTGCCATATTTTTGTGTTAGATTTTTAAATATAATTTTTAATTTTTCTCAAATTATGTCTAAATTTTCACAAAATAGGTACCTCTCAGAAAAACCTAGACAGACCCCTGATTATTATAGAAGTAATCCGATAAGCGTACAAAAAATTTTTAAACTTATTTCAAACATAATTCTTCCACTATTTGCAAAAATTTTTAAATAAATTTTAAAAAAAAGTAAAAATAATCACATTTTAATTAAATAAATTGTCAGAATCGACAAAAAAATACATAATGGTCTTTTGCCAGAAAATTCGAGGTCTAGCTATAAGTAGAAACTAAAACTGATGATCTAAAAATGATAGGATTGCGAAAAAATAAAAATGTATAGACATCAGCAGAAAAAGATTAATCTCAATGTTAGGCAATGAATATTTTTTTAAATACACAAGACCCTAAAACTATTAAAATGTTAACTTTTTATTTCATTAAACGGTCAATATTTAAGTAATGTTTTAATAATTTTAATTAAATATCTCAACTGAATTCTACATTTTAATTACAATAAATTAAACCTTAACTACAACGGAAATTAAGTTGTAAACGACTATCACAAATTTCAATAATTACATAATAGTATAAAAATTATTTGAATTTAAACTAATATTATAATTACAATAAAACTATTACAGCTGAAATTTAGTTTAACTAGAATGCCACGCTAATTTCACATGGCTTGCCCGTCTGCCCAAAATGATTTTCTCAGTATGTATTACATTAATTTATTCAAACCATTTCAGTAACGATATTAATGTAAAAAAAATTGAAAGCATTAAAAATTTATTCGAATTGTATGTTTCTAATAATCTCGGCCTCGCCGGTCACCGGTGATCCCTATGGCATTCAACGTGTAAATGAAATTTAATTAAAATAGAATATCACAAATGATTAAAATTAGTAAAACTCAATAATTAGTACTTATTACTTGTAGTACTAATTATTAAAATTAATAAAAAGTATAAAAAATATTCTTAACAATTTTAATCTCAATATTTTTATTGAATTTATATTTTAATCATTGTCTTAATTTAATCTTAAACCTTGATAAAACTAAAATTAAATTTTATGGAATTAAATTGAAACGGTAAAGCACAAATTTCAACACTTGCCAAAAAATATTAATAATTTTAGTTGTAATAAATACTTTACTTATAAGTTATAAGTAAAGTATTTATTACAACTAAACTTATTACAACTCAACTTTATTAAAACTTAACTTTATTAAAACTAAACTTTATTACAACTTAACTTATAAGTTATAACAAGATAATTTTCAATACAAATATTTGAATAAAACGAATTTCTCCAAAATCATAATTTCAAAGTATAAAATGTGCACATTTCGATCACATTTTGTTTTAACTATAAAGTTATTTCAGACTAAGTAAGAAGATAAAAGGTTAAATAGTATAACTTACGAGTTTGAAACATCCAGGATCACAAAAATACAATTTTCCACTATCAACAACACAAATTTTTCCTCCAATGGGAATGGCGTGCCCAACTTTCATATGCGGGCAAGATTTGATTTTACTTTGAGAAGAGAGATTTTCCCTTGGCTGCTGCTCGTACGATTCATTAGCTAAAATGCGCTTAAACGTTAATTTCCTTTCCGAACTCATAACTACTCAACTTCGAATTAAGTTGCAAATCAGGAAGAATATCCCTTTTGACTCTCTAAAACTCTTCTTTAAAAAGAGATTTATCATTTGGCGGAATTGCAGCAGAAATACATCATACGAAAGCTGTATAACTAAGTTGATTGATTCTTTTTAAAAAAGATTCTGAAAGAGATTGATCATTTGTCGGAATTGCAGCAACATAAATATATTACATGATAGCAGTGTAACAAAGTTGCTTGATTTTCAAAAAAGATTTGTGCATCACACGCAAGACTCTTTGACTTAATTAAATGTTTCTAATAATCATCAAATCTATTCACAGACGAACAAAGAATTAATAATTTTACAGTTTTACAAAAAATAAATTAAAATTACAATGCACTTAGCTACTGCTTAATTAATGCCATTTGGTTGTATAGTTGGTGATTTGAAAAGATACACAGCTTTTGGCAACAAAACTAGCTTTGGCTCTTCTAATCGGAAAATTGGCGAAATTTGAAGCTAAGATTCGGAAGATGTGCAATTATAGCGATAACGATACATACATATCACACTAATCCATGATCAATAAGATTCAAATGATCCTTAAGCGTAATATTTCTAAGTTGACGTGGATAAAAAATCGTTCATTATTTTTTTTAACAACATTTTTTAAGAACCATTACGTTTTGCAGAAACAACAAGTAAAATTCGAAGATGATAGGTTCACAAATTTTGGAACTTCAGTCCATGGAAGTTTGCAAACTTGGCGATCACTAATCTCTGGCTTTGCAACTTGCAAGTATTCATTAACTTAGTTTTTTCGGTGGCTGAAGGAACACAGAATAATCCATAAGCGTAATATTCAGAAAATTCGCAAAAACAACGCGTCACTTTCCAAACTCCAAACTCACTTTCCAAAATCCTTTTAATTTTGCAAAAACAAATATTAAGTGACAAAGAATGCATACATTTTAGAGCGTAAATCGTGGTATTTACACAAACTTTGTAATCACAAGTGTCAAATTATGCAACTTATACGTAATGAAATCCACGAGCTTAGTTTTTTCGTCGACAAAGGGAAAAAACTCTAAAGCTCAATGCACAATGGGATGGATTTGGTTCTGTTATACTGCTAGGAGTAGAGAACAAGCACAATTATTAGAGCAAAATATACTTAAACGCCGTCTTCAAAATAAACCTTAAGATCTTTGAAGTAATGATAAATCCATACGTAATTTCATCCACTAAACTATCTTCACGAGATGCATGATTACAAACCAAAACAAGCAGTTAAAAAAGGGCCAACTCAACCGCAGTTTTCGCAACCAATTAAAGAATCCAGAAATATCGAATCACAAATTTCTGGTTTTGCAACTTGCAAGCATTAAAATTCATAAGATAAGTTTTAACGGTGGCAAAGAGAACACTGAATAATCAAATAATCCATAAGCGTAATATTCACTGAGTTCGCAAAAACAATACATCACTTTCCAAACTAACTAAGAATTCCTTTTAGTTTTGCAGAAACAAAGTTTTAGTGATACAGAAAATATAAATTTCAGAACTTTCAAGCATTTTTACACAAACTATGCAACCGTAAGTCACAAAAAATATTTCATAAACTCAGTCATAATTTCCTCCACTAAACTATCTTAATCTGATGCACGATCTCAAATCAGAGCACAGGCAGCCTAAGAAGACCAAATCTCCCGCAGTTTTCGAATCAATTCCAGAAATATGGTTTCTTGGATTAGTGGCCATAAAATCTGACCTCCAACTCGCAACTAAATGTTTAGGGAAATGAAACAGCGAAACGAACAGCAATTAAAAACTTAAGAAAGAAAAACATGCTACTTACTTAAGAAGGATAAGAAAGGTATGCATTCACACATAACGAGAGCTTACCAAGGATTTGTTTTGCGGTCGAAAGAGAGCATGCGTAAGTCATCAAGTGTTTAGTAACTGTGACTAAATACATATTAAGTAATATTCTAAATTAGCCTTGCACAATAACTTTCGCTTGTAAGATGTTGGATAAGGTTAAGTTGAACAATGGAGTAATCAAATAATAAAAAATAACATTCGAGAAAAAAAAAATTATATCTGCCTGGAATCTTGGTTTGACAGATAACTTAGAGAATAAAATTTAAAAAATAAAAAAGGAAAGTAAAAAATAGTCACTACAAAAATAAATAAGAATACGACGAAAAATGCCAACTACATAAACTACTTTTACGTACTATTAAGAATGAATTAAGGATGAAAAATATTACTTTACGAAGGTTATCTTAATATCGTAGTGTATATTTATTTTTTAAAGAAATTACAAATAATTTATGACTACTTTTATTTTTGTTCAAAAAAAAATTACGGTATAATGTGTGACATAAAATAAAATTTAAAAAACATTAATAACTTAAAACTTCAAAAAAGACTTAAAGTTTCTCTAACCGCCATATCCAGTTTCTCATGTGTTCTTAAGTTTCAATTTATGAACAATAATAATATACAGAATTAAGGTAAATAAAATGTAGTTTAATAATAACGATATACAAATAAAATATAAGGACCACACTATTTAAAAAGTAGATTCAAATTTTTTTTACAAATAAATCAGCCTTTTTCTTCTGATCGGAATTTATAAATTATCAAGCGTTAATTACTTTTAAAATTTAAATTTCTTAATCAAAATTTTAATTTATTAAACTTAATTAAATTTTAATATAATTAAATAATAAATTAATAAAATTTTTAATTAATCAAAAAATTTAATTTTTAATTTTAGGAAACACAATTGATGCATATTTAAGTTTAACATACATAATTATGTAACTAACAATTTACTCTCCTTTTTTTTTTTTAATTCTTTGTTATTCATGTGAGAAAGTCGGAATTTCGATCGGCTTTTATTTTACTTACAATGATCATAAAATATGTAAAACTAGCTATCCAACATCACCAGTTGAAATTTAGACACTTTAGCTAATCTAAAAGTGCTGGACTCCTCATAGCATAGACACAAAGAGTTAAGTAAAACGTGTTAAAAATAAATCAGTCCGAAGATATTAAGATTCAAAAATAACAAGAAGTTGAAAATAGAAATCGAAAAATGTTGTGCGCAGAACCACTTTCTAAATAATTGAAAAATATCTGAAATTTGAGAAAGAAAAAGTGTATGTAGGAAGCATATCAATAGAATGTTATCAATGTTTTAATAAAAATATCGATGCGAGATTTTATTCATTTATTTAAATTGTGTAAATATGAATCTCAATGTGACTTTTGAAATCACGAGAATACGAATCTCGATTTTAAAATTTAAAACGAATCTCGAAGTTTGATTTTAAAATCGCGTGAATACGAATCACGTTGTATCATTTTAAAATCGCGTGAATACGAATCTCGATATTTAATATTGAAATCACGTGAATACGAATCACGTTGTACCATTTTAAAATCGCGTGAATACGAATCTCGATATTTAATATTGAAATCACGTGAATACGAATCATAATAATGGCTTTTTAATGGTGTGAATATTAAGCGCGATATCTCATATAAAATCGTGAAAATACAAAACACGATGCGCGATCTTAAATCGCAAAGTGTGATTTCAAATCACGTCAATGTAATTTTAAATAGCGTTTGCGTTGGTAGGAAAAGCGTAGAAATGATTTTTTTTCTCATGAACTCGTAAAAGACAAACTTTCTTTAAAGAAGCGGATTTTTCTTTTCTTTTTCGTTCTCTTTTTTTTTTTGGCAATAATAAAAAATAAATAAAAAATTCGGTTCTGCTCAAGCATTTTCTTAACTTTTATTACGAAATTTTACATAAAAAAATTAAGAGAAACAGAGCTTTAAAAAAAGAATAACAATCATAATAAGTTCACTTCGAAACAATGGATTTGGAGGGGAAATTCAGGAAAAATTAATCAACATTTGATAAATGCGGGTAAGAACTTTTATAGAGAATCTGTTGCGTTCACATAAAAAGCGATGTGATTGACCTACGATTTCTCTAAACGATAGTAATAAAATAAAAAAATAAGTAAAAATCAACTTTAATTGTTGTTTTGGCCATTATTTTCAAATATTAGATCAAACAAGAAACACTAAAATTAGTTAAGTGGTAAAAAAAGAAGAGTCCATCGTAAAGCAGCGTAGAAGTACAACCTTATGAAAGCAAGCACAGATCAATGGTACTCAGGTTATTCACTGAAACAATTCCAAAAACGTATTCGAAAGTTACATCCAAGCTAATTACCATCAATATTTTATCAAATTCATGCTAGGTACTTCTTTTTCTAACTATCAATTACAGAATTAGACTTAACAAATCAAACAGCAGGCTAAATTAAGATATATATATATGAATGAAAAAGAAAAGAAGTACTAAATTATTCTATTTTCTACACAAAATGCATAAAGATGAAAGATAATGATGGGCGTTGCCATCAATTGATTTAGCAGAAGGCCCATCTTACAAAATTAGTTTTACGTATTCGTAAATATCAATATCTAGTTGAAATTCTTATCCTCCGATAGCATTCCAGAACGAAAATAACGCATTACAAGCAGCAATTTTTAAACATTTTTTTTAAAATTTTATTCATAATTATTATTTATTCATTATTGAGTAATTTATTTATTTCAAGAAATATGCATCGATTAAAAAATCCAAAAACGCACGAAAGAAATTACTTTTTAAAAACTTCATTCGCTTCAAAAATATGTATAGTAGGAAATAACAGTCAACATGTTTCAAGCGCTCAAAAACCGGCGCACATTTTCAAAACTTGCCAGGCGTGAATGAGATGAAACAAAAGTGGTTTGAAATATAAAACGACAAGTTGTCAACGAAAAATGGAAGAAAAAAGAAAAAAAAAAGCGTGTGAAACAAAACTTGGGGGGGAGGGAGAGAAAANGAGGGAGAGAGAAAAAAGATGAAAAACAGAGCAAGAAAAACCAAGAGTAGCATGTCAGGGTAAAATGCATTTCCACGCTCTATGTAGCCCGTTTTTGAGCGCTTGAAACATCTCAACAGTTATTTCCTACTAATATATATTTTGAAACGAATGAAGTTTTTAATCAATGAACGCCTTACCGCTTCAGTTTCTCAAATTCAACCACTTCACCCTTTGGGATTGGAGCAGGTAAAAACTTTAAAATTTTAAATAGAAACCTTTATTATTTTGTTAGTTTTGAATCGTTCAGAGAAAAAGGTACACCTCTTTGATCTACAGGTCTTTAACTTTCGGTTCAGAGATGGCGCTATGATCATAAAATGGAACAGTTTTAAATTGTTAAAAATGAAGATATCGCAAGAAATATATTGCAGATTGAATAAAAAATGAAAAAAAAAGTGTTTGAAATTTAAACATTTATCTAAAGACACCATTTTTGACTTTACTATCAACCTCGCCATGGGGCTTGGCGTCATTAATTTACTGTTTACAAAATATCAGACACATCTGCTTCTTATTTTTTTCAATCTGCAATGCACTTCTCGTGATATCTTGATGTTACACTCCAGTTTGATTAAATGATTCCAGCGCCATCTCTGAACCAAAATGCAAAAACCAGTGGATCAATCTTTTCTAAGGAATCCAAATCTGAAAGAAAAAATTTATGTTTTCATTTATCATTTGGAACTTACCCTCAGCTCCAAGAGATTAGTTAGGAAGGTCGACATTTTCATCATTATAAGTGCATGTCTTGAAAAGGTTTCACGAGCGCATTTCTATATTTTTGATTCTGTGTTTATTTTCCGAACATATTTGTCTATTTCAGTACTTATCGATCTGGAATAAAGGAATATTGTAACAACGAACGAAAAAATAAAGTAACAGAAATTACAACGCATCCTATTTGTGCTAAATATCCGCATAACTCTGAAGCCACTCTTAAAATATCCTACTCCTATGAGCAGGGCCTGATTATCGCCTAGGCCCAATGGGCATGTGCCAAGGGCCCATAATTTCTGAGGTAAATTAGTAAAAAGTCCTCAATATTATTATTTCTTTTAAATACTGAAGAAAAAAAAACAGTTTTTCTAAAAAAAAATGCATTTTTTTTATTTCAAATTTTCTTTTTATCGTGATACAACCAAACTCACATAAACATTGCACTAATCAAATTCGAAAGTAAAGTGGGCCAGCTTTGTGTTCGTTTAACTAATGAATAATTACAGCTTAATAACACAGCAAAAGTCCATGATAATTCTTGTTAGTGGTCACCAAATATCTATAACCATTTTTATTTGAACATGAACTTTTTGCAAAAAGCACTAATATCAATTGTTTCTGATCACCTAACTATTTTTATTTTGACATAACTGTAGTGATTGGCTCACCGCTAGAGGGCGAGTTAATCACTAACCTAATCAAAGAATTAAGAGTAGATGAAAAGGAGCTTTCCTCGATAAGAGAATATTTCTATAATTCTGTATTTTGGCCGCTAAGGGCCCTTATAATATGCTCATAATAGTTTTGTTTTATCGTTTTAAATTTTAATAAATATTATTTTGTTTCTGTTACTTTGGAGGATATATTTCAAAAGCAATAATGCGCATGACAATAACATTGTTTTTTTGTTTTCTATTTTGCTTTAATATATAGATGCGTAAACTTTATCTTCGAAAAATAATCTACAATTGTCTGCTTCTTCGAAATTCTTTAGAATAATTCTCTTGAATCATGCAGTTCTATAGATTCTTTTTTACTGTTAGGACTACTCTTCAGTAATTTAGTTTCAAAACATTTTGTAAAGGGCCCGGAAAATTTGGTGGGCCTAGGGTCTGATATTGCCTTGATCGGTCCTTGTCTATGTGTCAAATTAAAAAAAATTACCAACTATATATTTATCAAATTCGACAACCGATAATATAAATAGAATAATTAATATCAGACGATTACTAAAAACCAGAAAAATACCAAATATTAATAGCTAAATAAAGACGTGACGCATAATAAAAAAAAATTAAATTATCAAAAGCAATTAACAAACAATTGAATTTCGTAGCTCTCACCATTGACTCCGAACAAATCTTCTTAGTCCATAACCGCATTTTAAAATCAAAAGGCATAGTTGTTTCGTTAAATTTCCAAAGTATTTCGATCACATGTTTAACAAATTAATCAACATCACATAGAACAAATCAGTTTTCAATTACATTTCAAATGGAATGATGTCTTTATGAAAGCGTCCTTCTGTCAACAAAATCAAAATTAATTGAAATAGAGGAAAAATTGAAGATTATCTTCATCAAGAACAGTTNTAGAACCAAAAATATACGTAAATAGTTTGGTGAAAAAAACGTAAAAAATACGTTAAAAATTGGTTACGAAATTCACCTTAGTCAAAATAACGGCAAAAATCCGTCATTTTTACGTTAAAAACAGCCCAAATATAAACGCTTTTTTACCTAATTCGAGACTACCACTCGAAACGGAAATAAAACGTTTTAAATAAACGTTTTTTTGCTCTAAACCTTGTGGCATTTTAACGTTATTTTCACGTAATTAATACTTATCTCTGCTGCATGGGTTCATACTTAAAAGCATCGTGAAGTAATTTCTTTTTTAACGAAATAAAAAGATTATAATTATGTTTTATAATAAAACAAAGATAGTTCAAGATTTCATATCCAGCAAATAGGATTATTCTGCAAAAGCATCGTATATTTTGACAGTCAACTGGTCGTTGATAATTGAAGAGCTTAGAGCAAAATAATGATAAGCCACAGTTTCGAATCGTTCAGAAGAGCCTTTTATGATAGCGAAAAATACACTTGATTTGTATGTAGATAATAAAATGCTCCTCTCAAGTGTTCTCTTATATTAAGAAAATTGAGCATACTTATAATGAATAAATCAAGAAACAATATTAATGATCAGTTGGGCATAAAAATGTCCCCTTAAAAAAAACAAAAAAATGGTGACTAATACAGTCAAACCCCGTTATAGTGAGCTTTCAAGGGACCGAAATTTCCGTTCACTATATCCATTCCGCAAACAATTTTAACTAATTTTTCTGAGCTCCCCCCCCCCTTTTATTACACATTATTTAAATAAATGACCAATAAAATGAAATACAAAAATGACTGAAAAATACGTAGTAACAAAAATGTGATAGCTTTTATTTTTATTACTCTTCGCTTTATGTACAAAAAAAAATTAGTAATCTTTAGCTGATGCGCAATCCTCAACACCAGGTATGGAAACCGACTCTCCGATAATTTTTCCTGAATTTATGCTATTCCGGTTTTTAAACCTGTTTAACCATCCATTCGAGCACATAAAAGTAATTGCACCAAATCGCTTGGCAAATTCATCGGCTTTAACTTGAAGCATTTGTAGCGGCTTCTTTGAATGCTGAACCAATCCAATAATGCTATTCAATAAAGAAGCAAACAAATGCTTATTGTTACATTCCATGCAGTAGATGGTTTTAAAAATCGGTATACGTATTTATTTTGAAGTAGAAATTTCAAAATTATTACAAAAAAAATGAAGAAAATAAATTAGTCGAAGACAGAAAAAAGTTCATTATATCCAACTTCCTCTCTTGTTCTGGCTTACTATATCCACAAAAAATAATATTATATTTGTATAGCAAGGAACGGGAGCGAACATTTCGTTCACTATATCCGGGAGTTCACTATAAACCGTGCTCACTTTAGCGGGGTTTGACTGTACTATAGTTCAATTATGAGAAACGTTGGGATTGTTAATAGGTATCATTATAAATTTTTGATAATTTTGTATACTCAAACATCAACAGACATAAAATACGCAGGCGTTCATAATTTAGGGTAAATATCCATGGTATCGGATAAATTCTAGGTATCGGGTAATTGCGCACAACAGAATGGTAATGTTTTCCTCTTAAATTTTAGAAAATTACTTGTGCTAGAGCCGCAAATAAGTTTGGCTTTTATTGAAAATAGTCAAGTAAAAAGAAAAATTCATTTAACTGAACAAATGTAAAAGAGAAAGTTTTAATGGTCCACATGAGCAAGCAGTAACATTCTATTCCTGTCTTCATTATTAGGCCTAGTTTTAGTCTACATCCTCGTCTTCTCCCAGATTCGCATGCATTAGTATCAAAACAATTTCAGAATTTAAAAAAAAATCAGTAAAACATCAATAGGAAGTAAACTTTTATATGACTTAAGCGACTAAATATAGATAAAAAAGAATGCAATACGCTGAAACCAGTTTTGAGAAGTTCAATTTTAAGAAGTTGTTATTCTATATAGTTTTTTAAACTGCCAATTTTTTCTCCAAAATATGGAAAAATCATCAGAAAAAAATATACAAAAACATTTTTAGAAATGAAATTTATTAGGGGAAAAATCTCAGGATTCTAGAAAAAAACGATAGGTTGTCTAAAACTACGCTTGGCTTATTTTAGAACAGGAACTTTTAGCCTATAATATAAAAAAATAAGAAGAATTTAGATACATTTATTTTACTATGAACAAGTTTTGAATTGTAACCCTCACGGCAATAGAAAAAGAGGAAGACCTAAAAATACTTGGCACAGGACGATTGTAAACGAATTGAAAACAATAGGAAAAACATGGAGAGGCAAAATATCTGGCCACGGATCGAAAAACGGAAAGCTATGATAGAAGCCCTATACTCCAATTCGGAGTGAAGAGTAATACGTGTGATGCATTGTGTATTTTAGCATGAACTTTCCTCATTTATGTTTAGGAGAACGCCATATCAAGGGAGAAACTTTTCGTTGCAAATTCTCTTTTACCTCCATAAGTAATTTAAAATTTGAAGTATATAAAAAATGAGTTCGGACAAACCTAGAGTAAGCCATGAAGTTTCAAATGCTGAAAAGAAATTCTTAAGATATCAAAATAAAAATAAATTATGAGAAGATAATTTAGGATTACGCAATGGAGAAGTTCCCTTCCAAGAATTTGTTTACATTTCGACATTTTGAAATTTTTTTCTTTTCAGTCATTGAAACTCCACGGCTTACTCTAGGTTTGACTGAATTCCCTTTTTTTATCTTTTAAATTAGTAAATGGCGGTGAAAGAGAATTTGAGATGAAAAGTTTCTCCCGTGGTATAGCGTTCTCTAAAGCCTATTAATGCCCAGCCACAAAAAGTGGCTGGTCAATAATTGGTTAAGTCTACTTATTATAAAAGTGTTTGTACATACTTGATTACACCAACTGGTTATTTAATTCTTTTACCTACGACTTAAGATTTAAAAAAAGTGTTTTGACTTCAGATCTAAAGATATTTTATCATGATAAGATAAAATATCATGACATTTAACGAAAAAATGTGATATCATGAAAATATCATGACCATTTAACGAAAAAATATGATATCATGTAAATATCATGACCACTTAACGAAAACATATGATATCATGAAAATATCATGACCATTTAACGAAAACATATGACATCATGAAAATATCACGAAAGAATATCAATGTTTGCCAAAGTTTTTTTGGCAAACATTGTTCCTTTTTAGAGGAACAATTGCATCAAAATAGAAGCGATTAATTATTTTTTTGACAATACAATTCGGAATTGAAATAAGAAAAGTGATTATGGAGGCATACCCTCATAGGTGTAAATCACAAGAAAGCAATAACAGTTGGCGCAATTAGCTGGCGAAGAAAGGATGGAACATTTTATAGCAGCCGCCATGAAATGAACACGTGAAAATTACATTGACGGTTTACACAAAGAAACATAAAATTGTGGTTAAATAGCAATACAGGTACCCTTCATTCACAGACTGCAGAAGGGAAAAGGCAATAAACCCATGCATCAAAAAAAAAAGGAATTGTAAGGAAGAAGGTAAACCCCAAATGCAATATTATTTTTTTTCTTCGAACACAAACAAAAGAATTAAGGAAGTAGGCATGCAGGTCGAATGACAAAAGATTTGTGTACATTTTAACAACTCTGTACAGTATGCAGCAACTGTATACTGTGTACAAAACGAACCACCCTGAATTGATCTGTGACCTCAAATATGTTAATTCATTCAACTGAGAAATCGAATTTTAAAAATACGACTTATAAAAAATTCGATTTCTCAGGAACTTACCGACCGATTTCGTTCAACGTGTGTATTTTGCCATTTTAAGTTGCATTCGTTAAACTGTTCGAAAAATTTTATGCATTGTAATTCGAAATTTTTTCGACTGTAATTTAATAAAATTATAAAAAAAATAATAAATATTTACTGAAAATTATATTTTGCATGGAATTATATTTAGGTAAAAGAATTTTATAATTGCGTGCAAAAATTTTTCAAATTGCTTCAAAAGTTCTAAAGATATGTTGAAATATGCAAAAAGTACTTTAAAGAGTCCAAATTTTGGATTGCTCTCCTGACCATATTATTGGGATCTTATTTCCGAAATTACGGCTACCCCCAGTATTTCGGCAGTCCAAAATTCAAATTTGTCAACAAAAAATATATGTTTATTCAGAGAAAATACGTTTTTATATCTGATTTCGTAGCTTTAAATATCGTCTGCACTAATTAATTAGTCAACTTGAGGTCAACCCTTCGAACCTTTAAGATCAAGTCCTAGAAAGTGAAGATCTGATTATTAGATCAAAAGTTATTCGAGGTGGTCCATTTATATTTTTTACGCATTGTACAATTATATAGGAGATTATAGGGCAAAATTAGGAAATTTAGCTTGTGGCCAGATAGTAGCGTTTTCAGCAGTGACCACTTGTGGCCATTTTTTCAAAAATTTTGAATCTTAAATTATTAAAGAAACTGTTTATTAATAATGTAACATACTTCTTTTAAAGCATTTCTCAAAATATGGAAAACATTACAAGGTTCATTTCTAGAATGAAGAAAATTTTAAGAAACAAGTGAGAAATAAAATAATTTTCAGAATGTAATAAAATATTTATAACTCTATCTTTATTAAAACAAAAAATGGAATGCAAATCAGGTATGTTTTCGACGAAAAAAATGGCGATTGAGTGGCGATGTTCGAAATGGTAATTTCATTTAGGTATCAGTATAAAGTATTGCTTAAATTAACAGTGTCTAAAAACTGTATTACATCTAAATATTGCTTGTATGTGGTATATTTTAGCCATCCTCCTGTGCTCTTGCTTTGTTCAGTGAAGCAACCCTCTTTGCATTGCTACCCCCCAAGCATATTAGAAAGTTTGTGTCAAAGTGTAACATCATTCATTCTTTATAGGTAATACTTTTTTTAAAGAGACATCCCGCACAAAAAATATACAAGAGACATTTTTTGCACTTGTTCTACGCAAAAAAAATTTAAAAATACGACACAAAGAAAAATTGAAAGTTTTTAATTTAGAAACTATTTAATCAACTTTGCTCAAATTTTGAAGTAATTTTAAAATTTTCTAGTTTACAATGCTGCAAAATTTGGCAGGGCTCCAAATTTTTCAGCCATTAATGATAACAATTAAAAATTATGGACAGTTATTTTTAGCTTAAACTGGATTTTAGATCGATTTTCATAATTGTGGTCAAATAATTTTCGATTTGATTAAAAAGGTAATGCAGTATGTCGAAATAAGAAAAAAGTGATTACGTCTTCCCTACTTTAATAGCCAAAATTCCAAATCTGTCAAAAAAAGAGGTTTGTTTAGTCAGATTAAGTACGTTTTTGTGAGTTAGCTTTTGAAATAATTAAATTAATGAAATATATAGATAATAAATTATAAATAATTACATTAATAGTTGCAGTTACTAAGTAGCAACCGTTTGCATCATTAAGAGAGAGAATTTATTTTTTATTTATTCATTTAATTCCATCTATTTATTTTGGTTACTGTACATATCAATTAATAGAGAAGCATTTATGGCTTAAGGGTAGTCTAGAAGTATTAAACGGGTTATGAGCTTTAAATTTTAGTCGGGACAAATTCAGGGGAAATACAGAAATAATTTCAATAAAAAGCCATATTTTAGAGAATTAGAAAAATCAAACGCAAAAAGCAATTCATTATTTTGCGCAATATTTGATGAAAGTTGGAACTCGTCTGCACTACAAGGTCAAGTTCAACATCTTATGTAAATGATACTAAACATGAATGATTAAGTAGGATGGAACTTTTCGTAACTTAATTTTTGTTGAAACAATCAGCTTACCGTTTCACGTTTTTTCCTCACTTAAAATCTGTTTACGAAATTCAAAAAGGAAACAAAAAGGGAATTTCGTTTAAAAACAAATTCTTATCGTCTAATTTCTATTTCAAGCAGTGTTTCCATTTTTTTCTTCATTTTTTAAGAAAAAAATAAAGAACCACACAAAATTCTGATACATCGTATGTAACAAGTACGAAATTTGTTACATTCAAAACACGAATAAGTCACTGAATGAAAATTGAAGGGAAATTGATGTGAGCACAAAACAAACTGCCGTTACCCCCTTGGCAATCACGTTGAGTCAACGCGTGAGACTCAAGATCGGAAACATAGATTTGGAGACGTCCATAAACGGTGTCGGTGTTAAAATTGTGACATTTTGCGATAAGGGAGAAGGGTGTGACAAAGAAGTGTAACATCACACACTTTAAATAAAAATTAAAACATTTACTACAATAACATTTACAATCGAAATATTTTAAAACATTAAATTATTTTTATAATCTATATTTTTCATTAAAATAAGTACATATATTATAGTATATAGTAGTATTATAAAATATATTATAGTAATACGAATGGAAAGCCTTACGAAGTCTTAAAAAAATATCAATATGAATAATCTTAGATGATATCTTATCTTAAACCATGTGTCCCGCTATCTGAGGCAATCGTACAAGTGAAAATGAAAATAAATACTTTTGATACCTCTCAGAGAAAAATACATTTTTAAATAGTCATATTAAAATGAAATTTTAATAGTATGTAACACTATAACTTAAAATAAATCATTTTTTAAAGTTTGTTGATAAAAACAAATTTTATTTTATTTTACGGCCGTCCTGATTGTTAGTTTACGACTGTCAATATTCAACTCCATAGCCGTGTAATTTTGAACCCAAACGAGAAGACAAGGGAACTCCCTGTTAAGGCATTAGGAAAAACTAACCTTCGTGGAGGATTTTTAGATGGAACTAATTCCTCCTCTCCCATTTACGTTACAAGGAGATTAAAACCATTACTATCTACCACGGTTAGCCCGACGATTCTAACATATGAGCCGTCTACCCTTGAGGATATTTTACATTAATACCGAGGATGGTGCAAGCAGGGTGCGGAATTTGTATCAACCAGTCACCAACTGGGATTCGGACCCGGGTCACCTCATTCGGAAGCGCTCTATCCTATTATAACAGTCGGTGAACAGCCGACCCAATTCTTTAGGTTTACGACTACTAATGTTCAACTCCGCAGCCTTGTAATTTTGAACCCAATCCAGAGGACAAGAGAACTCCTGGATCAAGTATTGAGAGAAATCTGCCATCGTGGAGGACTTTTTGATGGAACTAACCTGCATTTGCGTTACATGGAGAGGAAGACCACGATAACCTCCCACAGTTAGCCTGACGGCAAAGGGACTTTAACCCATGATCCGTCTACCACTGAGGATATTTCACGTCAGTACTGTGGTCGGTGCAACTCAATGTGGATCCGTATCGACTAGCCATCGTGAGATTCGAATCCGTTTCACCTCATTGGAAGGCGAACCTTCTAACTCCTGAGCCATCGCGGCTCAGCTCTCCATCCTTAGAAAAAAGGGAGGAAAAAAAAAGACACAATTACACGAAGTAGATTCGGTACCAAGTAATTCGGATAAACGAAGGTCTACTGTAATTAATGATTAAGTTAAACATAAACGAATAGGAAAATAAGCATACTGGTTCCTAAACCAGACGGGAAAAAAATTACCTTCATTTTTTTTTTAAAATACGAACAGGTTAGTAAAACAAACTGATACTTCATTGCGATAAAAAAAAAATTGTTTATAAAATAGCATATTCCTACACACTGATAAAAATATCTTTATCAACAAAGGAAAAGCAGTATTCAATGAATTTGCTTATCAAAACGAAAATAGTTCCTGCTATGTAAAATGACGGCGTTGACCTCAGACTGAATTACCTATTTTACCTTATTATTCAATTTTTCATAACAAGTCGCTGCTCTAGAAATACAGCTTCCTGCTTTTCGGAAATGGGTAGAAGGAAATGAAATGCTTATGTAAATGTTTTTGAAAGTATAATATACAGTTTCAACAATTTAAAAATTCATACCAGTATCAAACTACAATATAAGAATGTTTAATTTACACAAAAATATTTTAAATCTTTTGGATAATTCAGAGTTTAACATTTTGGAAAAATTAACTTTGAACAGGTTTCAAAATTAATTTTTCATAGCTGTAACACGAAGGAAAAAAAATTTTGAGTAGCTTTTACGAAATAATATAAAATTCATGCTAAATATTATACAATATCTACAACCTGAATTTTAGAGCTTTTTATAGTAAAAATAAAATGAAAAACTAAATTAAGAGTAACAATGTCTATTTACAATTAACATTAAATGGACTTGAATATAAAATTATTTTATTATGTTTATGGTATATTTGACTGAATTCATAATTTTAAATAGTGATAGAGATAAAATTCATTTTAAATAAGTATCATAACACATTCTTAAATTATTTTTAAAAAATATAAAAATTTCTGAATAAATAAAAACTTAAATATTTAAATCATTTAAAAATGAACTAGAGCAGGGGTGGCGAACCTTTATACACCAACGTGCCATTTTTTCTAAAAAATTGTTTAATGAGGTCATAGACGTGCCGTCAAATAATTTTGACTTCGTAATTATTGGGAAAATAATAATACTAAATACTATCAACTCAAAACTCCTTATTTACATTGGGGGGGGGGGAACATTTTGCAATGTCTCAGTTATACGCGTAATTCAACTTAAAGTAACATCAGTGTGACTTCTGCTGTTGCAGATTAGATGACAAATAACTTATATTAGGTTGTAAGATGTTAAGTTTAAGCAGAACTGTTAATTTTTTTTGCTAGTTATTTATTGTTAGCTTGTTTTTTATGGTTATTAATTGTTTTTTTAGCATTAATTGTACATTTTTTATTAATAATTGTTTATTATTTTGTGTGTTTTAATTTAATTGTTACATATGCTTCATAGTGTAACAACATTTATGTAATAACAATTCATAGTGTAATAACAAATGTGATCGGTGGCGTGCCCAAAATATTATGTCAGGTGCCATAAATGGCACGCGTGCCATTGGTTCGCCATCCCTGAACTAGAGTATCAAATATATTAGCATAAACGAGACTATTTAACAGTAATTCTTTTAAATATTCGAGCAAATGAACTGAGTAAAATTCTTTTTAATATATAAGAATTTATTTATCCAAAACTTTCCCAATTTTAGGTAATTTTCTAAAATACACAAAATCCCGGAGAATAATTCATTAAACCGAAAAAACATTGTAATCTACTGGAAAAACAGCTAATCAAGCAGCTACGCTTTATCAGAAAAACTCGGTTTAAGCGAAGAGTATAAAAAAGGAAAGAAAAAGAGAAAGTATAAATGTAATATATTTAACAAATAAAAAATTTATACGAGTACACCACATACAATTCATATTATAATCAGAAAGCTTATTTAAAAACACTTTAAAGAGCATACTTTGCGAGAGTCCTAAATCGTTTTTTGTTTTGCATTACTTCGGCGCTTTTCTGCAGCAATGTTTCGCCATTTTTTAAGGGATAATAGTAAGGCTGTTGTTGCTTATTCTAGTTGTTCTATCAGGATACGTAGCCAAATTAAAGAAATAATAAGCACCTTTTAAGCACTTTTCAAGCACTCAAAAATATTTTTAAGCACTTTAAAAAAAATCATAATTAGGCAGGGTTGGAAAGTTTTTGACAATGAACGGTTTTATCTTGTTTTAACTGCCATGTCAAAAAAAAACTTTTTGGGATGGTTTTTGACAATTGTCAAAAATCATGAAATTCTGAATCTTGTAAAGCGAATGGCGTTTTCATACGCTACGGACTGACAATACGCCGAAATAGATTGGGGTTGAATTAATTATGAAAACGTGGAATAGAAAAATATGAACCAGGTCTTTTTGCATAATTCGAAGTGAAAATCAACATAGTAAAAGAAAAATCTCATTTTGAAAAAGGAAAAATTAAGCACTTTTTAAAAACACCCAACGAAAAAAGCACCTTTAAGCACTTTTCAAAAACTTTACGCACCTTGTCTATATATTTAGCACTTTTCGCTAGATTCATTTTCATTATTGACGATATTAACGATCATCGTGTGACGGTAATCTCGTGTTGTCCGTCAGTTTGTTTTCCTGAGTGTTTGAAAGATGAAATTCAGGAATTGTTTTCGGTGGTCGTTTTAAAAATAAAAATAAACTAGAACAAAAAAAATCCTTGATTTACTTGACAGCTCGGTTAAAGCGGAAATTCGGATAATCGAGACTTTACTGTAATACGAAATTAGCGAATCTTACTAAATCAGGTTAAAAAATATAAAAATTTTGATAACATTCATAAGATATTCATAAACATTTTTTTTAAATATTTTTTAACATTGAAAACTTCATAACCGATTAATCTCTTTGGTTACTTCTATTTCTAATCCACCTAATTTTAAATACATTGTTTAGAAAAAAAAAATACATTTAAAGTTTAAATAAGACAGATACAAAGTAAGGCTTAAAGAAAAGTTTGTCGGAAAATAAGGTACATAAATATTTAACTTTTCTCAAGCTACAAAATGTCGTTCGTTACTCTTTAGATTTTAAAACATAATCTAAGCAAACTAAAAAATTCTCGAGTTTTGAAATTTAGGCAACGAGTTTTGAAGACGTTAAAATATTATGTAAGAAACTAAGCGGGAGGGGGTTAGCGATTTGTTTCTTTTTGCTGACGTGAACTGTGCTTATGAAAGACATCAAATTTCTTTTTTCCGAAATCTCTTCGTAATTCAAAAAATAATTGAATTTGGTCAAAAAATTAGAATTTTAAAAAAAAAGAAGAAAAAAAAACTTCCGCAAACATGAGGGAGAGAGGATTGTTTGCAATTAGTTTATTTTTACTCTTGATTTAAAGTAAAAAATTTTCAAAATCAGTAAAATAATTATTTTTATAATACTTTTTTGTAACATTTTCTTATCATTCTTTCTTTATAAATAAGTAAACAAACAATCACAATTATTAAGGTTACAAATGTCATTAAACCACGCAATCACGATAACAATTCATATAGTCACAAATGTCATTAAATCACATTCACATTTAATCCAAAATTAAATGAAGTAACGTGTAAATGAAATAATGTTTTAACCTGAGCTGCAAGATTTGTTTTTGTAAAATAGCGTGACAAGAAGGGGGTAGGGGTATGATGAAATGTGACACTTGGGTTCAAAGGGAGGAGAGGGACAAATTATTAAAAAAGTGTCACACTTTCCATGGACTGCCTCTTAGTACTACTTGTACTTTTCTTATAAATATTTTTTTAGGATTTTCTTTTCAACCCGTATCCCTTTGAACGATCAATTTTAAACAAATCAAGTTTTACTTAAAAATTTCATTCGCTTCAAAAACATACAAAATAAAGATTACAATCGACATGCTTCAAGTTTTCAAAAATAGGCGCCCATTTTCAAGACTTACCACACGTGGGAAAAAAATGAGATTTGAAACATAAAACGAAAAGTTGCCGAAGAAAAATGGAAAAATAAAGGTGAGAAACAAAACTAGAAAAACCCACAGAGACCGAAAAAGAAAAAGATGAAAAACAGAACAAGAAAAATCACAGAAGCCGAGAGGGGCAAATCAGGGTAAAATGCATCTCCATGCGCTACGAAAAGGTTGTGATTTTTCTTCAACATTATTTTTCTTGTTCTATTACCTTTATTTTTCCTTTTTCCCGTTGGCAACTTAACATTTTATATTTCAAATCTCTTTTGTTTCTTCTCCTTCACATCTGGCCAGTTTTGAAAATGGGCGCCTATTTTTGAGCGCTTGAAACATATCGACGGCTTTTTTCCTATTTGTATGTTATTGTACCAAATGAAGTTTTTAAACCAAGTAATATCTTTCTCCTTCGATTTATAGGGACAATGCATTTAATTTATTATCAAATCAACTTTTAAATGTAGTAATAAATTTAATTTCCGGACTTAAAGAAAAAATAGCATCTGGCGAACCTTAATGAAAAGCTATTTAAAATTAACGACAGCTACATAAAGAGTTAAGTTAACCTTAATGACCCACGATGAACTCCTAATAAATAGCTTTTAAAAAATTTGACAAGCTGTCGTTCTTCCAAGACAACCCAATGTGAAATCTTGAATGAAGCGGAAGATGGAAAAAAAATAGCATTGAAGAAGAGATGGTTCAGGAAATAAGATTCCTATAGAGATTTACGCTAGACAACACGTCTTCTTCGATGAAATGCTAGAACAAAAGAACTATTCTGCATTATGCCAAGAAGAGAATTATGAAAAACACACGTCCCTTGTCAAATCTTGGTGCAGGAAGCTGACTGGGAAGTGAAAGAATTTCCAAGAAATTCATTCACAAAGAAGGACATGGGATAATAAAAAATGCAACGCTTAGACAAAATATGGGAAAAAAAGTACTGGAAAAGTAATTCAAAGTGTTTTGCATTTTAAATTATATTCTGTTTTACAATATATTCTACATTCTTATATTCATTCTACAATGAAAAAGTTTCAAGCCATTATTATTTACGTGCAGCAAAGATTGCCAAATGGTGGTTTTAAGTCCTTAAGTAATTTGAGAAACAGGTCTTAATCAAACAAAAATTATTTGTGACATAAAAAAAAAAATCTAAAAAAAAATCATATATATATATATATATATATATATTCTGACACACTAATTACAAGCAAAAATATATTGGTGCTTTTTAATTATATAAAAAAATCTAATAGTTAATAGTAATAAATAAAACAATATAAGAGTTAATAGTAAATAAAAGAATCTAACAGTTAATAAAAAAAATCTTATATTTTTAGAGTTATATTTGTACTAAAATATAAAATCCAAAAAAAGTAGTTCGAAAAAGAAAAAAAAGATTTCACTCATATTCAAAAATTAATAATTAATTGATTTTGCAAAGTAAAGAAATTTCAATGATAAATAACTGTTTTCTCTTAGATCTAAAAAACTGCAAGTAAGTGCACACTTGAAAAATTATTGTTTGGAAGTGAGTCGTGTTTGGACGATTTTTTAACGCAGAAAAAGATACATAAATATAATATTTCTCACTTAATTTGCCTTAAAATACCAGGGGTCTGTCTAGGCTTTTCTGAGAGGTACCTATTTTGTGAAAATTTAGACATAATTTGTGANATTGTTTGGAAGTGAGTCGTGTTTGGACGATTTTTTAACGCAGAAAAAAATACCGGTGTTTTACGCTGTATTTCATAACCAGAAATAATTAAAATGTTAAATATAATATTTCTCACTTAATTTGCCTTAAAATACAAAATAATAAAAAATATGTTTACTAAAAATTTTGCATCAAAGGGTTAAAGAAACATATTTTAGAACATATTTAAAATTCAGAATTTTACTTGAAACTCCTTGCAAAAATAAATAAATAATGAAGTATGAATGAATAAATAATAACCCCCTAATTTAATAATAATTATAATAAAATTAATGTAATAATAATATAACAATAATATAATATTAATATAATAATAATAATATTNAAAAAATAATAATAAAATAATAATAATTCAATAATAATAATATAATAATAATATAATAATAATACAATAATAATAATGCAATAATAATAAAATAATAATAATACAATAATAATAATATAATAATAATTCAATAATAATAATATAATGCGTAACTAAATAATAATAAATTTTTGATTAAAAATTACAGCAAAATTGCAAAAACACAAAATGGAGTAGGATTTTTTTTTTAAATCAAAAGTATGAAAAGAAAAAAAAAATCCTACAACAGTTAAAAGACACATACACAGTAAATGACAGTAATACTGCAAAGCAATACGTAGGATAGAGCAGTGGGTCTGTAGTTAAAATGTTTGCTTCCAACAAGTCCGAATTTTTCTGAGGGCAGAGAAAGCAGACAACAGCTGAACTAGGTTAAGACTTAATGTTATACAAATAAAATTAGGAAAACCACTTAATAGAAAGAAGAATAAGTCTAGAAAAATATTTACAATTAGACGCTATTTGAAAAGCAGTACAATTGAATAAATAAAGAATAAGACGTCAAACAGACAAGAGTTTCAAACAAGACTCCGGTCTAGCAGACATAAAAATAAAAAAAAACTCGTGATAAATAACCGATTTTAACTAATAGATTCTTAAATATCATATCACAATAAACTCAATGGCGCAATAAAATATACTCATTTTTGTTTATATTTCAAAATTCATATATGTTAGTTTTTTTTAATGAATTATGCAATACTTTATTTCCCATTCCTTTTATTAAACACATTTGAATGTATTAGATAAAAAAATACCATGTGTACGATTTTACAACAATTAATGCGACCAGCACATGGATCTTTTTCATAATTTGGAGACTCTGACCGGATTCCGAATTTACTAGCTACCCACAAGACGGTGTAACAATTTTTGACTTTTTATAACTATAGCTTTTATAGCCTAAGATAAATGTTACAATAGCCATACTTCACAGCAACCACGTGGAAGATTTCACAACGATTAATATTACCAACAGATAAAAGTTCTCATAAATTTAGAAACGAATTTCACCGGATTGCAAAAAATACTCTCTCTCAGCACGAACAAAAAAAAAAAAAAAAGGTTTAATTAGTTACCAACGAACAGATAGTGAAACAATTTCGTTGACTTTTGATAATTGAAACTTTTATAGCCTGTGGTAACAGTTACAATTGCTAATATTGTGACACTATGTAACATTGAGTTAATTTTAATTTCGATTGACGTAACGTAAAGTGTTAGATCACACATTTTGGTTGAAATGAAAAATAACAATTAAAACAAGAGGATTAAATATTTTTACATTATATTCTATATTAACACTATATTGCTCTATATTATATCGACATTAAATTATTATTAGGGACGATGACACTAACGAAGTCGCTTTTTTGGGTGTTGAACTAAACATAACATTTAGTTTTGCTGAGCAAAAACTATAAGACTTGGGAATTTGAAATTAATAAGGTTTGCAGAAAAATGTACAGGGATTTCAACGGAATAAAAAAAAAGTTAACGTTTGATAATTTGTTTGTGAGTTATTAATTCTTTTAAACTTGTCAAAATACCATACGGGCCGATCTACAGGCTGCAAATACTTATAAAACAAAAGAAAAAGATAATAATAAAAATGTGTTTTGATTATAATCAAGCCGCCTCAAATTTTTAGCATTGTAAACAAACGCCCGTCCCCATTAACAGTACTCCAGTAACCCAAATAAAAATCAAATATTCATTAAGAAAGAGGAAAGAAAGTGTTGAAGGGAAATTGAAGACAACAGTGCGGATAGCATAATTCACCCTCACTCCGCAACTACTAGAAAATAAATGATTTTTTGAGGATTGTTTTATTTTTATTTCTTAATTGTAAGCGCTTTTTTCCGATATGCCAAAACAACACTCCAAAATTTTATGATATGATAATATATGTGACATATATATGATAATATATATACATCTTTTAAATTAAGTTATTTTTTCACACACTAACCCAATGACCTGCGTTTTACGAGTACGTTTTACGAGTTAAAATTCATTACACTGGGGAGCAAAATTACTTGTTGCATTTATACAAATATCTGATTCGAGTAAGGGGACTTCAAATGTGAATTTTGTTTCTTTCCCAAAACTACAGATTTTTTTTTTCTAAAAAGGCTATTTTTTGTCAAAATGTGCAAGTTTAAGAAACGTTAAATATAACTGAGGGGCCACAAAATTATTATGACAAACTTCTGGGGGAGTTTGGACACGTCATTAGGATAAACACTGCTTAGGAACCCATATTCGGAAATATCGTCATACGCCGCTAGGGACGATTCCTTAATTCAGAACTTTTTTCTGTGTGCATCTCAACTGAACAACTTAAGAATGCACCACAAGCAGCATAAGATGACATTTCCGGGTATGGGTTCCTATGCAATGTTAATCCTAATGATATATCCTAACTCTCCCAGAAGTGTGTCATAATATTTTTGTGGCCTCTCTATTATATTTAACGTTTCTTAAACTTGTACATTTCGGCAAAAAAAAAATAGACTAGAAATGTCATTAAAAAAACTGTAGCTTAGAAAGAAAACCGATGGCAGCTTTGGAATCAGCGACGTGAAAATATGCAAAACCTGTTAAAATATCTCATGCAATGGAAGAAAAAAAAATTTCCAGTGTTAAATTATAAATTTAACATTGGAAAAATATTAAATTAGAAATTTTACTGGAAATGTTAAATTGTTGTTAATTAAATTTGTAAAAAAAGCAATCGGAATCAAAATGCTATTAATTTTAACCATAAACACAATCTTGTACAAATATGTTTAATCAATGTTTATTTTAGTTAATATTAAAGCCTATTAAAATATTGATTTATAATTAACAACTGAACTATATTCCTATTATGTTCGGGGAAAAAACTGCTTCAAAGACAAGCGACTACGTTAGAAAAAAACTGCTAAAAAAATAATAAAAATTTCACAGATAATCTTTAAATGAATTAAAAAAAGAATTAAAAAATGACAGCTTGCTTTAACGTAATGATTTATTTTAAATTTAATATATATTTAAAGTATTTTAGTACGCAGAACATTGAAATGAACTTATTTAAATTTTAAATACAACATAATAAATTTCATTAGATTAAATAAACATTGGTATGCTTGCTTACACGGAAATATCAAGACTAAAAAATTTTCATAACGATTACCTTCTTAACGGCAACTTAATTTATTCATTATAGAAGAACACTAAGTTCCAAGTAATAAATCGATATGCACATTTTGTTTTATTATTCATCATAGATATTGAAGTTTTTTTTTTTTTTTTTTTTTTTTTTTTTTTTTTTTTTTTTTTTTTTTTNTTTTTTTTTTTTGAATCAGGATTTATGAACGTTTTAATTTTTCGTATACTAATCACTCACAAATGATTTAACTTTCCGGTAAAGCATTTTAACATTATGAGGTATGTAAACAAGACTAAAAACATGTTCCTAAAAGCTTCGCAGTTTAACCTTTTTACACTCGCTTAATCGATTTCACCAATCGAAACGGACTAAGTTTCACGCAATAAACAGTACAGCACAGTTCGTTTTATCATTCCTCATTAATATTTTCCTGTCATTACTTTTATAATTCACTTTTTCACTTATTTTTTTTTTAATTAGGATCGAACGGTATAATTTTTTATACATTAATTACTCACAGATAATTAAAATGACTTAACTTTTAATACTTAAATATATAATTAAGTTAGTAAACACTTTTATATTATATGGAATCTCAAGACTAAAAACGTGTTTATAAACACTTACCTTCGCGATTTAACCCTTTAAGGCCGGTTTAATCCTGTCAACAATCAAACGCAACAGACTAAATTTTGCGGAATAAACAAACTCGCACATTTTTTCTAATATCACATTTTATATCCATTTTTATTTTGCTAATATCACATTTTATATCCATTTTTTTCTCTAATATCACATTACATATCCATTTTTTTATATCAGTGTTATATCCATTTTTTTTATCAGTGTTATATCCATTTTTATTTAAATCAGGAAGAACTATGAACGGTATAATTTTTCATATACTTATTACTCACAGATAATGGGCGACTTCTACTATCTCTGTCCATTCCTTCTGGAATTACGGCGTGTCCATTATTAATTCCATTATTATTTACATTCTCCATTCGATCCCTCACATTATTATCGAGAATAACACCGTTCATTTCGAAGCCGTTATTCCAAAATCAAACTGGATCAAAAACCACGTGCATTTAACCAGACTTCTACAGACAGAAGGTAGAGTTTTTCCAAATTACCCTCACTGAAAGCAGAACCGTGACGAGTGAAACCCCATTGTGACGTCATCGTTACGTCACCTAACCTCTGGGCGGAGTTTCCCCAAACCAAGGCCGACTTCCCAGTGTTTTGAAAAGTTGTTCGAAGTGAAACGATAGACAAGAGTGATGAGATTGCTTTGTTTGGCTATTTAACTCTTTTTTGGCAATTTTAAGCAAAATGGTAAGATAGGAATAAAAATGTTGTATTTCTATAAAACAATTTATGTATGGCATTTATTTTCTTAACTAAAAAATCTATTTTCCAAACTAAAGAAAAAGAACAACAAAAGTATACTTAAAAATTTGTGCACGTTCTCAATGTTTTATAAGTAAAGTGCTATTTGTGAACTGCGATCCTACCAAACCGAAGACAAAAATAAAAAATTGGTGACTTGGAAAAATTGGAGCTTTTCCACGCAGACAGAAAATTTTGCAAATTTAGTTTCCAATTTGGTTTTCAGTTTCCACATACAATTTCATATTTATCCAGACTTCGTAAACTCTGCGAAGCTAATTTTTAAATTTAAAGTTTTAAAAATGTACTCATTTATAAAATTTTTAAAATTAAAAATTTAAATTTCAAATAAAAATTTAGGACTACAAATATCAGCAACATACGACAATAGTTAATGATTTTTTCATTTTAATTCCCTTAGTAAATGTTAAGATTTTGTGTTTTGTTTTCTTTTTAAAGAAGGCATTTAAAGGTAAATACAGTAAAGGTATTTAAAGGTAAATGCCCTAAAATCACAAGCCAAAATTATAAAAAACAGAAAATAACAAAAATTCATCTCCTTTTTAACATCTGTTTACCATATAAAATGTCAAAAAATTGTTCTCGTTGGTATTAGTTGTGAATCTTGATTGGTAAAGTTCTCTTGATTAGTTACATTAAAAGTAGGGGGGGGAGGAAATAAACATGGCAAAAAAAAATCACTTCCAATTATTGTAAACTTGCGCTATGAAAAACAAATAAGAGATTCATTTGTCTAAACAAAGTGAAAGTATCAATAATAATAAGGAGGGAAAAAAAAACGCAGCTAGCAAAACTAAAAATTTCTAATAATATTTCAAAACAAAGTTACTTGAATACGACCTACTTTTTACTTTTCTCAAAACAATAAATTCCAATGAATTGAATCGAAATGAATTCTACAGTTAAAAGCTACTAGTCTCCTGTTACAACAGCAAGAAATTTCTACTGAAAAAACGTCTGTAATTATTCAAATTCCAGATGATCATCGGATATGAAGCAATATCAAAATGTATGGCAATGTTTCAAAATAAGTATTTAAAAAGCAATCCATCGTTCTATAACAATTGCGAAACAAAGTGATTGAAACTAGCACACAAATATATACAAAACTTCAAAAAAAAAAAAAAAAATGAAACATCCTAAATAAAATTTAATACAATGACCGGATTTTCACGTACGAAGGCTTTTAAATTAAATCTTAATGGTTTGAAAGCCTCACCTTAAATATGTAAATTAATAAGTGCAGACAAGTTACGAAATCAGTTATAAAAAAGTCTTCTTAACAGCATGCCCTTTGCCGACGGATTTTTAAGCCTTAAACTAAAGCAGGAGATCAATGCAAAATTTGGACCCTTTAATGTCAATTTCACCTTTTTTTCAAATTCCACTAAATCATGAGAACTTTAGAAATTCGAAACATTTTTGTGCACAAATATATAACTTATTTATCTCAAAGATAATTTCAAGTTGAAAATAATTTTTAATAATTATTTTTCTTTAATATTAGTCGAAAAAAATTAATTGCAAGACATACTGATTTTCACATCATTTTAAAGAATGTAATTTTATATGGTAAAATACAAAATTTGACAAAATAGCAATTCGTGCATTACGTTGCACAGCAAAAAGTTGTATGACATGTTTATGGTCTGCATTATGGCTAAAGATGGTCATTTCAAAAATTTATAACTACCTTACGGGTAGTGAAGTTTTCATGTTGATTTGAAAATTGGATTGAGATATTTTAACACATTGCTGACCGATGATTAGTTGACCTGTCTTTTCACATCCAAACGTGGAGTTGACTCGTTATTGCACTTGCAATATCGGTTAGCAACGTTTGCTCAAGAAATCAATATTTAGAATGTGTTATTTTACTTCATATTCCATAATAAAATAACAGCCAAAGACATAACATAGTTTCTGTGTAAAATAACTGATCACCAAAGTGTTAATAAGCATTTAAATTATAGTATATATGTGTCTAAACACAGTGTTGATTGGTGATGAGTTATTTCAATTAATGAAATCCCGGGCAATATAAAATATTCTTAAGTTTAATTTCATTTCATTTAGAATAAATCAAGTTTGCGGGAGTTGTTTATCTAGAATGAGTTACTTAGCCTCCATAATAAATTTTAAAAAATAATTGACGGTGACATACAGCTCCTGTATAAAATTAGCAAACAACAAAGTCTTATATTAAAATTATTGTGCATACACATTGTTGACTGGTAACGAATTAACTCGTCATTGCCCTTACAAGATCTTTTTCTAATTAATGAAACCCAGGGGCATATGGAATATTGTAGAGTTTGATTTCATTTCATTCTGCATAAATAAAGCTTATTGGAGTTTGTTTAGAATGTTTTACTTTACTTCCATATTCAATTTCAAAATAATAGCCGATGACATGATATAGTATCTGTGTATAGTTACTGTAAGTTTTTTCGAGTTATTCTATATAATTAAGCTATAAGCTTTCACAAAATACAAAAAATTCGACTGTGGGAAAAACTTAAAGTGGTGTCCCTTTTTAAGAAAAAAAAATTCTTTTTAAAAGCTAAAAAAAAAATTTTTTTTTTTTAAAGAACCGAAAACACTGAATCTTATCGATTTCAAATAAATTACTAGATTATTAAAAATATATAATTTTAAGGTTAAAACCAAATTCGTCAAAACAATACGATTTTATGAAATGACGCAATTTAATATATTTAAGTCAACAAACTTTTATTCCTTCAATTTATCTTGAAATCCTGTCTAGACAATAATCGAATTCTACTTTTTTCAATTTTTTTTTTAAAAAAAATACACTTTTTACTCAGAATCATCAAATATAGAAGAAAAATTTATAAGATTTTACAATAAAAATAGAAATTCTCGTATCTATGGTATTAATTTATGCTTTATTGATTAAAATATATATTTAGATATTTCGTTAGTTGCGAAGATATGGCGAAATATGCAAAAATAAAACTAACAACTTTTAACTTACAAACTAACAACAAACCCAAACTCTTAACCGTTCTTCTACCTAACTATTAGAATAATATTTTGCAGATCCGCCATATTTTAAGAGCTAGATTCCAAATCCACCGAATTAGAGGTATGCTTATCAAAAACAAAAAAAAGTACGATTTCTTTTGTCTCATTTCATACCTTAGAACAGTGTTTCCCAATAAATTTTCCCAATAAAATCAAAAAAATTTTTATTTAAAAACAAAGTTAGCCATGCAAATTTACGAAAGTTTGCGTATTTTTCTATTGGCTATTTTTTGCAGAGTTTAACAGTTAATTATTAGTAGTGTCAACTGTCAGTTGTGATTTTTAACTTTCGTGCAATTTTTTTATAGTAAAAAATACATTAATTTTCTTATTAGGGGCACACAACTTAATGAAAAATTTAGAAAGGGTACACAAAAGTCATAAGTTTGGGAAACACTGCCTTAGAATATCGTGTGCATTTATTAGCACATTTAAAGTTAAGCCCTCAAATCATTTAGATCCCAATACATATAAATCCGATTATTTGATCAAAAGTTATTAAAAGTAATTTCTTTCTCTTTGCCCTCTCTACGTCGTAGTTTTGAGTTCTTTCAGCAATAAGGGTAATTGTTAAAAAACAACACAGCTTGATTTTAAAAAAAAAAAGAAAAGAAAGAGAGAAAAAGGAAGCAAAGTAACTAAGCCAAAAACATTTTTTTTAAAGTGAAACAAAATACTTTTTTTTTGTAAAGAAAATTCGATTAATCAACACCACTTATATAAGCTTATAACAAGCCAAACAACTTTTTGAAATGAAACTAATCAAACCCAACTACGCAGTTAAACAAATTGATAGAGAAGAAGGAGTATGAATTATAGGAATGCGTTATAAGAACAATACTAGGAAACAAACAATAGATATTAATATGTTTCATAAAATGGCTTTCAAAAATAATTAACTGCAAAAGTAAGACTTATTATAAAATGTGACTTTCCCAGAATTTAAAAACTCTTTTTTAAGTATAAATGGCCCGATTTCGGGTCACAAGAATATACTCAATCCCTCCTATTTTTAAATAGTGATCATCAATGCTAAATTTCAAATTTATATTCCAAAAGAAATTGGAAAAGTGCAATTTTCTTAAAAGTTAGGCAAACACACGATCAGAGTTACATCCGGGGAAATTTGGCAACCGTAGAAATGAAGATCTTGGAGATCCAAGATTTCTGTAAAGCATCAATTAAACCACTCTTATTTATGACGGTGATGTTCAAATAAAACAAATAAACCAATTGAAATTGAGAAGTGCAAATTTCTATAGGCGGAAACAAAATGCGTTGCATTCAGAAAAGTTTGACTATCCCTCTTCAGAAGTTTCAGCGACTCAAGTTTGGGTCGCAACATTTCAATAAGGCATTATTTAAACCACTCTTATTTATGACACTGATCATCTGCATATTCAAATTCAACTCATAAACCAAATGAAATTGAGAAGGAGCGATTTTCTACAAAGCTGGGGCCGAAACATGATCCGTTACTTTCAGAGAAATTTTGTGACCTCTCTTGGATTCGAGATTGGATGGCAAGAACGCTATATAAGGCATAATCTGAATCCCTTTTATTCATGGCGCTGATTATCTCCATCCAATTTCAACAACCATATTACCCAAGTGAAATTGAAAAGTGCAATTTTCTAAAAAGCTATATTAAAACATGATTGCAAATCGATACGGCCGGCACACATCAAATTAATTAATTGAACAAAAGAAGTTACACGCGTTCTGGTCTATTAAGTTTCCCCACGAGGCGGTTAATAGACCGAGGATATCAAAACTGCGAAAACAGATCTTTTCATCATTAGACTAAATCATTAAAAAAAAGGGTATTTTTATACCTTCCTATAACTGCAAAGATATAAAAAGGGAAGAAAAGCTTAATAAGATATCGAGCTTAAGTTGATATCGAGGAGAACAGAATACAGATCTCGAAATCAAGCTTGGTTGGTTGGTCAAGTTGGTTGAAATCAAGCTATAACTTGGTTGGGGAAAAACTTGGAACGAAATCTGATATTAATTGCATCATTATCACAAAATAAAAGAACAAGAATTTAGTGTCTCATCATAACAAAAAACTGATTATCTATATATATGTAGCTGCCAATATGGATTTGAAAAAATCCAGTAGATTTTACAAAATAATATAAATTTCATGATAATTTTCGCATAATGTACTAAATATTTTACGGTGAATTTTCGGGATTTTTAAAGTCATCAAAATAGAAAAATTGTAATATTCTCCAGTTATGATTGACATTAAAAAAAATTGAAATGTTTATGTATTATGTTTACTCATAACTTTGAATAGTAATAGGCATGTAATTCATCAAAGATATTTAAAAGATTTTTTGATTTAAAAAGGGAGTTCTGAACATTTTAGAACAAAATAAAAGGTTCAAACTGATTTATATAAATGCGGTTTTGTAACACAAGTGGCGCGTGAAATAAATATAAAATATTTTGTAAATGTGGGGGTTTATGCCTGAAATAACCTTATCTCAAATGTGAGTAAAATTTTATTCACAAAATTTCAAAACATAAATGTCGCAGTCACAGACAATTACTGAATCGAAGAAATAAATCGAGAAAGGATATTCAATTTTCTCTTAGCAAACTAAATTTAAATACGAGGTAAATGAGAAACAACCAGACCATTTAAATCTTGAAAATAAACACTCAGTCTAGTAAAATTCGACCTTTTCTTCTGAAAAATTAATACCCCAGATTTTTCACCATAGAAAGCTTTATATCTTCATAAATAATGCTTGTAAATTACCCGTGAATATAATAGGAATTAAACACAACCAAGAATAGGACATTATCTCTAACAAAATCTTACAAAGTATTTAATAGAGAAAATTGAACTAAAAAAACGAAGATGATATTTTGCAAGATGTCCCATAAGTACAAAATAGCTCATTTAATACTGACCTCGATTTATCGAGGATTGATAAATTGTTAGTTAAACGTTAAAAAAGCATATTCCATAAAACCCAATTATTACGAGAATCACATGGATTTAACTAGGAATTCTTCAAAAACTTCATGATAATTGTTATTTCAAAGCTGTAAGAAACAAAGAATTCGACTATAGATGGAAAATTTCAGTTCCTTCGAAAGGATTTAAAACACTTTTTTAATTGGTTCGAAAATTTTATGTAGATAAATAATGAAATAACAAAGAAGCTCCTGATATGTTTTGTCAAGAATCGTGCAACCAGTTGAAATCACGGAGATATATAGCGATAATGGTTGATATGAAATTATGGATGACTATCAAGATGTTGCTGTAAAAACCATTTAATAGATTACATACTAACTGTTGCTCGTAAATCTGCATGCATGTTGCATAAAACACAGAATCTGACAGTTATGAATGAAATATTAAACAACCTATCCCATCCAAAGAATGGGATAGGACGCGAAATTGCAAACTTCTCTGGAATTAATGAATGTAAATATTCCGAGACTTTCGTGTTTTACCAGTCAAACGAATTCTGGCTCTCAATCGCAAAATTATTTTTACTTTATAACAATTAAATCAAGGTAAATAAATAATAAATAAAAATTAAACTGTTTTTAAATATTTTGTAAGTCATTTTTGTATAGCTTTTTAGTTAATTTGGAAAATTTCGGCAAATCTGGTTTAACGTGCACCGTATTACGGTATCTGTAACTGCATCGTAACTTAATTTATATTTTAATGCAACTTATTTAATTTTTTATTTTATTTTATAACCGTCGTTGAACAACCGAATATGCACTTATTCGGGTTTAGGACTACTAATGTTCAACGCCGTAGCTAGCCTTGTAATTTTAATCCCGATTCCAGAAGACAAGGGAACTCCAGGATCAAGTATTGGGAGAAATTTTGCCTTCGTGGAGGACTTTTGGATTTAACTAGCCTGCATTTGCGTTACATGGAGAGGAAGACCACGAGAGCCTCCCACGGTTAACCTGGCGGCAAAGGGACTCCCAGGATAACCCATGATCCGTCTACGACTGAGGATATTTCACGTGAACACTGTGGTCGGTGCACGCCGGATGCAGATTCGTTTCGACCAGCCACTGCTGGGGATTCGAACCCGGTTCACCTCATTGGAAGGCGAACGGTCTATCCCCTGAGCCATCGCGGATCAGCTTATATAATTTAATATTTATTTAAATTCTACTGTTTATTTAACTGTCTTTTTTCCCACTCAAATTAGAGAAAACGACCCTATGTTTGGAACATCTGATTGGACTGATGATATTTAGGTATTCGGTCAAAGATGTGAGAAAAATCCCCCAAAAACGCTTGACCAGTGGGGTTTATTAGGGTTGGATCATCAAGCTCTCCTTTTTAATTAAGGATCGGTGGAAGATATTTTAGTTTTGATTGGATCGAACTTTGCTCTTAACCTAAGATTATTGGATTTTTAACGTTAAAGGGGTTTAACTGTAAAAAAAAAAGTATTCTTGGAGTGTAGAGAAAATAGAATGGGTTCCGAGTTAAGTTGAAAAAAATAAGAGAATTGATTGGAAAAAAAGTTAGACAAATATGTGGAGAGGAAAAATGTGAAAGTAGAAATCATGGAAATGGAGTGTGAATTTAACCTCTCCTACGTGATCTTCAAAGTTATGGTAATTAAGTATTCTTTTTCAATTCCTGTGAATGATATCTATTTTAAGAATATTAATTTGGATTAAAAGAACTATGAATTTTATATACATTCATTTTAATATTGTATATTTTAAAAAATTTAAAATAAACGCATGTTAGATTAGACACTTGTGCAGTCTAATCTTGTGTATAATCTTTTATTTTTCCACTAGTCACAGCCACTACGCATCAACATTTATTTAACGAACGAATTATCCTAGTGCCTACGAAATCGTTTTAAAGGAATTTGACATAACTATTTCCTTAAAGATTCGCTTTAAAACATTAATTCAAGTAGAAAAAAATATATATAACCTGAAAAATGTATACGAAGGTAGCACAACGAAAATAAAAAACACAATGACAAAAAAAAAAACAAGATCTCTCAAATCTATTGGTCAGAAATTTGAATCTTTTGAAATAGAAAATAAATCCGGATATTATAACCCCATCACCCTCTTCTTCCCCTTTCTGACCACAAAATGCACGTAAACCGCATCAACAAATCACAAAAAGACGAAATAATACCACCGTTTCAAATTCACCTGTGTTGGCAAGTAACCCTATTCAATCTCGCCAATATGATGCCAAAGAATCGCAAGCGGGTCGCTGATCTAAAAGGTAGAGAGAAAAGAAAAAAAAATCTTGTAGTAACGACGTCGCAGAGTACTCGTAAAACTATAAATCGTTATAAAAAAATTTTCTATTCTTCCCTTTCGTGACAGAGCAGCTGATAGGTTGTGTCTGCCAACAGAAATGGTAGTAAAAGGTAGAGAATCGGGTCACGAATATTTCAATGCTTGCTACCGAAAAAAAAATTTTTTTTTTGTTCAATATCAGGTGAATCCTGGGATATAACGGATTATGTAACTTAGACGATAAAATATAAAAGTTAAGAGCTTAAACTATTTAAAATGAGATAGTATAGTAGTCGCGCAGACAGTTAGTTCTTTGTTTGTCACTTCCGCGTATATTTTATTGTTCTAAATCAGATGGATGCTGGGATAGAATGTGTTATGAAACTTCGACGTTAAAGTGAAAGTGAAGAGTTAAACTATTTAAAATCAGAAAATATTAGTCACAGCAGACATTTGTAATTTTCCTTTTTTTTCTTTTTTTTTAAATATTAGACGGAGGCTAGGATAGAATGGATTATGAACTTGAACGCTTAAGTAAAAGTCAGAATTGAATTCATTCTGCATTGTAAGCAAACCCTAGGTGTGTTTTCTTAATGGTCAAAAATAGCCTATGCATTCTAAAGTATAACGGTTTCGAGTTCCCCCTTCATAAGCAGCTAATGAAATAAAAAAAAATTTACTAATATTTATTAATATATTTACGTATTCACTAATATATATTACTATAAAAGCAGTATGACTTTTTTACTTTCTGAGTCCGATGCCGCGTATATTGCTATCAGATTTACAATTATTCTAATTATAATTATGAATATAATTAACTATTATAATTATATTTAACAATTCATAATAGTTATTTATTATATCTAATTATTATAATTAAACCTATTGGGCAGTAAACTAGAAATCAATCCGGGTCTTTAAGGAGAAGTTCAAATATTACGCTATTTTTGAGAAATTCGGGCTGCTGTTCCCTCCTTATCAGCGAAAGTAAGCAAATTCACAAACATTCATCCATGCTTACGTAATTCGCAAGACTCCCACCCCCCTGGTTTTTGCTTAAATTTTTACAGCATTAATTTAATTTTAGGATTAAAAGCCAATAAAAGATATAGCTAGGCATAAAACAAAATTCTTAAAAATTCATTTTATAAAATTTGAAATTGAATATTCCTTCGAAATCTTCTGTGTTCAAAACTCTAAGATTGAAACTCTACAAAGAATTTTTTCTTTTAAATTTTTCCTAAAAAATTTTGAAAAAAAAGTGGACTTTATCTGATATTAGCATTAATCTTCTCCTCTCTTGTCAGCTAAACTACGCAAATCACAAACTACCCCGTTAGCTGCTTACGTAATATTTGAAAGGCCTCTAAAGGTTAATTTTAGCTTTAAAAACAACGCCGTCTTTTTCGTTAGACTAACCAGAACACGACAAGGAAATTACATGCCTTATGGATTTAATCTTTATTCTTAACGCTTTGAATTCACTACTACTGCGCTTAAAGATTTATAAATGGTTTTACGTTCGGCAAACCTGTAATTTTTACTTCATTACAAGCATATAACGTAAAAACGAAGAAAATTATATGTATGATTGTTATCTTACATTAAACCCAAAATTTTAGTATTTCTTAGAACTTTTACACGAATACAGACAATCTCATCTTCATTATAACTTTCACAGAAAAAACGGTCATGCAACGGATGCCAGTTAAGTGTTAGAATTGTCAACGGATTGAAGCAAGAAGCATCAATAAATTTAAAAAAATCCTACGTAAATCGTCTTATATGCGGAACAAAGAAAGGCCATTGGGGAATGATTTAAGTCATTCCATTTAATTTGGCTTAGCTTGAATATTTTATGGCAGCGGTTCTCAATTTTTTTTTCGGCTATAGAACCCTAAATGACCAACCTTCGCTTGGCAGAACCCCGACTTTACAAATATAGTTCATTGGCAATAGTGAACATATTAAGCAGCAATTACTAATAATTAGGAAAGTTTCTTCGTTCTATCAATGCCAGTCTTAAAATTAGGTTTTATGACAAACATTGATTTAATAGGTCTGGTATGGCATTTAGACTCGCCCAGAATTTTTTTTTGGTGTACTATGTGTCACAGAATGAAAAAATAAGTTGAAACCTACTTTGCGTTGAAATGAAAACAAAATGTTATAAAGGTGAGAATGGTTATCACAATAACATATTTCTTTATTGTTGGAATCAGTTTTCTTTCATTATTTTAAATTGCCGGCCAGGTGGCCGAGTGGTTAACGTGCCTGACTGCGAAGCCAATGGCTGCGGGTTCGAATCCCGCTCTGGGCATGGATGTTTCTCTCTGTGTTGTCTTCTGGTGTGTGAATGTGGCCCACCCTATGAACGGGTATTTGTGGCAGTGCGGCGTGGGTAATGTTGCTCGCCTCCGTGACTTTGGTTCACAGGTGCNTTGGTAGTGTTTGTTTACTTGTAATGAAAAAAGCATTAATTTTTATTGTATCATTTCTAATATTTGGCGGCACATTTTAAGAATTTGGCGGCACACAAAAGTGCCGCGGCACAGTGGTTGAGAATCACTGCTCTAGAACTTTACTTAAATAATTACTTAAAAATAAACAAAATATATTTTTAAAAAAAAACATTATTGTCACGATACAAGCACGTAAAATATTTACAGGTTTCAACTCTCATACTTGGTCAACAATCTTAAATTTCGGAATCCCTGTGACCCTAGGGTTTTGGAAACCGCTGTTATATTTAGAAAGCTTGCATGATGGAAAAGCTTAATGATTTACATAATGCAACTTCCATAAAGGGATTTTAGATACAGAAGCATCTTCATGAAATTGGGCATTAAAACCGCATATTGCCTTCTTTTTTTTTCTTCCAGTAAACGGTTTAAAAAATCTAAAAGGGTGTCGACTTCGGGAAAGTTCGACAACCGGTCTGTCATATCCAAAACTTTGGCCTTCGCGGAGTTTATTGGACTGAGTGCGAAAGAAGTGCACACCAGAAAGCAATGAACCTACCAGAGATCGGCCAAGACACTTTTGGCCTTGATGTGTACCATCGAACTTGGGAAGAGCCCCTTGGTGTGTGTGCGGAACAATCTGATACACCCATTCCCAAATCTCAAGATCATCCCCTTTGATGACCCCCATAGCAACTGGCAATCTCTGGCTTTGGTAAGTTCTTCTTTCAAGGCCGAAACCAGGAAATCCTCGCGGCCTTGAAAACTGGAGTCAGTGACCCTAGAACGCGAGAAAGTATTGGGAATCCCCGTCGAATCGCCAAGTGACGTAGGAAACGATAAGTAATCCGATCAGATCGTTGCTCTCCGCAGATGAAGTTGAATGGCAAATAAATAAGGTGTTTATTTTTGGACAGAAAACAACGAATTTAGAAAAATTAAACGAGTTTTTGTTAGATGAACTACTTAATTGAAACGAAGAGCAGACTTAATTTCGAAAATAAGTATTACTGGTCGTTATGATTGAGAAGAGTAAGGGGACTGATATTAATATACATTAAAACAAGTTTGATTTGTAGAGAAATATTTATACAGGATTATCATTTCTATCCTATTTTTAACTTAACAATCTTTTCGAAGACTTTTCCAACTTTTAGGGCTATTCAGAAAAAGAAACTATAAAAAAAAATATTAGTTTTAGAAGTCTTTCAAAAGAAAAGATTCTTGAAAATTTAATCAAATTAGTATATTTTCTCGTGCATTTAATCAAATATTCGTAAGAGGAAAAAAAAAAATTGCGTGCATGCAATTAAAAAGTTCTAAAAAATGATTTTAAGACAATATTTTTAATTTTTAAATGTTTAAATTAATAAATACATATAATAAAAACAAAAAGGATAAAAGAAAAGAAAGATTAATGAAGAAAATTAAGAAAAATAATAATAAGTTTTACTTACAGAGCAAAGGCTGCAAGTATATAGAATTCATAAAATAAGTTAAAAATATAGAGCAAAACAAAGAAAAAGATAAAGATTTTTTTTTAAAGAAAAAGAAAAAAATTATCAAAAATGGTTTTTTAAAAAATTCACAAATTTAAAAACCTTTTAAATTAAAAAAAAAAAAACAATGGAAAATAAAATAATAAAAATATATGATCTCGTCAGCAGGATATCATTATCCCACGGTGTGGAAACTTTTTTTAAGTGGTAGCGAAAATGTCTATCTAGAATATCAAGATGTTTAAAGCTATTAATAAATATTTATTTTAAAGGAAATATATATAAAGATGCAAAAATTAACTCATGAATAATTCCGCAAATTTTCAAATAAAAGGTAATTTAAGCATTCATTAGTTTTGAAAAATCTTTATCATTCATTCATTCTGTCCAAGTCGTGGGAACCTAGTATAGATAATGGTTTTTATACATAAAACTAAATATCATTTCCCATTTTTTCAGATAATACCACCCCTTCTTTTAAATAAGTAAATATTTTAGTTTTCTCCAAGTGTAAAAAATAAAATACAAAGATAATTTTACAAAAAATCTGTAAGGTTTATTGGTTACATTTTCCTTCTTTCTTTAATTTTTTTTTCTTTTCCTGTGTGCATTTTTTATTAATTCGTCATGCCACAGCACTTTTAAAATTAAAATATTAGCAATGTCACAATTCTTCTTCGACACCCTTTCTTATTAATAAAAACAAAAATTACAACTTGGCAAAAAAATTACGAAATCGTTCATAAGAGAATTTAGAGTCGTACGAAAGCTTCATAACCCTCACGTGATAGCCTTACGAATCAGTAAATCGGCATCGTCACTCTTCCTTAGAAAATCACCAATTCCACTATTTTCGATGCTTATACAATGCATTTAAATATCTAGGTATGATTCATGTTATCGCTAAAACCTAATAGTACGTTGTTGGGAGGAAAAAAACTAACTCTAATGCAATGAAAAATTACTAGGGAAACGCTGGAATCCACTAAAAATTTAACCACGCTAATTTTACATAGCTTGACCGTCTGGCCAAAATGATTTTCTCAGTATGGCATTCAACGTGTTAACAACTACATTTAAATATAAGGAAATAAATATAAGAAAAAAAAGTTCACAAAATAAACTTTGCACAAACTGATAATAAGCTGGGGAGAAGTTTTAACGAAATTTTCTTTCGGTTCCGTTTATTGAATTTATTAAAAACGAATGCTATCTTCTTCCTGTTGATTCAATATTATCTAATAAACGAACTACAAACAAAATATGACATGATATGGTTTATATAACATTCACAATTGACAGAACGCTAAATGCAATTATTTTTTTTCTTTCCTTTTCTGATATCAGAGATAAAGCAACCAAAAAAAATGTCGTTTATGCCAGATTTCATTTTAAAAATTTATAATTTAACAACATAATACTTATTCTCATTTTACAATTTTTGCGTGATATTTATCTCCTATCTGAATTTTTATATACCTACAGGGGTGGTCAAAATAATGCAAACTTTACTATACCAATAAATTTTTTCATATTTCTTCAGAAATACTTCAAGAATCAGTTAATAACTTCAGAAGTATTTAGATAATGCGATTTCTCATACTTATTAATGAAATGATTTTTTTTTTTTTGTCTTACGTTTTTTGCTATAACTTTAAAAAGATTTTAAAAAATTAAAAAATTTTGAGCTATATAAAATTAAAAACAAAATTGCTTTAAAATTTGAGAAAAACTTGTTTTAAACTGCGAAAGATATGAGTAATTAAAGTATTTCTTTTATACTGTGCATAAGCGTAATACTGTGCATAATTTTTTTTTCTTCCTAATTTTGAAGTGAATCGTGTTTGGCATATAATGAAAAAAAGTTTGATTTAAATATCTTAAAAATTTAAAAAATTACAATTAATTTTCTGAGTGATTTTTGTACTTTTTGAATGAAACTCAAAATAAGGTTTTATTTTAATAAATATTTCAATTTTCATTTCATTTTTTTTTTCTTCAAAATTTTATGAAAATTTTATTGTGTATCTCGAAATAATGAAAAAAATTTAAAAAAAGTCCCATTATTGTTATATGAAATTTAGTCATATTCATACCAGTACATATCTATTTAAAAATATTAAAAAACAAGAATATGAAATTTTATTGCTCTCTAATCATCCATTAGTTCTCGTTTGGAGTGATTACTAAGCAGCGCCATCTAGTGTTAGCGAAGAAATATTTTTTACAATCTGAAAAGTAAATAACAAATTATATATATAGATAATATGTAGGTTATACCTTCGTTCCAAATATACAATGTGTTTTAAAAACACCTTTAAATTACATTTTTATAACGTTACGGGAACAAATCAGTTTTTTTTTTTTTAAGGAAAAACAGATTAAAACTGAAAAAAAAATTTTTTTTATCGAAATTTGACGAAATATCGAAATTACTTTTAAAGCCGAACAAAATTATTAGGTATTTCTAATTATCGTCTTTCACCCCCTCAGCCTTTCTTCTTGTAATCAAAAAGATTTCGATATTTTCAATACTGCCATCCACGTCGTCTATTCCTCACATTTTAATGCAGTTTCCGTTTTTTCTTAGCTTAATTATTTATTTCTGCCACTAATGAGCAACATTCTTTTACTTTGTTCTTGTCACGGATTATAAAAATATATAAAGATCTGAAATTACGGATAATCCCGTATAACTCTGTTTTGTCTTTTTTTTTCGTAATGCAGTTTTTTTTTTTTTTTTTTTTTTTTTTTTTTTTTTTTTTTTTTTTTTTTTTTTTTTTTTNATTTGATAGATCTAATAGTTTTGATGTTATGAATATTTTATGAGTAAAAGGTAAGTCAAAAATTGTATATTTCATACATTGAACCCTCATTTCTTCTAAAGAATTATTTCAAAGGACTGTTTTTTTGAATTAAGCTTAAAAAATTAAATTTGTAGAAATGACTTACTTGCTTAGATAGCAATGTCAGTTGCATAAAGTGGTATAAGTCATAAAATTGTCCTTTCTACACATTAAACTTTTATAAATTTTCGAATTGCTAAACTATTAAATCAGACAACGTGGTTTTATACTCATTCAATTTAGCATATACACAGATAATGATACCCCACTAGCATTCACAGATAATGATACCTAACTAGCATGTTAGATAGTAAATATATATATAAATATACTATGCTTTTACAGGGTGCGGAGCCAAATCTTTCAACAAAAAATAAGCAACTTTTAAAAACATTTTAGGCACTCAAAAAATAATTTTAAGCACTATGTAAATTGAAAAAATGCAGAATAATTTTCAAAGACTTTACATGATCATGATAAAATAACTAGAATTCGAAAAAGAACTCTTTTCTTGATTATATTAGCTATTATAAAATGATCAAGAGATTTTTCGGTTCGATTTCAGAGGGTGGAAAATGAAGTCTGAAATTGAGAATATCTTGTAAAATGCAGCAGAGTTGCACATGAGAGTGCAAGAATCTCACCGAACCCAGCTCAGTAGACACACAGGCGGACTCGCAAATATTACATCAAACATGTAAAATAATTGGCGCTTTCATACGCTACGGACCGACGGTACGTTGAAATGGATTCTGGTTGAATGAATTGCGAAAACGCTGAATAGAACAATGTGAAAATCGTGCTTTTTGCATAATATGTGACGAAAATCGACATACTAAAAAAAGGGAAAATTAGGCACTTTTTAAAAACACCCAATTAAAAAAGCACCTTTAAGGGTTTTCAAAAAAGAAAAATCAAAAAAAGTACCTTTAAGCACTTTTTAAAAACACTACGCACCATGTATAATACCAATAAATAATAGTTTAATTTATATGTAACTATAAATGAACGTATAATTATATACAGTTTTAACTTAAGAAATCTGCTGCAATACTTTCTTCCTTCGCTCAGCCAAATCAGAGATTAAAAAAACAATTAAATACAAAACTCAACTTATATACTTAAAAAGCAATAAAATTTCAAGCATAATATTAACCTAACATTTTTTTCTTAATGCAACAGTTACGTTTAGGAGCAAATTCCCATTCTTTCCAAAGCGATATTATTTTACGACTCAACAGGCCGATGCACATACGTTATAGGACTCAAGCATGGAAGGAGTCGTAAAACTCTCATACGACCGTGTCGAATGTTTCTCAAACAATGTCCATCATCGTAATAAAGCATCAGGTAGTTAAAAGTTCATCGCCTTCAAAATCCATTTTATTCAGATCAAATTTATGCAAAATAGATGCATGTTTCGTCAACTAAAGTTCAGAGGTCATTTCCCAGTTGAATTTTAAAATATTGAAGATTCTAATGAAGTAGTTTGAATCTTAGTTGTAGATGTGGGATAACTATGACAGAATTCGCGTCCACCATTTCTCTGTAATTCCTTAACAGAATTAGTCCCTGTTTTTGAAGGGGAAAAAAATCAAAACAATTCAGATATTTTACTTGCTGCAACAATGAACGTAGTGATAATTGCAATTCTGTTACATTGATAATAAACAAAATAGTATATGTTTAGCTTTGTGACCAAAATATATGTAGCTTATATGTATTATAGCTATGAACATCTCGTATGTAATTTAACACATTTATCACACATTTCAGATTCAGGAATGATACATTTTCAAACACGTTTCAGTCCCTTACCCATATATTTTATTTAATAAAAATAATAACATTGCTGTAATAATGGGATAAACAACAATAAGGGATTCTGGAAACCAATTTGCTGCCTAAATTTGATTTTTTTAGACAGGAATTTTAAAATTTTGAATAAATTTTAAAGGTTATCAAATCTATATAACTGAGATGTTTGCCAACATATATTCATCAAGAAAGTATCTTTAGGCTATATGTTTCTTCTACTGGTCTTAGCAAATAATGTTTGCTATGTTTAGAACACATTTTTCAAGTTTTTTCTTCTTTTTTTTTTAAAGGGAGGGTTTTTGTAAGTAATAACGGGAAATAACGTTTGCGTCTTGAAGAAAGAGAAATTTTTGTTCCTCCTGTGTTACAAATTTAAGGGGAAAAAAATTAAAATAAATAAATAAAAATTTTTTTTAAAAAAAGAGATAGGATCTGTAAATCAGTTGATGCGAACAAAAGTAACAAAATTTTAATATAAATTATAATAAAAAAGAATGTTTTTGCTTTGGAGTTGAGAGTATGAGGTATGCAGGATCGCCAACTATTACGCTTTTTGCAAATATTTTACAGAATGGTAGACAATTAAAAACTTAAAACTTTCAGAATTTTAGATAGTTTTTCCATCATTTAAAAGCCTTACCAAGAGAGAACTGGAACAAAGTGGGTTTCCTAAAAACTTTGGAATAATTTACAGGTGAGGAAAATAGCTTTAATTCAAATTTACTTGACAAAGAATAATACATAAAAACATAAATTTAGCTGCCGATAGAAGAAATTTTACCACAAAGCGTAGAAAGTTGGCAGCCCGAGGTGTGTAACCTTAGTTGGCGTAATCCAGTGGCAGGGATGCAAACTCATCCACTTTGTGCAATAGTTTTAATAAATTGGTTAATTGAATAGTAAAGCTTGTAGGATAAGGATTATTACGCTTACACCGTGAAATATTTTCAAAAAAGCTTCATTTCATATCATACTTTGAAGTTTTGATACGAAGTGGTGGAAAAATTACTTAAAATGAAAAATACTAAACTAAAATTACCACTAGAAAATATTTTCTTACAAAGCGGAGCAAGTTGGCATCTCTGCAGTGGTTATTTTAAGTCTGATGGTTTTCTTTATAATATTAAAACTTTTTCTTTATTCCGTATGCAAAGAGTATTTCATTCATGTGTAATAATTTTAAATTCCCGCAAAAGCTTTTCTCAAGCTTTGATTTTTTTTTCAATATGCCGCTTTAGGCTATACTATTTGTTGAGCAAAAAGTAAAAACTCTGCTTACTATATGATTCATAAGATATATGATATAACGATATGATGTATCTTTCAACAAAGCAATTTATGTAGCACGTCTATTAACTTTATAACATTTCTATCATAGGAACTAAAATTTGCAAATATTTCAATAATTTTGCTAATTTTTTAAAAGGTTTAACATGACATAACTATGAAAAAGTGGTGAATATATAAGCCTACGATTTATTTCGAAATAGTGGTGGGTAAAAATCTAATAAATTGAATTTATTAAACGAAGAATCACAAATAATAAACTACCACTCGAAAATATTTATTCGCTGTCCGGAGCAAGTTGACATCTCTGTATAAAATTCAGAATACATAAAAAAAATCACTACCATAACACAGCCAAATTTTGGCATTATAAAATTACGGTAATCTAGAGTAAACAGCAATAAAATCAGCAACTAATAAACACAACCAAATTATGGCGTTATAAAATTACGGTAATCTAAACTGAACAGCAATAAACTCAGCAACTAATGAAGAGTTAACACAACAGAAATTGACTGCATAGCAACAAGTTGCATCGCAATAAGAACCTCCAGAAATTGACTGCATAGCAACAAGTTGCATCGCAATAAGAACCTCTCGTAACATCTGAGAGAAGGATCTGTATGGAGCGTGTCCACACATTAAAACTGCACGTATTCTTAAACAACTGAACTGTGAAATTTTATTAAAAAAATAAAACCTGTCGTCCAATACCCTAGTAACATTTTTAAGCCTTTATGGCTTACTGATAACAACTGGCTTAGAAATTATTCCAACAGCGACCGCAACCCAAACAGGGCCCCTTTCACCCAAGGGTTCCATTACACAGGTAGTTTTCAAGCTTTCATAAAACCAAATAACTAGGTCAAAGGTTTTTAGGTTAAACTTTCCTTCACTTTTATTCAACCTGACTTTTTTTTAACACATTTGAAATACAACAATAGCATGGAACTGTTCAGATTTAGTTTGCACAATTTACACTAGAAGGAACGAATTCTCAGAGCGTGATTCGCAAAAATTTACTTATCTATTATTTTTTGTAACGAGAATATTACAAATAACTAACTGCAATAATGCTTTCAACATATACTATACAAAAAAATTGTGTAGTAACAATTAAAACCTAAATTTAAGGCTAAATTACTGTAAAGATCTGAATAATTGGATAAAGCTAAATAATAATATTGTTTCAAATTTATCTTTATCAAGTAATTGAGTAAAATAAATCACACAGGTAATTTCAGATTCAGGACTTCGATCTTGTCTTAAAGTTTTAAACCATTCTATTGAACCACTACAGTTCAAATTTATAATTAACTGAAAAATATAGTTAAACAAGAACAGTGCAAAAATTACAACAAAGACATTATTACAAAACTTTACATTACTTCCCTCAAAAATAAAGTCAACTTTTTTTAAATACTTAGTAAAAGAAAAAAAAACAAGTAGAAATATTGTAGCATAAATAATTTACAAATAGAACATTTACAAACGGTAAGTAGTGCAGCGCAGATGTATCTCCTTAATATATATATACAGTCGTCCCCACTTATTCGCCCCTCGGATAATCGAATAACCCGCTTATAGGAATAAAATTTAATGGAACCAAATAATTTTATATTTAACTAATGTTAAACTTCCCCATTTAAACGGTTATCTGTTGTTTTTTGTCCCCGCTTAATCGCATAAAGAAGTGGTACTAAAATGAAAAAAATTTGTTAATTATAGAGAAATATTTCACCAGCTGAAATGGAATTTCCCTTTTTCACTTAAGATAAGAATACAGTAGGTGGTCATTTCAATAGGAACTTCTTATTCATTATAGTAGGTGTTTGGGATGAAGTTGAAAAATTAATCAAATCTTGCTGCCAGTTTTATACATTGAAGTAAACGAAGGGGTTTTTACCCCTCTTTGACTTACTTCACACACACATCATTTAGAATGTAAAAAAGGGATAGAGTGATTTGTCTTGTGATCCCCTGTTGATGCACTATTAACTTTGATAAGAAAAAGTTTCAAAAACCTAACACACTAGTGTACAGAGAGTCTTTCTCTTAAATAGAATAATTGCTTAACCCAGTTAATGACTTTGAGTTGGGTGCAAGTTGAGAGCGAAAAGGAATGATTTAAATTAATCGGAAAAAAGCAAAACAATGAATCTTAGAAGTAATAAATTTCAGAAAACCCTTAACTAAAATAGCGCATTAATTTAAATAGAGCATTAATTAAAATTTCTCAAGTTTCGAAGATTAAAAAAAATAAATAAGTAAAAAAAATTCTGAATGTGTTTGAAAGGAATACACGCAAGTCATGAAATTTTTAGTAGAAACTAAAAGGGAATATCTAATTTTGATGAATTCAACGGGTATAAAAAACAGTCTTCAATTATAGATTTTTTCGGAAGGGATCAATTAATATTTTAGTACCTACATTATAGTTTTTACTAATATTGATTTATTTTTATGTAATTTTAAATGACATTTATATTTTATGATACTAACGCATACAGTTTTAATTATAATTGTTTATTGATCATAAAACTGAGTTTATTTAATCAAAACACTATACTACGCATTAAATACCATTAAAAAGTAAAATTTCACAAAAATTCAGAATTTAAGATTGAATATAGCACTCCCCTTTTAATCGAATAACCCGCTTAATAGCATAGATTTGGCTGGAACCGATGGTATTCCTTTAAGCGGGGTTGACTATATACATATATATTCATTCTGACGTTCTAATTACAAGCAAATATATATTGGTATTTTCTTAATTATAAAAAACAATTTAATAGTTAGTAAAAAAAGTGTTATATTATTAGAATTATATTTGTACTAAAATATAAAATCCAAAAAAGTAGTTTGCGAAAAAAAAATTTTTTCATTCATATTCAAACATTTATAAATATTTAATTTTGTTAATTAAAGAAATTTCAATGATCAATAACTGTTGTTCTAAGATCTGAATATGATGATGCATTTCATAAACATAAATTATTAAAATGCTAAATAAATATATAATGCGAAATTTAATATTTTTCACTTATTCTGACCAAAATTAATACAAAATCACGTAAAATATGAATGAAAAATATATCTAATAAAAATTCTGCGTCAAAGAATTAAGGGGATATTTTAAATAAAGTAATTATTTATCTACAAATTGTTTATTACATGTCTTTTTTTTTTAAATTATCCCAACACAATCTACTCTTGAACTACTTAATTTGTATGAAAACGGTTAATCATTGATATATTTAAAAACGTAACGTTTTTTACTTACAGTACTTTTAAAAGGTATGAAAACAATTATGCTAAACCTAAAAAATATTAAAAACATAATAAAGTCACCATTAAACTAATTAGAAACTTTCATTCACACTCACACAAAAAAGAAAAAAAAATCACGATTTTAATAATTATATATTGCATGGAAAGAATATTTTCCTAAGTAAATAAAAATATTTACAATTATCAATGTGATTATTACATTTGTGTCTTAAATATATGTAATTTTGTAGAAGTTAAAAATGAATAAATAACCATTAAATTTTCAATAAATTCATAAATACCCAGACGTTTGTGAATTTTGAGTATTTACTTTAAATTACATAAAGATAAAAAAAATTTTAAAAAAAGATTCTTTTCATCTCTAGACAAAGAAAAAACATCAGTTAAAATCAGATTCTTAAAAAAATATTCGTAATATTCGATCTCGTAATAATCTCGTAAATATTCGATCAAAATTTTTAATTTACAAAATAAAATAAAAATTTAAGCTATACAATAAAACTGAAAACTCATAGTGTAATTCCAACTTCGCTGAAAAGCATGTAGATTCTTTGATTAAAAAAAAAAAGTTAATAAGTTTATAACAACTTCAACTAACTCAACTTAATTATCTCATTAAATTCTAAAGAAAAGTTCTTTACCTTAAATTATGATAACAAAAACTTCAGAAACAGATAAAACTATTTTCTTATGAATGTGTATTTTGAACAAAATTGGGTACAATTGCAAAAAGTAGAAAAAAAATAAGGAAAACTATTCGTCGTATGAAAATCATCTTAGTAGATCTTACGTTCTTAGAATCAGGAATATTCAATAAAACGGTGTTCCATAAAAAAAATTTAAGGAAAAAAAAACACTATTTACTTACATAATCTAATTCACGGGGCTCAGAATCGGAATTTGTGTCAAAAGCACTACAAAATATAGAGCTATCCATTGGACTTCAGAGAATGTAAGTTTTGGTGCCTGTTTAGATGCTGTATTCCGTTTGGCTGGTAGGAAGTTCGGAAAAGGTCTTAACAACGGAAGATACCACTTACTGATTCTGGCCATGTTCAACAGAAAGTGAGAGGCCATGCTAAATATTAAACATTTTACTTTTGCCCATATGATGTTATGATATATTACCATATGATCATACCATAATGTTAGTGAATCATTAAGCAAATCTGTACCAAGTAATCGCTCTTGTTTCATAAGAACGAGAATGTCTTCAAAAGTAATTGATTTTTTTCATTAGAGTATCTAAATTTAATTTCGATTTTTTTTAAAAAAATATCCCAATAAAAATAGATTCAAATTAACAGTCGGTTCTTGGTTTTTGATGTACTTTACATATTTGTGCAATTAAAAAAAATATTAAAAAATTCCTTCAGATATTATTCACATTCATAAAGACTCTTTAGGCAAATTATTGAATCGCAAGATATATCCATTCATGCGTAATTTATGTTTAAAAAAATGAATTATATCAATGTCTCCAAGCAGTATAAGGATAGCATAATGTTAATGTATTATATCATTACACAAATCTACATTAAAATATCTTTCTATTTTGTGAAAATGGAAAGTATGAACGTAAATTTTTTTATTTCATTATAGTGTCTTACTTTAATTTTGCGTTTTTAAGTAAATATTTTAACAATAATTAGATCCAAATTAACTTTTAGGTTCTTGATTCTGGAGGTACTCTGCACTGCATACTTGTATGCAAGTAAAAAAAAAAATTAAAAATCGTTCAAATACCATTTTTACAGTCTTAAATATTCTTTGGCTTTTCATAGACTACTTATATTTACATTTAAGTACAACGTTTTTACAAAAAATAAATACCTCTCCTTAATAATTAATGCTATCTACAATATCATAATGCTATAATAATGCAATAATGCTATCTACAATAATGCTATCTACAATTTCGGTGTAATTGAGCATTAAAACAATTCATTATGTAACTGTAACTGCCCAGTCTAACTACTCACTGAATAGGTAAGGTCTGACAAGGTAAAGAATAATATGTTAGTCCTTATGACTTTTGAATAAGTTCATGAAGTAAATATTCGATAGTAGCCGAGCGATAGCGAAAAGGAAGATGGAGCCCTTCATAATTATGATGAAAACGTTAGAAAAAAGTTTGAAGAGCGCGTCAAAAAAAAACTTGTTTGGAGGAATGTGTAACAGAATACAACTCGTACAATAAAAGTTACAAAATGTGTCCCTGAATAAGATGATTAAACAGGAAGCATCCATCTGTTTATCGAAGGCTCTTTTTTTTCGAATATGCTATTTTTATAACTGTTGTGAATTTGCAACAGTTACTCTTGACTGAGGTCAAGTTCAGCCTATAACCTAGCGCCCTCTATGCTTATTCTGAAAATGGCGCAAAACGTCAATATGGAAGGGGGGGAAAAATCACATTTTTTTTAGCAAACTAAAAGCGTTAAAATGATGGTCTAATTTTTTTAATATTTACAAGTTTACTCAAATGCTGAATTATCTGGACTCATAAAAATTTGCAAACATTTAGAATAGGTAGAGAATAGTCAGAATGGGTTGTTAAAAATATAGCGCTGATTTTGAAAATGTTTTTTAACTGGCAACTTATAAAAAAAAGTTTAATCATTTTGAAAATATTTCAGTCACTTGTCCATTCTAAGTCCTGAAAGATGGTATAAATAATCTAAAATTATAGCTTTGGTTCAAGTTTGAGGCCCTTTAGCTATGGCTTTTTTTATTATTATTTTCTTTAAATTATTTTCCTTGACGAAGATCTTCGAAAAACCATATTAAGGGAAACTGTTGCCACTCTTCAGTTCTTACGAAACTTACATCATCTCTTCTTTTTCTTCTAAATCACTGCATTACGGATTGAGGTCACTTGTTAAAAATTTAGCAAACATAAGAATTAGCCAATAATATAAATAAATGTATTTAAATATCCAGCTATGTAGTCATAGTGCATCAGAACTAGAGTCTTTTAAAAAGCTAATACATATAAATGACTAAAGAGGCATTATAAATGATTAAAGTATGAATAAAAGGAACTTTATGGATAATTAGAAGGAATTTGAGCAGGTTAAGACCCTAGCAGCGAAATAACTTAGGACCTCATTGGTCCAATTGTTCACGAATCTCGGCTCAATAAGAGTTCGAAGGGACGATATTTTCCGATATGGGCCTTATATAGAATTTTCCAATTCACCCGTTATTTTCTAATCATTATTCAGCCAATATAAGCCAGATGCGAATACTCAGCCAATATAAGCCATATATTGGCTCTATATAGGCCGATATCTACACTTCCATAGAACCAATATTGAAAACTCTAGACATCCCAATATTGATCCCTTGGAGCACGTTCATATAGGAAACACATTGAGTCAATTTTGAGCACAACTGAGGCCAAGGTATAATTGTTGCTAGGTAAGTCATAATGATAGACGGTATCATTAACACATTGCTGACAGGCAACTTTTCTGAAAATTACCCCATGTGCCCGGCTTTTGTTTTGAAAGCGGATGTGGAAGTAAAACAATATTTAAAAAAAAATAGTGTGTGGAGTCCCACCGCGCGGAAGAAGTGAAACTTCGTAATGTGGAAATGAAAATAGGAATGGGTAGAAATTGATTTTTAGTGGAATCATGCTGTTTCTTTAAGATAAACTTTATTAACATTGCTTACAATCCACAATTGATCGCATCTTTTAATTATCATTTTCGAGTGGAGAAATATTCAAATCTATAACATTTACAATGTGATTACGATAACTAAAGTAAGATACGAAATGTTTGAGTTCTATTTTTTCAATATTTCTTGCAAAAATTGCATCAACGGTAGTTCCCCCTTTGGTTGTTGGATCATTCCTACCATTTATCATTTCCAATCCAAATTTGTCTTTAAGGAAGGTTAATAATGTTTCAGCTTCAGGTAACGAGAAATTCACATTAAAATCTCCTGCAAGGATCACAGGCCGCTCACAATAATCAATTTCTTCACCAGTAACGTCTGCCAGAGCTTGTGAACCTGCAGTGGATAGTGGCAATAAAGATTTTGCAATAAATAATTTAATATCCCTCATGGCTGCATTTGGTGAAATATAAATGGCAATTAGAAAAGAGAAAACCTAACAATCAATTGATATTCACAAGAGACGTACCTTGACATAACCTTAAATCCGTCGCATTGTCCGTGGGATTGTTTTCACTCATTTTTTACAATTGTTATCCACTAAGTTTGAAAATAAAAAATACTACCCTATTAAATTATATGTGTATCAAATCAAACTAAAAAAATATTTATAGAAAAACAATACTTTTATGACTTTTATTATTTTTATGCTAGTGAGAACCAAAACAATATGGAAATGAATGAAGGAAAACTGGATCCTACCACGTGATTTCCCGGCCAATAAAAATGTAGCGTCAAACGTTTAACGCAACCTTGTTGGAAGTCGCATAAGAAGTATCACTTCAATAAACTTTAAAAAATTTTAATCCCGTATGATAAAAAGTTAGCAATCACGTACGAGTAATGGTACACCACAAGTTTTGCAAATATATCAGATTTCGTAAAGTTATAATAAATTATGGTATAGAATTAAATAGTAAAACTTGAAAAGCAAGGAAAATTACGCCAACTTTTTTAAAATAGTCACCACGAGATCACTGCTAACGAAGACACGAGTTAACTCGTGACCGGTCACCAACGTTTAGCCACGAAAACACGAGTTAACTCGTGACCGGTCAGCAATGTGTTAATATGACGGGAAAACAAACGCCTTTTTTAATTGTTTATAAAGTCTGATCATATAAAGTTATATGCATACATAACATTACATAGATAACATCACATATATAATGTTGCGATATATCTCGTTAATCGTAACATATACGGAATATCACAATGTATATATTTATAATTTTCGAGATTTAATTAAGCTAGATTTTTAATTAGGCTACATGTCACAGAAGAAATTATGCAGAGAAAACTTACTTGTTCAGTCTCTGTGGATGACAATGGCATACTAAAATCCAATTCGCCAACCGGAAGACTTGGCGGGTCTTCTGGTGCAGTAAGAATGATTTGAATAGGAGATCCTAAATCCTGGATGGGCACTTGGTGATAACCAGACTTTTTAGTCATAAAATTTTTCAAGGCAGTCATTTGATAATTATTTTCCATTATTTTTTTGGTAAACACCGTTGTAAATATGTCCAAAAGATAAAACCTCAAATCTTGTATCTCGAAAAAATACAAGACTAATTACAGAAACCAAGATAAATGAGTCAAAAATATAACTCAAAGGCTTTATCAATGCATAAATCTCAGAGTAAATTCTATATCTTGAAATGTTTTTGCTTCTTTAAACCAACAAGTATAAATAAAATTAAAATAATTTTCAGTTGATAAAAATGTCAGCGAAAAATTGAAAATGTAAAAAAAAAGCGCCTTTTTTAAGTCCACAAAAAAGTCAATATATATAAACTAATATGTATAACTAATATATATAAAAGCAATACAATACTTTAAACTACCGAGATCAGATTATATGCAAAAAGTAAATTCCGGAAATCAAGTCCAAATTGTATATAAGTCCAGATTATATCCAAATACACTAAATCCGAATTGTATATCAAGTCCAGAATATATCCTAAGAAATCGAGTCCAGATTATATCTAAATAAATCAAGTCAAAATATAACCAAAATGGAAGTCAAATCCTGACTGTGTTCATAAAGATCTAATTATATTTTTTGAAGGAAAAATAAAATTCATCGAACAATATCTGATAACAGTTTGTTTCTGAACGGGGTAAAAACTGAATATGAACCTCAGCTATCTGGAGTAGTTTTCGTCGCCCACAAGTAAAAAAAGAATAAAAGAAAAGTCTACAAGAAAATAAACACAAAAGTAAGTAACTTGGAACGCTTTCAAAGGATTGTCGGTGCGAAGTGTTAAAACGTTTGGCGGAAAAAAAGAAAAATGATGACAAGTCTAAAACAAATTTGAAAAAGATAGCCCGCCATGAACCGCCGCTCAGAAATGTAAAGATACCGTAACATAAACGTCATAAAAACAATTCATTTAATCAAAAAAATATGACATAATATGAAGAGAAGAGAAGTAAACTAAGTCAAAAGGGGAAATGAAGTCAAGGTTGCAGTTAAATCAAACCGTTGTTCTTCGATTAGATATAGAAGTTAATTGGATATTAGTGAAGCCAGTAAATAACAGCTAATATTGCGTACGCATTGACGACAGTTCTGAAGAGGTTAATTAATTCTGGAGACTTTTTAGTAATATTTACTGACATATCCTTTTTAGATATCAACAAATGTCTCACACTGTTCAGCTCACTTCAAACTAAGTGCAACATGTAATTTTATTTTATTCACAACTTTAATTAATTTAAGTTATTTAAGAAGAAAAAAATCATAACTTTAAGAATTGATCATAATGACAAATAGACATTAAAAGTAAACTCAACTCAATGATATATTATACAGGGCGCAAAATATGAATGAGCAACTCTGAATAACTTTTGATCTAATGATCGGATCTTCAAGTTTTAGGACTCAATCTTAATGGTTTGAAGGGGTTACCTCAAATATGCTAAGTAATTAGTGCAGACGATCTTTTAAGTTATAAAAACAGGACTTTAATAAACTCGATTTCTCAGGAACTATTCGACCGATTTCGCTTAAATTTTGCATTCCACTATGTAAAATTACATTCCTTGAAATGCTGTAAAAAATTGTTTACCTTACAATTCAACATTTTTTTCGACTATTATTAAATAAAATAATAAATATTTACTAAAGTTTGCTTCCTCCCTGGAATTACCTTTGGATAAGCGAATTTAATGATTATGTGCAAATATTTTTCAATTAACTTAAAAATTTCTTGAGATATAGTGATTTACGCAAAATTAGCAGTAAGGGGTTCAAACTGTGGTCCGTTCTCCTGATCAAACTTTCAAAAGCATATTTACCAAATTGCGGCTACCTTCTATATTTTAGGGTTCCGAATCCGATGGGGGAAAAAAGTCTGATTATTCAGAGACAGTACGTTTTTGTGATTGATTTGGTAACTTAAAATATCATCTGAGATAATTAATTAGCATATTTAAGGTCACCCCCTTGAACCATTAAGATTGAGTTGCGCATTTACACCAGGCGTTTTCAAACACTGAAAAACAAGTTCAATAAAATTACATTTAATTTCAAACCATTCTAAACAGAATAAAACAATACAAACGTAGAAAAAAAACTATTAAAAAATAAAGAGGCCGAGAGTCTATTAAAATTTTAAAGGTATATAGATCAAGAACTTCTTTTCATAATAAAACAGACTGCAAACACACAAATTGGAAAATTTTAAAGAATGATTTCTTTCATCAGTAAATTCAATAGGGCAAAATGACCAAGTTAAAAATTGTAGCTCAACTTGCTTTTATAGAACCTTTTCATTAAATTCATCTAAATAATTCTTTGAGTTGAAATTCAAAAGTTGAATAGTTCCGAGAAGAAACATCAAAGTTGCGATCTTTTTCATTAGCACTACAACTTTATAAATATTATTAATTTCTTGGAAACTATACAAGCAATAAATAAATAATCCAATCCCAAAAAAAAACTGAAGTTGTAAGATATTACTTAATTAAAAGCTTCATTGGCTTCAAAAATAAGAAATAACAGTCCACTTGTTTCGAGTGCTCAAAAACAGACACCCATTTTCAAGACTTGTCACACATGAAAGAGAATAAACAAAAGTGATTTGAAATATAAAACGTAAAGTTGCCAACAAAAAATGGGGGGAAATGTCAAATGTCATATTTTAAATCACTTTTATTTCTTCTCATTCACGTCTGACAAGTCTTGAAAATGGGCGTCTATTTTGGAGCGCTTGAAACATGTCGATTGTTATTTCCTATTTATATATTTTTGAAGCAAATGAAGTTTTTAATCATGTGATATACAAACAATTACTCAAAATTTCAAATTTTGAATTATTTTTTAAATTGTAGGCTAATACAAAATAAAAACTGATGTCTTATATTTTCTACATAATCTCAGTCTTGCAGCTAGGTATTATTTGCCGAGATAGACTAAATTCAAGACTTGAAAAAGCCCGGGTAAAAAAAGAATTTTGCCAGGAAAGACCAAATTTTGCTCGGAAATAAGTTTTTTTTTTTTTCAGAAAAGACGCAATTTCGCCCGGAGAAAATGAATTTTTTTAAAAAATATTTTTTGTATGCATAGTTATATACACTAAATATAAGAAAAAGAATATTGTTTACTGAAAAAATAATGCTTGATTAAGACCGAAGGTATTAATAAAATAAATGGTTATGAAAATAACTATTTAAATTGCTCTCATACCAGCCTAAATATTTAATGAATCAGCCTTCCAAATGCAAATTGATGATGATCATGATGATACAGTTCCTGGAATTTTTCTTTGTAAAATATAACGCATCATATGTTATGTAATTTGTTTTAAATTTTAAATAAACATTCATGAAAGAAATTGCACATATCTTTTTATAGCACAAGGTATTATTGTATTTTTCAATGTTTGAATTCTTTATGTGTTGAATAAAAAATTATAAACTTTTAAACAAAAAATTATAAACTTTTATCTTCTTTTTTTTTAACTTTTGAAATGAACGAAAAAATCAATTCCCAAGCATGAAATTTCAAACATTTATATTCTAAGCATTCGAAATATATAATTTAAGATTTCACTGAACATGCAGAAATACTCATGAAGTTTAAATAATTATGATTGAATAACCATATCATGATCAACAAAATGCATCTACAATATGCATACACATTCCATTAATAAATAATTTCCGCACATGTTCATAGTCTTAATCTACATAGTTTTAATCTTTCTTTTATAACTAACAAAATTTATTACCAAACAAAAATATTAAATACAACTAGTAGTCATTAAAATGTAAAATATAAATTTAATTTCAAGCGTCATGTCAATTTCATAAAACTAGAAACTTCAAATATCAGAAAGTCTTTATTTCTTTTTATTGAAATATATAAACATAACATAAATTTTTCTGCTTTTAAGTCCCTAAGCGATATCATAGTTTGAACTGATATAATCAAAAATTAGAAAATATTCTTTAAAGACCTGAGCTGTCATAAGAGAAACGTGAATAATTGACAAACATGATATGTTTTGGCTGTCAACTCATTTTCTTAATTATCGTTTTCTGTCAAATTAGGAGTTCAAAAATCTAATATTATCTTTAAACAGATTTTTTTTAAACTTCTGCTAAAACATTTTTAAACTGTTTCAGCAGAAGAAATATTCACACAAAAAATACAGCAGTTAACGCAGATAAATCAGCATTTTGTCAACTATATATTATGAAAGAGTTCCGCCCGTAAATTTCTAAGTAAAAACGAGCTTATCTTAGATATGTATGACAGGAAGGAATAAAGATATCGTTGGTTTTCCGATAACTTTTACGTCACTTGAAAGCGAGAGTAACACCTATCTCGCTACATGCTAAAAAAAAGTTTTGTAAACAAGATTTGAAAGGGAGTCAATATTTATGATCCGGTGTGAAAATATAAAAACTAAGCAAATCTAAGATTATTTGTCATTCGTAAAGTATTCGATTTTGTATCAAACACTAATAGTTCTGATGTTTTGTTTAAAATACAATCACCATAATCTATATTATATAAAACGCTAATACGTACGTATGTATGTATGTATCAATAAAACCCATGACATTTCTTTTCTCGCGCTGGCAACAGTTTTCATTTTTAATTGATTGGATTCGGCGCGCAAGAGCACGTAGTGAGCAACCAGATAACAATAACCAGAGTGAGCATTATCAGGTTGTTCAATTCAGATTCATGCACTAAAAACTAGACAATATTTAATTTAAACTCAATTAGGAATTAATTAATTAATTGAAGTGAGAATGCTTTAAAAGGCCGCTGTTGAATTGATATTTTTCTACTGGGAGCTACCTAAACGTCTAAAAAACGTTTAAGTGTTTGTATTGAATGCATTGAATTTTTTTATATTTCGCGTTTATTTATGCATTGAATTTTCACGCTTTAAAATGCAGAATATTAGTGAAGCAATATTTGATAATTTATTTTGCTAATATGTTTCTTATTTAGCTAATGTTTTGATTTTTTCACCATGTACAATCTAAATAGCTCTTCATATTTCTATTCATTTTTTATAAGAACATTGATAGAATTCTTCTACATAAGTACAATACTATGTCTTTGATGATAAAATACTGTCTTTGATGATAATGTATTATGTCTTTGTGCTAGAACATTGTGTTCATTGACGCGCGAGCGCAGCGAGCCATGGTTCACGGCGTGAACCACATAGGATTGCGTAGCAATTCTCGGGGGTTTAAGAAGTAATCCAACAATCGCTTTCTCCTAATAGTAGTTAATTTTTTCAAAATGGAAAAAAAAAGCCTTCTATTGCGTATTAAAAAATATATATATTTGATATTTTGTTAAAAATAAACAAGAAAGACGATCTCCATCATAAGATATAATCCAGCAATCGTTTTCTATTCGAAAAGCATTCTATTTTGGGCAAATATTATACAGGGGTTCGACAAAATAATGGAAACATTAACACTTTTTTTAAAAAATTTCTCAAGAAACACTCAAGAGAATTATTTTGTAACTTAAGAGTTGTTTAATTCATGCGATCTTTAAAATTTAGCAATAAGGTTTAAAACTTTCAGAGGTTCGAAGGACTGACTATAAATAAACAGAAAATAGTGTTTTTGAACACCCTATGACAAAAGATGGAGCAATTAATTTTTAACTTGTAACAATTATTTTGGTTGCAATAATTGCACAATATGCAATACTTGCACAAAATTTCGTAAATCTAGCTTAAAATTTATGGAGATATTGCTTTAAATAATTCCAAAATAAGTATTTCTAGGGAAATATGAAAAAATGTATTAGTACAGAAGTGTTTCCATTATTTTGTCCACCCCCTGTATGTGTATATATATATATACACACTGATGAAGAAAAAAATCCCAACACCGTGAAGAAATTACAAGTATTATAGAGCAATGAAATTTCGATAATGTGTTTGCCTGAGTAATATAATTGATTCAAGTTTCAAGGTCACAGGTTAACCCCTTAACGACAGGTTAATTTTCAAGAAAAGCGCCTACTTTTTTCGCTTTTGTATTTGTATTACATATTTGATTAGTGCAGACATCTAGTTTAAAATAAACTAACTATCTACAATTACCTTAAAAATATCCTGGTACTGCCATTTTGTGTAAAATGGGAAATAAAATGTTTTCCGGGCAAAAGAAATGAATTAGTTTTATTCTTATTGGCGCGTTACTACTGATCACTCCTGTCGGTCAATATCACGGGAGCGAGAAATAATGGGCGAAAATTCACTCCAATCATTTTCACGCGAGCGAGAAGGAAGGGGTTAATGCAATTAATCTGTGACCTTGATGCAATTAACTTGTAACCTGTGAAAAGAACCATTTCAAATACTGGTACATAAATAACCAGAGTAACCACTAGAATTTGAATGCAAGTACGCAAACTGTGTCGTACAGATGCCGTATGTCCTTTTGTGGGATGGAGTTTCATGCCTGCTGCACTTGGGCAACCGATATAGGGATAGTTAATGCTGGTTATGGATGACGCTGAAGTTGTCGTCCAATTATGTCCCAAACGAACTCCATTGGTGTAACATCTGGTGATCTAGCAGGCCAAGGCAAATATGTTGACATTCTGCAGTGCATGTTGTGTTACAACAGCAGTATGAGGGCGAGCGGTGGAAAATACCACTTTGAATGCTGCTCATGAATGGAAATAAAACAGGATGAATCACCAGGTTGGCACACAAATTTGCAGTCGAGGTGTGTGGAATAACCACGAGAGTGTTCCTGTTGTCATAAGAAATTGCTCCCCAGACAATAACTCCAGGTGTAGATCCAGTGTATCTAGGTCAGGGGCAGGTCGGTAGCCGGGGCTCATCTGGCCTCCTTCTAACTAATATACGGTTACCACTGGCACCAAAGGCATAACCGACTTTCATCAGAAAACACAATAGATCTCCACTTTGTCTCCAGTGAGTTCTAACTCAACACCACTCACGTCGTAAACGGCAGTGGTTTGGAGTCAGTGGAATGCAAGCTACAGAGTGTCTCGCTCAGAGCTGTACTTGAAGCAACCGATTTGTAATGCAAGCTACAGAGTGTCTCGCTCAGAGCTGTACTTGAAGCAACCGATTTGTAATGCAAGCTACAGAGTGTCTCACTCAGAGCTGTCCTTGAAGCAACCGATTTTTAATGCAAGCAACAGAATGTCTCACTCAGAGCTGTACTTGAAACAGTCGATTTGTAATGCAAGCTACAGAGTGTCTCGCTCAGAGCTGAACTTGAAGCAATCGATTTGTAATGCAAGCTACAGAGTGTCTCGCTCAGAGCTGTACTTGAATCAACCGATTTGTAATGCAAGCTACAGAATGTCTCGCTCAGAGCTGAACTTGAAGCAACCGATTTGTAATGCAAGCTACAGAGTGTCTCACTCAGAGCTGTCCTTGAAGCAACCGATTTGTAATGCAAGCTACAGAGTGTCTCGCTCAGAGCTGTACTTGAAGCAACCGATTTGTAATGCAAGCTACAGAATGTCTCACTCAGAGCTGTACTTGAAACAACCGATTTGTAATGCAAGCTACAAAGTGTGTCACTCAGAGCTGTACTTGAAGCAACCGATTTGTAATGCAAGCTACAGAGTGTCTCGCTCAGAGCTGTCCTTGAAGCAACCGATTTGTAATGCAAGCTACAGAGTGTCTCACTCAGAGCTGAACTTGAAGCAACCGATTTGTAATGCAAGCTACAGAGTGTCTCGCTCAGAGCTGAACTTGAAGCAACCGATTTGTAATGCAAGCTACAGAGTGCCTCACTCAGAGCTGTACTTGAAACAGCCGATTTGAAAAAGTTCGTTGTGTCACTGCAGTGCCAACTGCAGCTTAAAGTGTGAATTTCTGGTGCACACACAGTACGCAGCCATACGCCGTATACGGCGCAAAATAATTTAACTATTAAAAACTATTAACCATAATAATTGAACTATTTCATTTTGCTTTTACCCCACTAGCTTAAATGTAATGGCAACGTAAATTATTATGATTAAATAATTGAATTTGAGCTTTATCTGAACCATAATAAGCTAAATTCAATTTCAGTAGACGTTGCTACATAAGAACAATAACTTTTCCGAATAACATTCCCATACATAATACTAAAACTAGTAAATTAGGCGTACTAAAACACAAATCATTATCGATATTAATATATTACTATTAATAAAATGTATTTACTATCTTAACTTAATAACTTAATCTTTACTTTTAATACACCTAAGAACCATTACATTATGACCACCCTGGTAATAACCTGTAGGACCACCTTTAGCCCTCAAAACTGCTAGCACCCGCTGTGGCATTGGTTACACAAGGTGCTGATAGGTAGTCTGAGGTATCTGGTACCAAGCGCTCACCAACTGTTCCAGCAATTCCCTCACGTTGCGAGGGGGTAGCGTGGCAGCACGAATTTGGTTTTCCAAGTAGGACCACAAATGCTCTATTGGATTAAGGTCAGGTGAATTTGGGGGCCAAGACATGACTTGAAAGTCACTGGAATGTTCCTCGAACCAATCCATGACGATTCGACCCTTATGACATGGTGCATTATCCTGTTGGTAAACACCATCCCCCGCAGGAAAAACTGTTGCCATGAATGGGTGAACCTGGTCTGCAACTATGTTCAAGTAGCTTACAGACGTCAGGGATTGTTCTATGAGGATTATGGGTCCTAATGTGCCCCATGAAAACATTGTTCCTGGGCGAGAAACCATGAAAACCTGGGCGAGCCCATTGTTATAGATGGAGGGTGGTCATAATGTAATGGCTTTTCGGTGTATATTACTATCAATATGAAAACATATATATCGAAATTAGGTACTGTTACACTATAAATATCGAGTAGTATCTTTAGTTTCTTTAATACTTTTTCGGTGCTAAATACGCATCAGTATTTTCTTACAATGTGCCTATGTCCCTAACTATTAGTATATACATGTTTGATAACTTGTGCGATAATTGGGGAAAATTTCACAAAAGGATAGAATAATAATAATTAAGGTATAAAATACTTTTTTTTAATTAGGCAATTTCACCTACACTGAAAAGCATAATTGTCTAAAAAATATATATTATTATAAATTTGTATCATGGATTTGTTGTGGCAGATAAAAAAGTTAAAAGTTTAACTTTTAAAATTAAGATTTAAACGTTAAAATAAAGATGTTGCTACCACTAAGAAAAAATATTCTCAACGAACGTACAAGTTAGTACAGAGAATCACCAAATATACATATCTATTTATAGAAGCACTCAACAGCATTTAGTTTTTCAGTGAACTTGTTGACATTAGCTAAAAAGAATTAAATAAATAAATGATAAAAAGTCCCACAAAAAATAAATTCCGAAAAAAATAAATTCCGAAAAAAAAATTTCGATGAAAATAAGATTTAATATTCCTAGTAATTTAATATTCACATTATTTTCTGAGTTTTCTCATTAATTCAATAACATAATAACGAGAGAAAAAAAGAAATAAAACCATTAACAAAAAGCCATGAATCCAAATCAAACCAAAATAGCAAAATTAATAACAATAACAAAGTACGTAAAATTTATAACTGATTTTTAACAATGCATCCACCTATTACAACATAGAAACTAAAAGGCAGTAAAAAGCCCTTGAACATTTTTAAAATATACTATCGTCTCCCTCCGTAATTACTACTTAGTTTACACAGGAAGCACTATAATTCACTTTCGAAAAACAACATCCTTCACGAAGCTAAAAATAGACAGCTAAAAGCAAATATTACTTAACATCCAATGACGTTTATTTCCTAAATAAACACGAAAGAATCATGTGAACATACAACGTGAGAATCGTACAATACCGTTTAAAATTGCAATAATTGAACAATCGCAAATATTTACCTGGCCAAATCCTTCAACATTTTCCAATATACAAGGTGGTCGTCCACCGCCCAGCGGTAATATTGGTGCACGAAACATATCCGATTTAACAATTAAAGAAAACGATTATTGTCTTAAACGATTAAAGAAAACGATTATTGTCTCAGTATTTGCTAGATAAACAGAATGAAGACTGACACAACGCCAGAGTAAAAATTCGACAACCGATTATGCCAATAAAAATGTCTATATCACAAAATCATTTAGTTGTAAAAGTTCCGAATGGAAGATATAAAAGAATGAAAGAGAAATAAGCAAGCGCATTTGTCGTTTAATGGTAACAGCTGCATACGACAGAACTGTTCTATCAGACGGGAGGTCTATGTTTATACACGTTTTCAAGATGGTATATATGACGTATTTATATTTTGTGTTACGTAAATGGCAACGCAAACGAATTATTACACATTTCAGTTACTGGTATAATCGAATGAATGCCGCGTACTAGTGCAACTGTACATAAGTTTTAATGTACTAATAAAACACCAACAACATTGTAATAAAAACAAATTTCCCCGATGAAATATGCCTAGAAACGTAAACACACAAAAATATTTCATGTAAGAATTTTAGTTATTTATAATTCTGATTTATTAGCTCTTTAATACTCATCGATTTTCAGAGCACTTCTAAAAATAGTCCATTAGTTAAAAGATTTTTCTTTATTTACAATTGACGACATTGAACATTTGTTTTTATCTGTTGGCATAAAATCCTCTTTATTTTGCCATATAATAATATTTAAATTATATTTTTTTACTACAGTTTGATGCCAGGAAGAAAAAGGTAAAACAATTTTTGTTATTTGCATATAAGTACAGTTTTGAGTAACATAGTGTTAGGCCTTTTTCTTTTTATTCTAAGCATTTAACTTTTTTTTAAATGTTAATGTAGTGAAGCAAGTGATATAAGTACCAAAACTGAAATGCTAGCTTGATTTTTTTATTGTAATAATATGTTTCATGAAAATTGTTAAGTTTCCTTTCATAAATTTATGTTTTAAATGTTACAACAACAACAAAAAAAAAATAATAATAATAATTTATACATTTAAAATTGTTTTTTAAACTGTTTTCTGGGGTCAAAATGAATCATGTGGTCACAAGTGACAAAAGTAAATTGTTAGTTGATTATGTAAAGTAATAAGATTAAAAATAAATTTAAACATGTATCTAAGTAATAATAATTAAAAACAAAAGGGTATTTAGTTTTGAACAACAAATTTTAATCGTTTCTGGTATTTCAACAAACAGAAAAAGGAATATCGATATAACAGTTGGGCTGAAAAGTTCGTAGGCTAACATAGAAAAAAAAAATTTTTTTTCATAAGATTTGATTTTATTATTCAATATAGTTTCCTTCAAGTTCGATACAACGGTTATAGCGGTCATGTAGTTTTTTGATACCATTTTTATAGTACGATTTGCCTTTCGCCTCAAAATAGGCCTTAGTTTCAGCGATTACTTTTTCATCGGCTCTAAATTTCTTTCCCGCGAGCATTCTCTTGAGGTCTGAGAACAGGAAAAAGTCGCTGGGGGCCAGATCTGAAGAATACGGTGGATGCGGAAGCAATTCGAAGCCCAATTCATATAATTTTGCCACCGTTTTCATTGACTTGTGACACGGTGCATTGTCTTGATGAAACAGCACTTTCTTCTTCTTCAAACGGGGTCGTTTATCAGCGATTTCGTCCTTCAAACGCTCCAATAACGCTATGTAATAGTCGCTGTTGATGGTTTTTCCCTTTTCAAGATAGTCGATGAATATTATACCATGCGCATCCCAAAATACTGATGCCATAACTTTGTCAACTGTTGCGTCTTTCCACGGTTTGGAGTTGGTTCATCTCGTGAAGTCCACTCAGCTGAATGTCGATTGGACTCTGGTGTGAAATGATGGAGGCATGTTTCATCCATTGTCACATATCGACGCATAAATTCGGGTTTATTACGATTAAACAGTTTCAAACACAGCTCAGAATCATCAATTCATTGTTGTTTTTGGTCGATTGTGAGCTCGCGCGGCACTCACTTTGCATAGAGCTTTCGCATACCCAAATATTCATTCACGATATGTCCAACATGTTCCTTGGACATATCGTTCCTTGTTCGATAACTTTAGAGTCTCAGATATCTCTATCAACTTCACTTTACGGTTATCTAAAATTATTTTGAGGACTTTTTTGATGTTTTCGTCGGTAACAGCCTCTTTGGGGCGCCCACTGCGTGCATCATCGTCGGTGCTCATTTCGCCTCCTTTAAACTTTCCAAATCACTTCTCAACTGTTGATTTTCCTGGTGCAGAGTCCGAATAATGTTTATCAAGCCAAGTCTTGGCTTCAGCAGTATTTCTTTCGCTAAATAGCAATGCTTTATTAACACACGAAATTCCTTTTTATCCATTGTATTTAATCTAACAAAAGTTGCTTCACTAAAAATACTATATCTCACAAATTAATAGTTCGATTTATACACGCGTCTTTCGAAGGTTAGAACTAACTAGAAATCCTATGGATTTAAAAATAGTAGCGCCATCTATGTGGCAGCCTACGAACTTTTCTGCCCACCTGTTATATTTAATAGAAATCTAAAGAATTTCATAAACTTTCTGCATGTTTGTAAAACTTACTTTTTCGTTCAACTAATCATATATAGTTACAGATAAGGCCAATTATGAACTCAAATTTACTGTTAATAAATAATAGGAATAAGCATACTTAATTTGATTGACTTTCTATCAACAATTAAATTACGATCAAAAAAGCGAAAAAAATTTAAAATTCCTTGAAGTTTTTTTTCCTAAACAGTTAAGCACAGAATTTGCGAGCATATTAAACACGTAGAAAAAATTTAATCAAATGAAACAAACTCAAAATTAATCTTTTCGCTCAAAAATCCCCAACATTATAAATTTCCATTTAAAAAAAAATCACCAACTATATGTTAGTCGAAGTTGAAGTAAGTGATTTCGAACAACGTTTCTCAAGTCAAGGACCGATTTTGCGACAAAGGAATACTTCCGCTTTTTCGCAGACGACAAAAAAGACCTTGAAACTCGTTGCCTTTTTACCCACATCTCAGCAGACGAACTGAAATAGGGATTGAACAGAATAGAACAAATCATCATTTTGCTAGCAAGGTTATACAGCAGCAATGACATACTTTTACTTCAAGGTGGTGCAGCATTAACCCGACGACATTACTTCTTTCCTTTGTTTTGGCTCACTTTCACTCATTAATTTGTCTGGAGCTTTTCCAAAGCAGTGCGGTTTCTAATCAATGAAAAACTACAAAGCTTTAGTTATAACTGAGTGTAAAAATAGGTGCCGCGCGTGAATCTCATAAAGGTAGTGATTTAAATCATAGATGAGTAACATCATAAAAAGGTCATCAGTATTATAAGCTGTATTTTGAAACTAAGGTCAAAAATAGCAACTACTTATGAGAAATAATGCAAAAGTTGGGCAGAATTGCAGACAGTAAAACTTTTAGAATGAAGAAATAAGAGAGATCCAGAAACAATTCAAGATCAAGATTATTTGCGAATGTTAAAATATAGGCAAACCCTGCATCTTAATTTCTAATCTTCTGTGTAACAAACTAAATGTTTATAAAGTTTCATAAATTTCCTTTCTAATGTCATACAACTTATAAATTACTGTAATAATACATCAATTCATAACACAAATTAGTTTAATTAGTAAAAAGTTCTTTATTTTAAAAGGAGTAACGGTACATGGCATTCATAAAAAGATGAATTTTTATCAACATTGAAATAAATCCAAGAAATAAATTGTGAGAAATTAAAATATTTAAAATAAATCGTAATTTACTTTGCAAAACGTATTTTTGTCTTCATTAAAAAAACAATATCTTCGACATCTAAACATTTCATAGAAATATTATAAAACAAACTACAAAATTATTATGAAGAACTTCAAAATCCAATTTAAAACAATAAAAGAAAACAATAAACTCATCAAGTCATCAATCTAACTCAGTGTTTCCCAAACTTATGACTTTGTGTACCCTTTCAAGTCACGCTGTGTACCACCAACAAAAAAATGAATGTATTTTCTGCTATAAAAAAATTGCACAAAAGTTGAAACTCACAACTAGCTGTTGACACCACTAATTATTAACATGCAAAAAATAGCCAATAGAAAAATACGTAATCGTAAATTTTCATGGCTAGCTTTTTTTTCAAATAAAAATTTTTGAAATTTTTGTTTGTTGCAAGATATTTTGAATAAGAACGCATACCTCTGCTAAACTGCTCCCGTACCCCTGGAGGTACGCGTACCACACTTTGGGAAACACTTATCTAAATGATAGTTAAGCTCTTTGTCGTAAAGAGTGACGCTAAAACCGTTTGGGCGGGCAAGTCTGTTGCCATTTGGGCGTGCATCGATAAAAAGAAAGAAAATAACGTCTATTTATATATTCTAGCATTAGAATTAAAAATATATAAAAGCCGGAGCACAACCCCCCTTCTAAGATTACAAGTTTTCACTCAATATTTTGTAATAAAACTTACAATAAAAATAAATAAAAAATTGTGTTGAAATTAAACAAAAACTCAAAAAAATGTGATTTTAAGCAAGCTGAAACATTTCCTTGGTGGAAACTGCTACCAAATCATCCCCCGAAGAGAAAATACATGTCCCTATTACCGACCAATAGGGAAAATTCTTCATAATAAAAATAATAAAGCGAATAATAAAATAAAATAAATGGTGAAAAAGAATTTAAAAAAATACCGTTAAATGCGAGATAAATAATTTACTGGTAAACAATTTCTATTATTATTAATCATTTTAATTTTTAAATAATTCGAATCATGAAGTTAAAATTGATTATCATTTTGTGAAATTCCGATAATTAGGACCCGATTAAGTCCGACGAATCAAGTGAGATAATGACGTTTTTTGTCGAACGTTTAAGTACGTCACTTTTTGTAAGTTTTTAAAACAAATTTTATATTATTAATTACATTTAAAATGATCGTTATCATAATGTTGTTCAGTTGCGTTTCTTCTGATGAAGTTGGATTTAGTCACGTTGTAAATTTTTAAATATATTAGTAGCAATATTTAGGTATTTTCGGAGAAGAAAGTACTAGACAGCCGATAAATAACCTTAGAACGATGAATATTCAAATCGGTACCTTTTCGGTTTGTCTAGAGCAGTGGTTACCAACTGACGGCCCGCGAAGCCTTTTTTTGTGGCCCGCGAACTAAAATATATTAGTTTCATTTTTTTGCGGACAATTTTCGTAAAAAATCTTGATGGGTTTAAAATATTTTTCTTTCGTTAAAAAAAAAGCCTAATTTCTTCGTTTCTGTGAAATTTAACATACCAACGGTGCAAAAAAATTTATTTCTCAGGTAAAAATCTACTTCGTATTTTGATTTGTAATTCAATACTTTCGTTTTGTACAACTTGATAAAAATCTGACAGTAATATTTAATGTTCCTTCAAACGTAAAACAGCTCTACATAAAATTTTGATAAAGTTGCGGCCCGCCAGTTGACTGGTGTTTTTAATTGCGGCCCACGGCCGCATGTAAGTCGGAAACCTCTGGTCTAGAGCAAAAAAATTCATTTTGCTTTACCTTTTTTTGTTACTTTTTTTATTTTATAAACGTTCACGTTGTTCAGTGTTTAAAAAAGAAAATTTTAAAAAAAATTGGCTGGTCTTCTCTTTTTTAAACTACTTTTTGCTTGAGACCGGCGAATCGATAAAACCGGTACTTTTTGGTTAACCAGGTGAAAGCAAAAAGTTGCAGCCAACTTTTTTTTCTTAATTTTTATTTCATTTATTTTAAACTCATAAAAATTAACTAAAATAAAAATAATTTTTTTTAAAAATATAGGTGAATTTCCTTGCACCCGTCTAACTGACAAGTATCCTCAAATAAAGAATTAACATAATTATTTGCAGAAAAAAATGCTAAGTGCCTGTAAGTAGGAGAAAATGCTTAATTGTCAGTTATTTGCTGAATTGCGAACGAAAGAAAACATCCGTTATTTATTCGAAAATTTTCGTGACCGCTAGACACCCTGAATTTTTTGACAAATTTGATAGTTTTTACCATCACACAGTTAAAGCTTTGTTAATTTAATTGATAAGGTAAAGAAGTAACCTCGTGGCTCTAGCTAATCACGTGCTTCAAATGAATGACGTCATAGCAATGCTTTATTTTTATTTACTTAAACGTAAGAAGACGAAAAATTTGAGAGAACAGCACTGACATAAAAGGAAGCATATGAATAAAAAAGCAAATTAAGCATGATGATGATTTGAGTTTTTCGATTAGTTTAATAGATAGAAGCATCACAAAGAAGGGGTCTGTCCAGACATTTTGCTAAAGGTCCGTTTTTGAAAAATTGTGAAAAAATTACTCGTAATATGTGAATATAAAATAAACGTTAAGTCACATTCTTTCAACCAGGGTCCTGCTTTTATGAATTTGTGCAAATAGGGACCTGTTATTGCAAAAAACTTCTTCAAGGAGTTTTTAAATTGTAAATAGATACAAGATTATGCTCAACACTGTAAAACTATAATTAAAAAAATTAAATTTTCAAAAATAAACAGCAATTGCTGCTTCTAAATTAGAGATGCAACATACTGATATTTGGTATATACCCTATACTGCTGAACGCAGAATATTCATTTCGGACGAATATAGGAAGAAGCGTCTGCCGAAGACAAAACATAATTCGTTTACATCCATCTTTATTTTTTTTCCCCTTGGGAAGGGTTTATTCAATTACAAAACAATAACGAAAATAAACAAATTTGTGAAGGGTCCGATTAAAAGTAAAATCATTCTGTGAAGGGTCCGTTAACGGACCCAAATTTCTTCTAAACAGACCCCTGCAAAGTGCAGACAAAGTTAATTTGATACATAAGGTAAAGCAGAATCCTAGTGTTCCCAACCAATCACATACTTAAAATGAATGACGTCATTGCAACTAACTAAAAGCTATCGAAAATCCCAATGAAATAATAAATTTTTAGTATTTTTAAAATGTTTAAGAAGGTTAAGAAATGTTAAGAATGAGAATCACTTAGAAGGAAAAGAAAACACCCCATCCAGTACTTCAAAGTGATCAATATTCAGTTGCCCATGGTTACAATCCCGAAAATAGGAAAACCAAATAAACCTTGAAACATTTCTCTAAATCATTACACGGTTTCCCAATAGAAATTCTATTTAATATAACACTACTACTTCACAAACTAAATACCGAATTCGTGTACACATTTCTTTCCTTTAAGATATGATAATTTGTTGCCATTTGTGCTTATTCTATATTCGATATTTATGCCATAAATAGAACTACGATAAAGAAACAAACACTAATGGAAAATAGTGGTCAGGCAAATGGAACTAGAAAAGTAATAATAACTTATTAATAACTTTTCCAAAAGAATAGTTAGTTACCAAAAAGAACAAATACACTTTTAATATGCGTAGCATAGAACCAAAATTTATCTGAAATCTTAACATAACTACCCCGATAAAAAGACATAGTTAAAATTTTAAAATTCACACTATTAATTTTCATTTATTTATTTTGAAATCATTGAAAAAATCGATGTTTATGTGAAGATTAACGCGAACAGAAAAATAAAAAATTTTGATAAACTGAAATGTAAATTGTGCAAAGGTCCCTCAAAGACAACACCTCTAAAAGAAAATTAAAAATTATGTAGCAAAAACCCATGAAAAACATTTATTTACTACGCAGATCGGCTGATAAATAACACCGTTACATAGCTTTATGTTGCAAAAGACTAGAAGCTGAATGTTAAATCAATGGTTAATTTTAAATGAACGATTGGAAGGGGTCAAAGAGGAAGAAAGTAACAAACTCTTCCAGTTTTTATTTTATAGAAAAAACGCATATTCACCATTCAAACATTTGTCTGCCTCTTTTTTAACGTAAAACATTAGTTTAATTTAAAAAAAATTCTAAAAAAAAAATACATTAGTCAATAAAAATTAGTAATTAAGAAATATAAAAACACATTAACAAGAAAAATAAAACCGCGTAACAAGAAAAATAAAACCGCGTAACAAGAAAAATAAAACAGTGATTGTGAATTTTCGATAGATCGAAACAGGGTTTATAAAATTTTAATTCATATAAATTTGTACATGCCCTTCCGGTCATTTAAAAATTCAAAAGTTCAGAATTTTGAACCCAACCGAGAAGAAAAGAAACTCTTAGATCAAGCATTAAAACAAACTGCCTCCGTGAAAGACTTTTTGACGAAACTAACCCGTAAAGGTGTTACATGGAGAGGAAAAACATGAAAACCTCCTACGGTTAGTCCGACGGCAAGGGGATTCTAACGCCGGAATTTGAACCAGAGTCACTTCATTTGGGAAGAGTGCCAAATGTTGAGTTAAAAAAAATGCATTTTTCTTTTAAGTTTAAAAAATAAATAACTAAATAATTAGGGAGGAAGCTGCGATTTTCTTTGACATGCGTCAGGCTGGATTTTAAGACCCCTCTATGTACATAAGAATTAATCACCCGAAACACCAATTTACAGAATAAGGATTAATTTTGTCGATAATGTCTTACATGATAAATACTTAAACGAAAACTTATAAAATAAATAAAATTGGTAAATATTTAAAAAATCGAGCTGTAGATCAATAAGAGATCAATTTATTCAAATTTTAAAAAAAAGAATAATAATATAATAATAATAATTATTATTTTTTAAAGAAATTTTTGACTTTTTTTTAAAAATATTTTAAGTTAATTGATGAAATTATTATGTAACACAAATTATGTTTATATGCTAAGTTCTTTCTTAAAAAGATTTTTAAATTGAAAATAGAGAACAATCTTTAAATATATATCTTGTTTAATAATGTGGTCATTTAATTTTTTTAATTTTAAGTTAGACTCAAACTTAGTCTTTTGTGAGATCAAAAAGAAAAGGATCTAGCGGGTTTTTACTTAACAGCAGTAGAACTTTAATACAAATTATAGACAAAACCAGAACGTCCTTCATAATAAGTTGTTTCAGTTATCAAATTCACACTAAGCAGTTTTTTGTATTTAGATAAAGTAAAAATTTGTAGACTTCTAAGTTTTACAAAATACTTTCTGGCAAATGGCCAAGAATAAACGTCTGAAAGCAGCAATTATTTTTTTGTTTATAAAAAAGAAAAACAAGATTAATTTGTAAGTGAATTACCTGATTACTTTAACTAATATATAATACTTTATAACTTAATAATATACTTAATAATTAATACTTATATACTTTAATTAATAGAAAAAATAATTTTATTAAACATTTTTATTAAAAATTATTTGCTTTCTTAAGATTGCTTATAAGCATATAATTTAAATTGCTAATAAGCATATAATTTTTAATAAAAATAATTAAGCATACATTCACTTCCAACTAAAAAACTTTTTTTTCGTTTGCAACTTTTTTGTGAATCACATGGAAGATTAAAATTTAAACGCTTAGATTATAAATGGCATATTCCAATCAACTTCAAATTGAGATAAATGTAGGACAGTATGCTCCTGTCACCTTAAGAAATATGAATAAAATAACATAACTGAAACTCTCAAATTTTGTCTGGAGTCAAAATTAATGACATATATTTATCTCAAATTCAAGGTCATCTGGATTCAGGTCATCTATATTCTGTGTGCCTAAATTTAAGTAGTAACTTATAATCAAGTTTAGAACAAGAAAGTTGAAACATTTAATGAAATAAAGAATAATTAATGCAAAAAAATCTTATAATAATATAACATTTAGATGGATTTCACTTAATGAGACGGATGCAGTTATATTCTTGTAACTAAAACTGTAATATCTTTCTCAGTGAAAGTTTTTTTAAAATAAAAAAAATCTTATTATTTGATTTTATTCAGTTTTATAACATACTTTGAAAAATTTTATTTTATAATTGGTTGATTTCATAAATACGATTATCAAGTTAAAACAATAACTATAAATTTGAAACTATATTAGAACATTAAAAATTGTTTTGTAATAATACATAATAAAAGTATGTGGAAGATTCAAAATTAGAGAAAGTGGAAATGTATGAAAACATCGTATAAAAACAGGCTAAACAAAACAAATATCAAAATTTATTTATAGATTTTTTAATATAAACTTTTGAAATGATAAAACAAGTTGTATGGAGTGATGCCTTATAACTTAATATAGTAGGTAAACAAAAGATTACAATAATAGAAAAACTCAACTGACCAATTTCATAAAAAAGAAAATCTGAATTTATCACAAAGTAGCTTTTTTTATGCCATATAGAATAATTTTCATTTAAAATTGTATATACTTGAAGATTCAGAAATATAATTACAGCATTAAAATAAAATGTGGTTTGTAAATAAAGTTTTAAAATTAGAGATTGGTTGAATTTTTTCTAACATCACGAGTTTAGTAAAAAATTTCATATTATACTATTGCATTTTGAAAAATTCGAAAGAATGATAAAAAAATTTTAATATGTCATTTCAAAAGTGTTGTCATCTATAACAAATCTAGTTCCAATGTAATTTAGTTGATTGAAGCTTGTTAACACAGAATTTTACAATAAATTTTAAAACCATGAAAATTTATATAAAACTTTAATCTTATAATACAATGCTGAGTAAATTTTTTTATTTTATGATGTCTCTTTAAGAAACATTATTTGATTTAAAGCAATAATTTTTAAAAAAAATATCAGTTAATTTAAATTAACCAACATTAGCTCTAGCCAAAAAATCTTATACTGAGGTCATCTTCTACTTTGAGTTTCTGTACTTCGATTTCAACAGAGCCGAAAAAGATAGCTAATATGAATATTTCAGACAGAGCAAAACAGGGTTAAATCAAGAGGTAAAAAGGCCTATAGTGTTTTTTCCCCCACAAATTAGGCAAATTTCATGATACATTCAGTCGTAATACAACTTATTTAAAAAAAATATTAAATTCCATTTAAGTGTGTTTTACAGAATTATTAAAAAAGAAAAACTGCAACTGGAAGTTTCTTAAGTTTTAATAAAAATCTTAATTTTCACTCCTTTAAAATAAGTGGTTGAATTTTTATGTTATTAGTACTAAAGATAAAACTGCTTTAACTGTTAAGTTTTTATAATGAAAAAGCACATGGTTAAATTACAAATATTAAATACTTTTTGATGAGTCAAATTCTATTTCTACATATTATATTTCTTCAGTTCTAAAGATTAATATGAATAGCAACGAACTAAAATACACATAGATTTATTTTCAATTTTAACACTTAACATTTGAGAGAAAAGAAAAAAAATTCTTGATACTTAAAATAAGTTAATATAATAATCGAAACAGGTAGAAATATAAATAAACACTACTAATAAACTATGANGGATTTGAACCTGAGTCATCTCATTTGTGAAGAGTCCCAAATGTTAAGTTAAAAAACGAATCATATTTTTTTTAATTTAAAAAATAAATAACTAAATAATTAGGGAGGCAGCTGCAATTTTCTTTCACATGCGTCAAGCTGGATTTAAAGACCCCTATATATACGTAAGAATTAATCACCTGAAACACCAATTTACAGAATGAGGATTAATTTTGTCGATAATTTCTTACATTATAAAGACTCAAAAGAGAACTTATGAAATAAATAAATTTAGTAAATATTTAAAAATTCGAGCTATAGGAAACCAATAGCAATAGCAAATAGCAAAATTAGCAATAGGAGACCAATTTATTCAAATTTTAAAAAAAATATTATTTTTTAAAGAAATTTCTGCCTTTTTTAAAAAAATTTTCTAAGTTAATTGGCGTAATTATTATGCAACATAAATTATGTTTATATGCTAATTTTCTTTTTAAATAGATTTTTAAATTGAAAATAGAGAGCAATATTTAAATATATTTCTTGTTTGATAATTTGGTCTTATAATTTTTTTAATTTTAAGTTAGACTCAAACTTAGTCTTTTGTGAGATCAAAAAGAAAAGGATCCAGCGGGTTTTTACTTAACAGCAGTAAAACTTTTAATACAAATTGTAGACAAAACCAGAACGACCTTCATAATAAGTTGTTTCAGTTATCATATTCGCACTAAGCAGTTTCTTGTATTTAGATAAAGTAAAAATTTGTCGACTTCTTAGTTTTACAAAATACTTTCTGGCAAATGGCCAGGAATAAACGTCTGAAAGCAGCAATTATTTTTGCTTAACAAAAGAAAAACAAGATTAATTTTTAACTGAATTACTTGATTACTTTAACTAATAATTATAACAAATTCTTAATTAATAGAAAAAATAATTTTATTAAAAAATATATGCTTTCTGAAGACTGCTTATTAAGAAAGTATATAATTTTTAATAAAAATAATTAGGCATACATTTACTTCCAATCGGAGTTGGCCGTCGATTACAGTAATTGATTACAACTGTCATTGATTACAGATAATTACAGCTACGTAATGTAATTACGTAGTACTTGTAATTTAATTACTTGTAATTACGATTACAAGTAATCAACATTTTTGATCACATCAGAGTAGAACAAAAATGTAATCAATTACATTTGCCAATTACAGTAATCAATTACTTGTTATCATGATTACAAATTTTGATTACAACTGCAATCATGATTACAATACTCAATTACAGTAATCAATTACTATAATCAATTACTTGTAATCGTGATTACAAGTGAAGACAGTAATCACGATTACTTGTAATCGTGATTACAAGCAATCATAATACATGATTACATGTAATCATGATTACATGTAATTATGATTACATGTAATTTAAATACACTATTACAAGACTAATGTATTCTTATAAATGATCATATTTTACAGTAGATAGTATAATGTATCTTATAATGATACATTTTATACGTATTTTCATGTTTTACATTTTGTACATATTTGTATATGTACAAATGAATGTAACTAAAATGTATGTAAATATGATTTCATCTAGTGCATATGTACATACACTTATATTGTAAGTATAATATATATGTACGTATGTATATAGCTAATAATTACATATGTATGTGCAAACAATGTAGATATGTACCTTCATACACAATGAATATATGCACTTTATACAAATATTTGCGTATGTTAAATGTATATCCATGTTCATGTACGCATGTATACACAAATACTTGTTGCTTGTACAAACATACATAAATTGTCTGTACAATGTATGTCCCATGCATGCATGTACAGTTTATTTATGAACAGTATAATATAGGGATACATGTACTGATACGCAAGTCCAATGTATGGATGTACATATACACAATATATTCATGCTCAACGTATGTATCCAAATATGCATAATACATTTGTGTACGATTGTACATACATTGGGCATATTTATATTTTACATATATTCATACATACATTCGACATGCATGTATTGTACAGATCTTACATACATTCGACATGCAAAACATATGTACATACACACATTTGAGATGCATATATTGTAGAGATGTATATACAGATAGTGTACAAATGTGTGTTCAGATAATGTATATATGATGTAAGGAACATTACTTGTAATCTTGTAACTACAAGTAAATTACAATAAGTACACGATTACAAGTAAGTACTTAAATTACTTATAATCATGTAATATGATTACAAGTAATCAAAATTACTTGTAATCATGATTACATGTAATCATATATTTTGATTACTTGCAATCATGATAACCCGTAATCGTTTTTGTTGTGATTACTTGTAATCACAATTACTTGGAATCATGATTACAGTTGTAATCAAAATTTTGATTACAACTGTAATCAAAATTACAAGTAACTGATTACTGTAATCAATATTGTAATCATAATTACAGCTGTAATCAAAATTTTTGAAAATTGTAATCATGATTACAAGTAATTGATTACTGTAATCGACTATTGTAATAACGATTACAGTTGTAATCAAAGTTGTAATCACAATTACAAGTAATTGATTATTGTAATCAAAAAATGTAATCGATTACATTTCTGTCCAACTCTGCTTCCAATTAATAAACTTTTGCAACTTTTTTGTGAATCACATTAAAGTTTAAAATTTAAACGCTTAGAATATAAATCTCAAATCAATCAACCTCAAATTTTGAGATAAATGTGACAGTATGCTCCTGTCACCTAAAGAAATATGAATAAAATAACAACCAAAACTCCAATATTGTCTGGAGTCAAAATTAATGACATATATTTATCTCAAATTCAAGGTCATCTGGAATCTGTCGTTTGTATTCTGTGCGCCTAAATTTAAGTAGTAACCTATAATCAAGTTTAGAACAAGAAAGTTGCAAAAAACATTTAATGAAATAAACAATAATTAAGGCCAAAAAAAAATATATCTTAATGTAACATATAGGATGAATTTTACTTAATGAGATCGCTGGAGTTATATTCTTGTAACTAAAACATTAGTGTCTTTTTCATTGCAACATTTGTGTTTTTTTTATTTAATAAAAAAATCGTATTATTTGATTTTAATCACTTTTATAAGATTGGTTGAATTTTATAAATGGAATTATAATTCAAATATTATTAAGTTAAACAGTAACTATAAATTTGAAGCTATATTAGAACATTAAAAATTATTTTGTAATAATATATAATAAAAGTATATGGAAGATTCAAAATTAGCGAAAGTGGAAGTGTATCATTGTATGAAAACATTGTATAAAAACAGACTAAACAAAACAAATATCTAAAAAATTAATTTTATAGACTTTTTAAAATAAACTTTTGAAATGATAAAATAAGTTGTGAGGAGTGATGTCTTCAATAGGTAGACAAAAGATTACAATAATAGAAAAACTCAACTGACCAATTTCATAAAAATGAAAATCTGAATTTATCATAAAGCAGCTTTTTTATGCCATATAGAATAATTTTCATTTAAAATTGTATATACTTGAAGATTGAAAAATATATTTACAGCATTAAAATAAAATGTGGTTTGTAAATAAAGTTTTAAAATTAGAGATTGGTTGAATTTTTTCTAACATCACGAGTTTAGTAAAAAATTTCATATTATACTATTGCATTTTGAAAAATTCGAAAGAATGATAAAAAAATTTTAATATGTCATTTCAAAAGTGTTGTCATCTATAACAAATCTAGTTCCAATGTAATTTAGTTGATTGAAGCTTGTTAACACAGAATTTTACAATAAATTTTAAAACCATGAAAATTTATATAAAACTTTAATCTTATACGTATTACAATGCTGTGTAAATTTTTTTATTTTATGATTTCTCTTTAGAAACATTATTTGATTTAAATCAATAATTTTTTAAAAAATTATCAGTTGATTTAAATTAACTAACATTAGCTCTAGCCAAGAAGTCTTATACCTGAGGTCATCTTCTACTTTGAGTTTCCGTACTTCGATTTCATACAGTATAACAGAGCCGAAAAAGCCAGCTTATATGAATATTTTAGACAGAGCAAAATAGGGTTAAATCAAGAGGTAAAGAGGCTTACAGTGTTTCTCCCCCTCCCCACAAATTAGCCAAATTTCCTGATACATTCAGTCATAATACAATTAATTTTAAAAAAAATATTAAATTCTATTTAAGTGTGCTTCACAGAATAATTAAATAAGAAAAAGTGCAACTAGAAGTTTTTATAAAAATCTTAATTTTCCCTCCTTTAAAATAGGTAGTTGAATTTTTATGTTACTCATACTAAAGATTAAACTGCTTTAACTGTTAAGTTTTCATAATGAAAAAGCACATGGTTAAATTACAAATATTAAATACATTTTGATGAGTCAAATTCTATTTCTACAGATTATACTTCTTCAGTTCTTAAGTTTTATATGAATAGCAAAGAACTAAAATACACACAGATTTATTTTCAATTTTAACACTTAACATTTGAGAGAAAAGAAAAAAAATTCTTGATACCTAAAATAAGTTAATATAATAATCGAAACAGGTGGAAATATAAATAAACACTACTAATAAACTATGACATTTGTCAGTGACTATCAGTGATATTTTTCGATGGGTGAAAGCAAAACTATTTAGTGGAAAAAACTAGTAACTTAACTTTTTCACAACTTGTAATAGTACCAGAAACCCCAGATAATTTTTAATTGTTTCATAGGTGGCATCAGATAGTCAGTTGGAAAGACCAAACTCTTTAGAGACAAAGATTACAAAAGTTTTTTATAGTTTTTAACCATTTAAAAAGTGATAGAGCATTAACAAAAAAAAAAACAACAAAAAACATTTGAATAATTATAACTTTTTAATAATTTTTAAATAAAAATATATAAAAACAATATTTCATATCTTAGTTTTTAATCCAAAAAGGAAAATTAATGTTAGAAATTTCAACTTTTTAATATATAAAGGACTGTACAAAAACTTAGATTTAAATTCAACACATTGAAACTCTACAATTATATTCACACTAAGTTTTAAAAATAAACTAATTAGGTAATAAAAATAAATTTCAAAATAGCAGTAGAAATAAAAAAAAATAAAAAGTTTTAAAATAATAGCAACAATTGAGTCACTAGATTAAAACAGGAAGATTAAAAATCACACCCAACTATTTTATATATGAAAGGGGAAAAATTTTCCCAAGCATGAGGATAATTCATTGAACTGGCATAAAGGTAAAATATGTTGAAAGAAAGTTAAATGAATTATGTGAAAACCAGCTTTACATTGCAGAGAGAAAAATCAGAAAGCTGTTTGAATACATATTTTTTGATATTTATAATTAATTACAGCTTGAAAATTTAAACACTTAAAAAAATTCTTTTAACATGTTCAACTACTTAACTCCTCAAATAATTTCTTAATGGGAAAGCATGAGAGTGGAAAAAGAATAGAACAAATAAATGGAAAATACATATCTACTCAAATCATGTAAAATTAAATAAAAAAGCATATGGAACTATTTTACACAAAAAAAAAAAAAAAAATTCGTACTTATTTAAAATCCTTTAGTCTATGTGCGCAGGGTGCAAAGAAAATAGAACACTAAGAATAACTTTTGATCTAATGATCCAATCATCACAGACTCAATCTGAATGGCTTAAAATGGGTTACCTCATATATGTTAATTAATTAGTACAGACTATATTTCAAGTATACCAGACACAAAAAATAATTTCTCTGAATAAACAAACCTTTCTTCTTACTGATTTGAATTTATGACCCTCAAATTAGTAGTCGCAATCTGGAAAATATGGTCCCAATTATTAAGGAATAGTTGAAAGTTTGGATACCTTAATTTTAAATTAACTTTTTGCTTATTTTATTGTAACTTAACAACTTTTTAAACAGACTAAGAAAAAAAATTGCACTGTTATGAAATTCCTTTTTCTAAAGATAATTCCACTCAAAAAATAATTTTTCATATTTATTTATTACATTCTTTATTAATCGACAGAAAATTTTTATTTACAAACTATATAGATATTTTTACATCATCTTGAAGAATATAACTTTATATAGCAAGACACAAAATTTGAAAGAAATTAATCAAATAGTTCCAGAGAAATTAAATTTTAAATGTATGACTTATTGAAAATTTGATTTTTTAGAAATTGTGTGACTAATTTTGCATTTTGCCTAGTAAATTTACAAATTTCTAAAATTATGTAAAAATTTCTTCAAACTTACAATTAAATTTTTTTTTTGACTATCAGTAAACAAAAGAAAATAAATTATGAAAATTTTTTTGATAGCAATTATCTTATGGTAAATGAATTTAATAATTTTGTTCAAAAAATTTTTGATTTTTTTTTAAAAAAACTTTTCTCCTGACTAAACTATGGGGACCATATTTTCTAGATTGCGTTACCCAATATCCTATTTTAAAAGTCAAAAATCTAAATCTGTCAAAAAAGGGTATGTTTATTCAAAGACAGTTCATTTCCATGTCTGATTTTGTTAATTAATCGGAATATCTAAGATGAGAACCTTGAACAATTAAGATTGAGTCTAAGTACAAAAAAACTCATCATTAAATCAAAATTTATTCTGGGTATTCGACTTTCTTTTTGCACACTGTACATTAACTATCAACAAAACTGTTAAGCTTTATTCATAAATTGTGATTAAAGAGAACAAAATAATAAAATAAAACTACAAAATAATGTAGAAATATGAAATACATAGATATGACTAAAGTTTAGAAAGTCAGAAGAATTTAATGTAGGAATCGTAATTAGGGTTCACACCAGCAATAAAAATTTGGGTCCAACAGGACCACCAAGGTAGCCATTTAGTGGTCCATAAAACTTAAAAGGGTAAACTTGAGGGGGGGGAAAAATCGAATTTTACAATTACATAATTCATGTTATATTACACATCAAAAATTAATTGCCATCTATAACACCCTAAAACTGATTAGGTTCTTCACCCCATAATGATTGAAGATTAGTATTTATTAAAATTAAGTAATAAAAAGCTAAAATAATAACAGTAAATAGATTTAACATAGAGCTTAAAGGGCTAAGAACAAATAAATAAATGATGAAAACAGAGAAGGGAAGAACAAACAAAATATGTTTAAAAAAAATTATCTATAAATTATAAAATTTTAACTACAGTCAATTCTAAAAGGTCAGAAAATATTATTCTATTGAGGAATAATTATGCTGTCATACACGAACACAAAGAACAGGAAATTTCAGGAAATAAATCTCAAATATTTTTGATCAGTCATTTTCAGTTATTCCATTTGAATACTAAACATTTGAATTCCATACCATGCATAGTATGAAAAGTAGTACATGCATAGTACAATAAAATTAGTACAACAAATTTTCTGTAATGCATGAAATTTGATGCAAAAAAGACTATTCTTAGTTACTGTTTTATAAATCCCAAGCATATTTCAAGGTGACAAATTTGTCACCCATGCTTATAATTTTAGCGACATTTGTTAAACATTTAACAATAATTGTTGGCATACTGGTATGAACCCTAACCATAATTTTTTAAAAATACATAATTTCTTTGCAATATAATTTATGAACAAAATAATAATACTGTTTAAAATCAGAGCAATCACTTGAAAGAGAGGCTTTCCCCATTCCTTTTAAAAGAAGGGGGGAAAGCAGGAAAATGTTTAATACTAAGAATTGTTTCTTCCGTTTGACACATTAAAACTAGCAATGAAGTTTCGAAATTTTTCAAGCATAGACTGAAGAATTCATTAAAGAACAATCGTTTTGATTACATATGTGTGATATTTGGCTATCATAGCATCAGAGAATTAAGACAAAACATTATTGTGATGAAATAAAAGCAAAGTCTAGTAAAAATATTTCTCTTTTGAATAAAATTGTAGCTAAATACATTATGCAAATTAAAAAATGACAAATCAAGAAAAAAATTAGAAAGTGAGGTGGAAAAAGTGAGGTTAGTGAGACAATGAAATTCTTTTTTTCTCTAAATTTGAAAGTAGCTAATTTACCAAAGAGTTAGGAAATCTCTGATGATAAACATTTTATATCAATAAATGCCTATTTTATTTCACATGCATTAAAAAAATATATTATTGTGTTAGATTTACTTAAATAAATGGAAATATAAGTTTTTAACTTTCAGTGCAAATTAATAAACTTTATAACGATATTACTAATTATTTTTATTTAATGGCCCACTAGCTAAAAATGTCACCAGCTACCACCTACTTTCAAAGTATGTATATAAACTATTTTATAAGAATTTAAGTACAATATATACATTATACAATACATACATCGTACAATATATACATCATACAATATATACATATATGCTAGTTATGGAAGATTGATGGAATGCAGTGTTTAATAGCAGCCAAATGCAGTGTTTAAAAGAAGGAAAATTCAAACAGGTTTATTATGTACTCCTGGTAATAAACTTTAACAGTTTTACAAAATAAGTAAGATGTTAAAATAAAGATTGTTGTTGTTAATTTACGTCGCACTAGAGCTGCACAATGGGCTATTGGCGACGGTCTGGGAAACATCCCGGAGGATGATCCGAGGACATGCCATCACAATTTTGATCCTCTGCGGAGGGGATGGCACCCCCGCTTCGGTAGCTTGACGGCCTGCGCGCGAAGTCGAGCACTTTGGGGGTAGCATAGTTTAACGAGGACCCATACCGCACACCCTCGGTCCCTACGCAGACTGATCCAAGTGGTCACCCACTCGCACACTGACCGTAGCCAGTGATGCTTGACTTCGGTGATCTGCTGGGAACCGTGTCTTAACGATCAGTCCACTGTGGGACGTAAAAATAAAGAAAATGGAAGGAAATGAACAAAGTAAAAGATTGAAAGATTATTAAGGAGATTTAGGATTATAGAATGGTTGGAGGGAAAAGAAACCTTCTTAGCAATTAGTTCAAGAGAAGTTTTGATGTCATTAAAAGAAGTTGTAGAAAAATTGTGACATATTCTAAATGAACACCACACTAATTTTTTGGAATTGAAGTTTTTTTTCATTTGTTAAGCAATAAACATTCAGGTAAATGCTTTTTTTTCATATTTTGCTGACAGCTGGAAAAAAAATTAATTCTTAAAATGCACATATCGATTTATACTTTGCAATGTCTTTGCAGACCCTCCCTGCAGCAACAGGCCCAAATGAGGGGAGTCCCAGGTTCCCAGTTCAGACACCCTGGTCAGGAGACCAGAGTTAACTAGGACACACTCATAGCATTCATTTAAAAAACTAAAATTTAAAGGGAAAAAAAGTCATAGCAACAATCCTAAATTACCAAAATCAATTACAGTACAAAGGATTAAAATTTAAAAATCTGCTAAAATAGTCCCAACACCTTGATCTCACCAAAATTGAATTTAAGCAAATTTAATCAGTTAACCCTTTATATCTCAACATCTCTGATTTTAATAAAAATTACTCATACATTAGAATACATCATTCTAAGCATGTAAAAAATAATTTACAACATAAAATTAAACAAATTATCGGAAAAATATTGATTGTTGCATTTCTGCAACATTATGCAAAATGACAAAAAAGTGCTTGTTGCATTCCTGCAAGATTGTGAAAAATGGCACTAAGATTGAAAGATTCAAAAATTTTAATTCATATCAAAATTTTTAAAACAATTGTTACTTTTCCTGTAACAAAGTCCAACACCACATTTCTCACAAATAGTTTTGTGCAAATCCTTAGCATTTTGGGTATTTGCATCTGATTCTTTTGTTAGCCCAATTTCTTCTTGGCGCACTGGTTTTGGCCGACAATCGCCGAAAATCGCCGAAATCGTCCTTCAAAATTTGTTGGGGCAAAGACATAGGCTTTTTGTGCATGTTGCAGACATGCAGCAAGGTGATATAAAGGGTTAAGTTTAAATCTAACATTTCAATAAAAAATTGAACTGCCTCAGTACAAGGTACTTTAGAATAAACTTGATTAAGACAATAATATAAAGTTTGTTTTAAGGATGGTAAATTATCTGGTAAATTACTATTGAGAATTATTGTAAATTTACCAATATAAGGTATAATCTTTCATCCAGTATAAATAATATAGAAAAACGTTAGGCAAATATATCATGAAACTATTGAACTGCCAAAATAAATAGTTGAAATAATGACAAATAATTTTTTCCCAGAAATACACAAGAGGAACATTGTAAAGCGGGAATGAGTTCATCACAGTAAAATCTAATGCCGCAGCCACAGTTTAACAGTGCCAATTTCGTATGTGGTACTTTTAAAGACATGACTGTGAACCTACTTAGAGGCAAAAAAGAGGAAATGGTAGAAGTCATAGGGGTGTTGTATACTAACGAATAAATCAAATAATATTATTACACTTAATTATAATCTTAAAATAAAACTGCAGATAGTTTATTAAAAGAATTAAAATAATAGCAAATGAGTGAACTTGAGTGTGCAGTCATTCGCTTTTCCACGAATGACCATAAAGTTACAACAAAAGGTAAACAAGAGAAAAATAACGCAGCGCAAATTGATGCAGTCGATTCACAAATCATATATTTATATATATATATATATATATCATTCTAAGTAGCCCCAAAATAGACTACACAAAACTTTAATGAGCTATTTAATAGGACAAAGGCAGAATATATGAAATTCCATGCTAACATCAAAAGGTATAGAAACATAAACGAAACATAAACACCACAAACATAATTTCTATTTTATGAATAGATAACATCTATTCATAAAACTTCACTCTGTTATACAATTGATTCAATGATATTTCTGCATTTCTCTTCCATTTTACCAAGGCACTACTCATGGTATTCATTTACCTAGCATCAAAACAACTTATATTTCTTCAATTATTTTCATTTTTGATCCTTAAGGAATATTGTATTATCAATAACAATATTTTTCAAACAAGTTATTCGTAAATCGTATGAACTTGTAATGTAATGTGTGGATTAAGAAAACAGCAAATAATAAAATGCAAAATTTGAAAACTGGACTACTTTGTTGTAGCTAAAAATGATGCCTAGTTAAAAAATCATACAAATAATTAAAAAACAATTTTTTTAAAAAATGCAATTGATTTTGAATAAAAAAACCATCCCCAAATAAAAAATTCTAAATGAATTACAACTATTATGCATAGAAATTTGTACTTATTTGAATAAGTGTGACATGGGTGTCATAAGTTGATAGGTATATGTCCCTCTCAATGATTAGAAATCTCTAAAAGTCCCCCCTATTCTTAGAAATCTCTAAAATATTGAGATATTTTAAACGAGTAAAGGAAATTTTTATGAATCATTATTAAGTTCAAAGTTAAAAGCAAGAAAGAGATTAAAAAAAAAAGCACCATCTTTTTGCAAATATTTAGCAGACATAAGGATTTTTTCTTCTCATGTGAGAAATGTAGCTATTATGACTGAGTATTTTAACTTCATCCCCCTCAAAAATTGGAGCCCTACAATGCTTTTAAAGTGTGCAGTATACATGTGCAGCATACTTTCAGTCAGCACTTTTCTGTAATTCATATCAGCATGACTGAGTAATTTAGAAAAATCGTATCTTGTGAACAAAGTTTTGTTAATACATGCGTTAAACAAAATAAATTTATAATAAAATTTCTCTGGTGAAATGTTGAGCAAAAATTTTTTCTCCCTTCTAAATAAAATTTACTTTTTAACATTAACAACAGATTGAAAACAAATAAAATGAACTGCAAAATATTTGATTATAACTTTCCAATCATAGAGAAATATATGAATAATACATTGAAACACTAAACCACAAACTTTTAAGTAACAATAAAAAAAAATAGAAATTTTCCAGCAGCGACCACATAAAAAATATGCACAACTGTATTTATAGAAATAATTAAAAAGACGAAAACTTACAGTACCACCAGCAGCTCCACGATATGATGCAACACTAGCACTAGGTTGTGGTACATCCGACAAAAGACCAGCACGAGCAGAATGAAACATCATACTAGCAGCACCTTCAGTTTCGATGATATTCGTTGATACGGCAGGACTCTGTTTAATGGCAGGGACTGTTTTGTTTATGATTTCCTCATCTTCTGCAGGAGGGTTGTCATTCTGTATTGGCATTTTATTGCAAAATCATCAAAAATTTCTGAAATGTTGAAAAAGTAATTTATTAATTAATCAAAAATTTCTGAAATGTTGAAAAAGTAATTTATTAATTATAACTAAAAGTAAATATTAAATGTGAATACAAAAGTAAACTTTATAACCATACTATCATTGATTAACAAGAAATATAAGTTAATAAATAATTTTGAAGATTTCTTAACGGTATCTGCACCAAAATAATTGGCAAAGTTTAGGCGATGGCTCGCAATAAACTAAAAAGACTTCACAGAAAATTATACATATACTGCTCTTATACTTGGAATAAATTACATAAAGACTTGCAAAGAGGTAGCTACAAGTTTTAACCTTTGAGTTTACCTAATTTGCTTTGTTTCTGAAAATCCATTATTTGGACATCGCCAAACCTTCAGGACTATTTAAGTACAGGTACCAATATGGAAATCTTTTTCTAATCATATCAGAAGAAGTACTGTCAATAAATTACTATTAATAAATGTTTTTTACATCATATCTTTATATGCATGAAACATAAAGGCACCAAAGTATGAGTTATAAAATTTGAATACTAAATTATACCTCAAGAAATATAGCTGTAAAGAAATTTACTTTAAATAAAGATTTTCGTATCAGTACCTGCTTTAAAATAATCATCCAACTTTCAGGCAATCACACAATCAAAACTAAAAAAAATAGTTCTCATAAGAGGACAAACTGGGTATAACTCATAGCCACCCCTAGGTGAATTAACAAATATTTATTTTTTTCTAATTATGAAAGGGTAAAAATTGATTGGGATTGTCCGCAGTGCAAACAGATGCCAATACAGATTACAAACAGATACCAATACATTATTCCATTTTATAAAATCACAAAATGTTTTTATAAAGAATTTTTTGAAAGGAAATTAATATAAATTTGTCAGATTTATTGGGTTAAGAATTTATTTAAAAAAATCACAAAAATAATTCAAATGAATTTCAGTAGCAGAACAAATCTATTCTTTTAGTAAAATGCTCTTATTTCATACAGATGTCACATTTATCTTAACAATAAATTTATAACATCAACTAAATAATTCTTTTTACTACGATTTCAAGCAAAAAATATGTGAGTAAAAATGAATATAAAACTAAATTATTTACTTAAACTTATAAATTGTTTTGTAGAAAACAGATTATTGAAACATTCATTATGATTAATTCTACGATGTCTAAAAATGCAAAGGAAAATAAATAAAATATTTACTAAAATGAATCCGAAACTAAACATAACGATACAAATTAAATATGCAATCATGCAAAACAATAGCAAGGAGATAATGCACAGACGATACTGTATAAAATAACGGGAAATATAAAATAGGTTCTAACTCCATACATTAACTACTTTAAACTTACAAGGTCTGGTATACAATAAGTAATAAAAATTAATAGTTATTTCCAACAAGTTGTTGTGTTGCGCATAACAACTACGACTGGTTTTAAAATATATGCACAATTCATATAAAAAATAGAGTTGCAATTTTAAATTCGTTATTTTTATTATATCAATTTCAGTTGTCGTATATTAAAATTTAATATTATTGCGTTTTCCTTACACAAAATATAAACAGAGTAACGATAGGTGAGCAGACGGATAAAAACAAATTTGCGCGGTGGCAACCAAAAGCCGAATGACATCAGTCAAAGTCGCAGTGAAGTCTTTTATTTCTTAATGATTTTAAACAGTCATTCTCGCTGCGTGCAAATGTTTCGCATATGCAAATTCAAAGATGCAAACAAGAACCTATGGATGGTTGCCCGTGTAAAGTTAAGTGCAGATGAAGCTGGAGGGAGGATCAAAATTCGCCGCAAGACTTCCGAATTACTACTTCCGACTGATTTTTACCCCTTAGCTTGAAAAAACATGCCCTCCAATATTATTATTGCTTTTTAGAAGGCTTGTTATCATTTACATTCAACCAACGAGCAATTCACGAGTTTTTTTGGGGGAAATATAATCCACCAATCATTCCTATCACCGAATTCGCAAGCTCGAAATTATAAACAAAAAATTACCATTTCTTTTTTTATTTTTGTAAGCCGGAATAGCCTGGCTGGTAGGGCAGAAGGCCCGTGTACGAGAGGTCGGAAGTTCGATCCCGAACACCTGAAGACTCCCAGTGTACAAAATGATGACTGGTGCATGCTAAATCTTTCAAGGTCACAAATTCCTCCAAGTTCCCATACCATAACCATTCAATACCTCTCGGAGTACTGGATCAGGGATTGATCATACAGGACAAAATTACGATCTGTGTATGGATACTCCTTTTAAGGGAGTCCGCATATATAAATCTTTATCAAGATTGTAGCATTAGAAAAAAATAATGAACCATTTTTGAATGATTGTTAAGGAGACTCTTTAAATGAAAAGGACCTCAGATGCGCTTTGTTTTTGGAGAAAATAAAATTTATATAAGTAGCTGCACTAATTGATAAGAAATCTTATAATTTCGGAGTTCAAAAACAACATACAGTAGAAGCAAAGAGAAACAAATTTTTTAAAAAGGCATAATTTATAACTTATTACTAGACGAAATTTATGTTAATAATTGGGATTATTAATACAGTAAGACATGGGGACGAAAATAATGCATCACTTTTTAAGACAGGTTAGTTGTTTTAGTCAGCACACAGCCTGAAAATACTTTAATTTCGGCAGGTCTAGACCACCCCAAAATTATCGTCCAGATGAAAGATTCGCAAAGCGTAGTTTTGGAAGAAAAAAATACATTGCTTCACTTTTTCTCCAACATGAACAAGCAATTGCTGTCAATTTTATTATCTAAATATTGTAATTTTTTTAAGGAAAATTCTATGGTTAACATGATTTGCAGTATTGTTAGTCAATAAATTTTTCATATTTAATTTAAGACAGGCAGGTCTTAATCATCTGAAAATAATGATATAATCATTTTGTTTTTTCGCTTTTGTGTGTTTTTTTTTATGTGAATTCTCAAAATCAACATTTGTTAAGATATACCTGATTAGAAATACTTTAAAACTAGTACGTACATACTATTCTTACTATTCAAAAAAAGAAATTTTTTGATACTTTGTGACTTTATTCTTTTCAATGGACCAAAATAAAGTCCAGAAATTTACATGAACAAATTCTTTATTTTTGTATATTTGAATGAGTCTATTCAATGAAGCGTAGGAGTAACTTTTCAAATATTAGAAAGTTAGATCAGAAACACTTACAATTTCACAAAAGTGTGGCTTACTCTTAGTTGGCAGAGGAGATGCTGGTTAAAGATGAAGAAAACTTAACCTAACAGTTGTGAAAAAACTGTTACAAACTCACAACAATCATAAAAATAGCAATAAATTAATAAAAATAGACAGCAATTTTCTACTACAGAGAAAAGTAATCAGTTCAAAATTTATCTAAAAAATTATAAGTCTGAAACGTTTAGTGAAAAATACATTAAAATTTCTTCAAGTTAAAGGATGTTATGGCTTACTTTGAGTATGTGACAGTTTCATCTCATTCAAAAAACGAAATACTATGTAGAAACATCCTCTCCCCCTGATACTTTTATAACCAGGAAAACTATTTTCACTATTTCTGCCTCTAAAAACTGGGGAGAAGAATTGGTTTCTCACGCAGAGATAAAATACATGGCTTTTCTATCTAAAATTTGTTTTGCTTTTAGAAGATGATTTCATTATCTAATAACATGGGGAAACTGTATGTGCTTAACATTGAATGCTAATTGAAAAGCAAAATTTTTTTGCATGTGTGGATGTCACAAGGAAAAACTAATTTAGGTGATAATCTCTTTTCAATAGTAATGATAATAACAATAATTATATATTAAAAATTGAGCATTCCTTGTTTCATTAATTTAATTTACCACTGCATTAAAAAAGTATTAAGATTTCAGATTCTTTTATAGTTATGAAGATTCATGCATGGTTTTACAAAAAAATTGAAAACACAATAATTGTACATAAAATATTTATTTTTTAAACAAAAGCAGTAACCTAGAAGATACAAAAGTAGTAAAATGCTTCATCATATTTTTTTTTTACATCACGAAATATTACAAATAACAAAAATTCTGTCTTGTAAAGATAGGGCCCGCTTTTCATACAGTTATATTATAGGTTAAAAAAATTTGAAACTATCAAAAATATAATATAGGTAATGAAAAAAATGAATAAAATAAATTAAGAATGCTATAACAGAGATAGATATAAATCAAGAAGTAAAGTAACAATATTAATTCTAAGTACAAATAAATATTTTTAAATTTGCAATTTTATTTTATTGTTCCAGGATGCTTAATTTGTGAATTGTAAGGATTTACAAACACATACACACACAAACATATATATATTTGGTAATTTCAATTTATTCATATTCTTTAACGAAATTAATAATGCTGCTCGCAATGTGCTCCCACTAGTTACTAAGATCAGACGTCGAGTTTAATGAGATAACAGTAGTGTGGGGCTATGCTGTGCCAAACTTAGGAGAGAAACCCTATGGCATTACGTAATAAAAAAAATAACATACTTAAACAGTAATAGAATCTAACTGTTTTACAAAATTGAAAAAAAAAATAGTAGATTGGATGTAGAGTTCAATGGCAAAGTAACTAAACTCAGCAGCGCGACAGCCCATAGAGGGCCAAGGCCTACTGTGCCCATCTCAGTTTTCTCGACCATGGGCTCTGGGGTGCAGGAGCAGATGTTCCGGTTCGGTGGTCAGCCGAACGCAGAACCCCCAGTGTTTAGTTCCCAAACATGCTTGGTATTCATTTATCGACCCACTGAAGGGATGAAAGGCTGAGTCAACCTTGTCCGGTCCGAGGATCGAACCAGGGACCTGTGGCACAACAGCGCGAAGCGCTACCGCTCAGTCACCGGGCGTCATGGCATAGTAACTAGATATGACTATATAATGTACCAAATACAATTATTATAAAATCAATGTAATTAAATTGTATGATGTTACAAATTCAGTTTGATGCAAAAATAAAAGATGCAAAATGAAAAGAGAAAACATCACTAGCTATTTATGGGTCAGAGGAACCCCATTTTATTGAAGCAAGTAGTTCTCGGTAGAAAAAATTACACAAAACTATCTACGTGACAATGAAGAAGATTGAATATTTTCGCAAGGTGAAAAAAAAAATATTCAGTTGAAATTACTTAGAGGGAAGACTTATTTAAAGATTTGATAACAGTCATGACAGGTAGTTGTTAAAGGCATACGCATTTTCCTTTTAAAAATGACAGCTTTGAAATTTTCAAAATTAGCCAAAAGAAATTTCACGCAAAGAATTAGTTTTTTCTTAATTTGATATATGCTGTTTTTTAGTGATGCTTACTTTATGGCTAACTTGCTAACTCAAAATAAAATATGATGTTAGAAATTATGAAATTTTTATTTTGAAACAGGATATAGTGAAAACAATAAATAAGAAAGTTTAGCTATTTACACAAACTACAGTCTGTTGCTACAGATGAAAAATAGCTACTATGATCCACATAATCATGCAATAGATAGACATAAAAAACGACCGTACCTTGACTTAAAAAAATGCGTTATTTACATACCACTATGAAGTATATTTTAATAATTTTACAAATATAAATATTTTTAGTATTCTATGAGACTTTCGGATTCAATAACTGATTTATTAAGAGCAAACATATGAATAAAAAATTTGTTTGTTTCCAAGATATGAACACAAAATTTGTTGCTTATTTTAAATAATTTTAATATCTCAATTCAACCTAATAAAAAATATGTTATGATAAGATTGTCTACCAAAAACTTCTGACAATCTTATACAAGGAGCATTAACAATCACTGTTTTTGTTTGCCTTGTATCAGTAAGAAGGCACTCTACCTGCGATTGTCAACTTTAATGTCCTATACTTAAAATCAAATGACTTTAAATCAGTTTTATGAATAAATATTCAATAGGCTTCCTAAAAAATCGATGAAAATTACTGGGATAAAAACATTGAATGAAGCACAAAATTACAAAAAGTTTACATTCCTTATAACATATGCTAAATACAAAATATGAATCACTCAAGAATTTACACCTTTATAAATTATTTTGAAGTCGAAATTGAAGTCTTAAATCCATTTAAAACATATTACAAGTGTCCCAAATTTAGAAAACAAAATCAATGTTTCCTTAGGAAACTAACTTAAAATCTTCTAAAAACCACAGTGGAAAATAAGATAATTTTAAAACTAGCATAATTTTAAACAATCAGTTCAAATAGTCAGAATTTATATAACCTAAATTTGCTTTCCATTCTTGCAAGAAATATACAGAAAGTTAAAATCAATAGAAATATATGAAATTAAAAACAATTGTACTAAATTTAAGCAATAGCAATATGAGTTTTAAATGTAAATTTTCATTACATAGAGAAATAACTAATTTATTCTAAAATCGCATATATGGTATATTTTCCTTTAAATAATGTTTAAATGAATCTCCCATCACAATTCTTAATCATAAGAATTCTGTGCGTAACAGATTTAACAATGGAATAGCTGGGGAAAAAGAGGTATAATTATAGCTCACTTTCATAACTTTTGACCATTATACTTTAACAAGAATTTTTTTACAATTCATGAGACATTGCCAGGTAGCAGGAAAGAGTAAATGTGCTCCCGTAATTTTTGATCAATTTTGCTTTACATTTCTTTCAGTAAAAGTTGAAAATTTATCATATTTAACATTAGATTAATAAGGGATAGAATAAAAAAGTTTAATAACAACTACAAAAGTGCATTTTGAAAAAAATAATTCACATTAGATTTTCGTAATTCAAGTGTAGGCAAGAATGGTGCTAAATTGAGCTAACTTCAAAATCTATAAGTTGCTATGTCTAAACTCAAATGGGTTAAATCCCAGTGCTGGTAATAAAGCTTACCAATTTCTTATAATGTCAATATATCATGTTTAGATGAAGTAAAGATATAGTACGATGATGATTATCATAAAAAAATAATAATTAATATGTATATATTTAAGGTTTATAATTAATTTCGCTGACTTGACTTCAGTATTATTTAAAGCAAAAACCCTCCTACATTGCATAATCATAAATAATAAATTAATATAAAATCTCTTACTTCTAAAAATTATTTTTGTTAATATTGTGAAACAATACTGAACTTTGTTTCATATTAACAAAGGTTTGTCATTGTTTCATATTCAGGCCAATATTCAGTACTTAAAAAATGTGGTTTAGGAAATATGTTCAAAACATTGAGAACAAATTATTAAAATAGGGAGACCAGTATAAACAAAGTTATGTTTCAGAGTAACTGTTCAAAAAGATACAATTTGTTCGTTAAGCTCATAACAATAAGAAACATAAGAAAATATCTTTATATACAACAATGAATTTATACTATGCATCTAATATCATTGTTTAAAATTGTTATATTTAAATATATCTATAAATATGCAACTTCTCTCGAGATTTTTGCAAATAAATGCATAGATTTCAATAGCTATTTTACTCTAAATTCATATTCTTACTCCACTAAATATCTAGGATTTAATATTAGATATAAATTACTTTTGAAATAAATGAATGAATTAATGATCAAAATAATATAAAGAATCTGTACAGAAGTGCCAAATTATTATCTACCAGCTACCGAGAAGATATAAACACAAATTCTTGAGTATGTATGTCAGTAAATACAAATACAGTAAGCATTCCCTTAATCAGACGGTTCATAAGTTAATAATTTAGTGAGAGAAGTAAAATAATTATATTAAAGAACAACCAATAGATAAATAAGTAAAAATTAATATTTTTTTGAACAGAAATATTTTTTACTAGAAAATGTGCATATTTCTGACAAGAAAGATGATCATTTTAATAAATGATATATTTTTTATGTATGATAAAAATGTTGTATCTTTATTTTCTGAATAAATGTACAATTCGATTGTGAATTGTATAAGAAATGGAAAACCAAACTTAATAAAACATTTTAAATTGAGGCATAATAGAATTTTTCTGCTATATTTTTGAAAATTAAAATTTGAATTCTGACACAAATTTTATTCGTTTGAGCAAATCCTAATTATTGCTCAATTTCAATAGTTTTTTCGGTTTATTTAAGAGCAAATAACATAATTTTTTTTATAATGAATGGAATATTTGAAATGTGCATACAACACATTGTACGTTAATGAAAATTCAATTGTTAGTTTTAACAAAACCAAGCAGTCTGTAGTGTTATTAAATTATACAGTGATTATACAATTTAATAATGAATTTCTGCAAAAAAGAAACAATAGGATATCAGAAACATCAGATACAAATTCATAGCATTTATTTCTTTGGTCCTAACTTTGTTGTGTCCTCTAGACAGGCGTATCAAAAGGTGTTATGAAATTAATCTAATGTGAAAAAAAGAAGAAAAAAAAGAGGAAAGATTCCAGGTTAACCCCAGGGTCATGGATATAGATTCAAAATATTCTAAAAATTTTTTTAACTTCAATGTACACATTGCTGATGATTAATTATAATAGTGATTTGGTGCAGCAATACTGTTTTAAGAGGATGCTATACCATGGGAAAAACGTTTCCTGGCAAATTCTGTTTCACTTTCATCAGCATTTTAAAATGAAAGTTTAGAGAAATGTGAGTTCAAGTAAACCAAACTATGAAGTTTCAAATGCTGAAAAAATGCTTTTAAAATATTAAAACACAAACGAATTATTGTAGGATAATTTCCCCATGGCATATTCATAAGAAATTTTGATATTTTGCAAACAAAAATCATTTCAGCTTTAGAAACGTAATGGTTTACTCCAAGTTTACCTATACTCACGTTTTCTATGCATAAAATGTTAAACTACTTATGTGGGTAAAAGAGAATTTGAGATGAAAAGTTTCTAAAATTTTGCTTCACCTTGATAATATTACATATGTTTGGTGAAAACATGCAATTACATGTTTCTGAAGTAACTAATTTGACATGTTAAGGTCAAATATAATACATAGTTCATGATTATTTGACTATGATATGCTTTATTTTCCGAAGTTGATTATGTCATTTTAATTTTACAAAACCAGCACTTTCTCTTTACTTTTTTAAATTTTTAAACTTCATTTCAATTGATAACTCACTAATAAAGAAAGCAAACTGTATTTATGTTTACCTAAAGAAAAATTAAGGTTTTCATAGCTTTCAGTAACTTTTAAATAACAGTGTTATATGTCAGAATATTTAGAAGTCTTTTAGACTTAATATATTTGGTTGTTCTCCCTAACAAAAAGTTCATACTGTATTTATGTTTACTTCTAACTACACAAATATTAATAAAAAAACATTTAAACATATGATATGCATAATTAACGTACTTGAAAAGTACAAGTCAATACTTTATACAGAAATCTTTTCATTTATTTAAAAACAAGAAATTACAAACAAAGTAATTCGGTCTAAAAATATTAAGTAAAACTTTTATTTAATATTTTTTTTCTTCTTAGAAGAAATAGAATTAAGTTTTAAAAATTCAAACTTCACAAAAGCACTTCACAAGCACCAACATAAATATTTCATGAGATTACTAAAAGGACGGACACGATTAAATGCAATGGTAGAGAACAAAGCACATTTGTTTTGAATATTGAAATGCATATTAAAGCTCATTATGAATGAAAGTTTTGTTACATGTTGTTCCATGACAAATATTCCGCTTTTGTTGAAAAGCTGGATGCTGCTTCACATGATTCATTAATTTCTTAAAAATTCGCAGAAACTCCTTCACATCAAATGAATAATTAGTAAACTTTGCATGAGCTCCTAAAGTGGGATGATGACCCTAGGAATTAAAATACAATTAATTTTAACAAAAATAATATAAGTGCTATTTAGAAATAAATTGCTTTAAGGGGTCACAGTACCCAAAAGATGACAAAAATACCAATTTTTTTTGTATTGCTTATAATAAAACTTCAAACTATTTCAAATGCACTGAAAAAAAAATCATGTCCCTATCTACATTTTTGAAAAAGTTATGAATGATTTTAGATTGTCCTAATACAGAATCTTGCTCTGCAGACAAACTTTAAAGGGCTTTTTCTCATAAATGATAATTTTGTGTCTTGATCTTGATTAAATCCCTAAGGAATTTTTTTCTATTTAAGATAAAGCTTTGAAGTAAACTTTTTTATCTTAAGTATAATACACTTATTTAAACTATGCATGGAATAAGCATTTTATAAGGTATTAAAATTTTTACAGCATGTTATATATACCTAACAGGAATTTTTACCCTTTTTTTCTACTTTTTTACAAAATATTTTATAAAAAATACTCTAATTGATATATCAATGAAATGCACAAATGAATGCACAAAATAGTTAAGAAGAATATTGTGAGCACTAAGAAAAAAAATTTTTGAAAAATAAGTTAAAATAAAAAAGCCTTAGGGATTTAAAAATTTTGAATTTTTTCAACTTTTTTTAAAATTTTAAACATTTTAATTGTTTTTTGAAGATAAATTATTGATTATAAGTTAAATAAGCATGTAAAGCATTCTCAAAATGAATGATTATACCCCTTTATTTAAAAAAATTGTTGCCAAGTTGCTGTAACCCCTTAATAAAAAATAAAATGCATTCCAGTTAAAATCAAACTATTTTAATCATATTAAATGCACGACATGGAAAAGCAAATTATTTTAATCAGAAAAAGTTCACCAAACCAAATTTATTTCAGTTAACAAGAACAGAACCTATACCTATTAGATAAAAATAATATAATCACATTTTTTTTTTTTTTGTTTAGTATTCCATTGAGTTTCTAAAAGTTAAAAAAATTCACTATATAAGAGGGGGGGAATCATAAATAAATAATAATGCAATAATTCTCGATTTGCAGTTTTTCTTTTACACTAAATCTTCTGTTAGATCATGTGATTTTATAAACAGTCAAAAATTAAGGTTTCTGCAAAAAATTAGAATTATTCCAGCTTTTGTATTTGCAGAAAGTCAAAGTAAACTAAAATTATTAATCATAATTGACAATAAGATTTTTATAAGAAAAATTATAATTAAGTTCAAACACATTCTTAGTAGTGGAAAATAAATTAGATAAGAAATTTTTTTTTGCTGACTTTTTACACCCGCAAACAATAAACTATTTTTAATAAATCAAATTTAAAAAAAAGTTTTTATTATTACAATGCTAGGCAGCTTGTGAAATTTGTTAAAATATAAATTTACACTAGATAAGGCACTGACTATAAAATAGAATACCTAACCATCAATGCAACTGTCTGTTGATTAATTTTTGATACATTTCTTTTACATTCTTTTTTAAATTATAGATGCTTAATTCTAATAAAACATGAATAATTAATAACCACTATACTGCAGTTACAAAGCTGAAGTGAATATCAACATATACATAATAGCTTGAAATAATTAATTGGCAAGCTCTTAATATTTTTAACAAAAATATGACACAGAAGTAAATATATGAAGTTTTAAAATGATATAATTGAAAAGCAAAAAAATTTTCACCTCATCTTCTGGATAAAGTTTATCCAATTTTTCCCATGTCAAATATTTCAATCCTTTTAGTCTTGCTAAATCAGCATAACAACTTTCGTCTTCACAATTAAATCTAAAAACAAAGATTAGATAAAAATGTGTCTCTGAATAGTATTCAAAAAGGTATTTTTGGTAAGGACTCTTAATAAATTTTAAAATTATTGAGCTAAATACAGTGAAACATATCAACTTAACCTCTGCTTAAATTGATCTCTATTATCAAAAACTAAATTTTTCCCTTATAATAAAAGAACAAAATCTTTGTAACCTGGCTACCTTATATGCTGACTGTTAATATAGGTCTAATTTTTCCAGTGGTGTTAATGAAAGCCATTCTGAACCTTGCTTAAATTGAGTGCACTTCTTTAATATTATGCTAAAAATTGAAATTGCCCTAAATTAATGAGATAGTAATTAAAGCTAACTTATACCTTTTTGTGAATTGACCATGTAGGACACTATTGAGAGCTCATAAATGCTTGGAAGGAAATTAAATTAATTTTAATAAGTAAAGGTTTCATTGGAGTAGAAAATTTTAAACTTTAAACTCAACTACATTTTCAAATACTCTATAAATGATTATTGTTTCAATGTAGGCATTTACACTTCCAATTCATAAAACCCATTTTGATATATAAATTTACACTGATACAACAATAACAGTATAGCTCATTTCCATTTCCAATTCATAAAAGCCATTTTGAAATATAAATTTACAATGATACAACAATAACAGTGTAGCTCTTATTATGGCTGAATACTTTCTTTTACACATAAATAAAAAAAAAACTTACATTTCAAAAACAGATCCCCATTCAGGCATAAATAGCATATGTGTCAGCCCAGCACCATGTATGCCAATTAAAATGTCTGTGTTATAAGATATCTAAAATGATTACCTTTTAGATTAGTAAATATTAAAACTTATCATTTTTACAATTTTTTTACTACATGCATAAGTATATCAATCATTTTAGATAAAAATAAAAGTAGCAAGAAATATTTCGAATAATTGTTTGCATTCATAAGATTATTTTTTCAATATAATTATTGTAAATAGTATTTCACAATATAAACACCGTCACTGCACTTGCATGGGTGCTTTGTAATCACCACCTTTAATATATATTTTCTTCTGTAGTGGACACCTTGAAAATTTCACTTAGCATAGCAAATTCCAAGGGTCTTTCAGACCTGTCCTGGGTGCTCTACCATCCAAGATTCACCAGAACATATTCTTGATCGGCTCACAAAACATGTTCTTTATGAGCACCAACTCATTGACTTCTTGCGAATGTACATCATGAATTCAGTCTAGCTCAGCTAAACATGGCATTTAGCAACAGCAACAACATATATTTTTAAAATCCTCAGTGAAAAAGCATTCACATTAGAGTGGCTGAAAATTAATATCAAAACAAAAATGTTCTAAAAATTTGACAAATAATTAAGGAAGAAGGGGTGATTAAAATCAGTTCAAAACTTTTTTCATCTCCTCTTTTTCTAACAACCAAACAGGTTTGGATTTTTTTTTTAATCATGCTTTTCTTGTTAAGATTTATCAAGTTCAGAGAGTTGGATTTTTTTTTATCATTTAATTATAAGTAATTTTTTCAAGATATTAAAAATATCAATAAAAGGCAGTGATTAAAGAACACCCAGTATATTTTGTACAATACTATTCTATAAAAAAGTTACATCGTACATCAAAATGAAATGTATGCTATCTTGATGTGCTTTTTAGCTCCTATACAACAATTTTGAATATATTTTAGGATAAGAATCAATTAATTTATTTAATTATGAGAAAGCAAAAGAGAAAATAAAGTGCAAGTTAATTCTGAAATAAATATTTAAAATTTTAATTAAATTTTTCAGATACATTACAATTATGAGAAAAAATAAAAACTTAATCACTTCACCATAAAATTATTAATTTTTATTCAATATTTATCTTAATTTTACACAGCCATACTAACTTATATAAATTAATAAAAATGCTTTTGCATTTATGTATACTGGCTATCTGTTCACAAAAATTAAAAGTTGCATTTATTGACAATATAGTTTTTTGTCTAAATATCAAGCACAGAAAAAAATATATATTTATGTTTAAAATGCTGATAATAGGAATAAAGAGTAGAACTAATTTCATTTATAAAATATGAAGCAAGTCATAAGCAATTTTTCTTACTTTAAGCTGTTCAGTAAAGGACATTTGTCGATTGAAATTAACTTTTTTGACCAACAATTCTGGATAAACTTTCAGTGAAGAAATAAGCTGGAAGGGAAAGGAAAAAAAACGTTTAAAAAAAAATCCATTTCATGGGAAACAATAGATACCTTTATACAGAATGTCTCAAAATTCAAGCAAGAAGAAATTTTGATAGAATCATAGGTTTTTAAATATAAATTATGGCTTTTTTATGGTCATAAAGTATATAGTATAGGGTTATAGATAAAAAGCATCTAAGCTAAATGACTTCCTCTGTTTTGCTGGTGCATATGCACATATTTTTTAAATGTCTAGACATAGCAGAATTTTACAGAGCTCAGTATTTACCTTTCAGTCCCAGATGCTTATGAGTCTTAAACTTAGACATTAAAAGTAAAAATAGTTTCTATCACCATTTTTTTTCCACCAAAATCAAACATTACATCATTAGGGAAGAATTAGCACTCTAATTTTATTAATCCTGAATCATCAGCCATTTTATCTCTCTCTGTCTCTTTTTCTTTTCTTAAATAGGCAATATTTAATTACACAAATGGTTAAAACTCAAATCTTGGGTGAATTTTGGGATATCTTTAAGTTGGAAAAAAAAAAGTAAAAACATTCAACAACCTCATCTTCATTCAGTATTCGTCTGTATTGAGTACTTCTTGAAATGAGTGTAACCCTAATTTTTGAATCCTAGAATACAAAACCACTTTTCAGTTTGATGTAAAACATTTGTAATCGGAAAAAAAATTATAAGATAATATATCAATTGTTAAAAAATATAAGACAAAACAAATTTTTGATAATATTTTAAATTTCATTTAGTATTTGTTTAGGATAAATTAACTTTGATTTAGGAGGAAAAAATATTTTTTCACATTATAATAATTTAAAACTTTGCAGAAAATTAAAAAAATACAGCAAATTACTTGGAAATGTACAATTAAAATTTTTGCAAAATGTATTAGATTATGCTCAATTTTATGAAAATAAATTTAAAGTTTTTAATTATTGTTCCTTCTGAAATCATAATACTTCTGTAATATTTTGAACACATCATACAAATTTAGCATATTATTTCTTATACTTAGAACAAATAAATATCAAATAATAATTATTCCAAAAATGTGGTAGAGGTCTTTTGAAATATCTTAATAAAATACAAAATATTTAATGGAGTTTAAAAAATAACTCACAGCAAAAAAATATTTATAATAATGCACTTACAAAAAATAAATCAGGAATTTGCAATCTGTGCTTGATATGTTGAGCAAATGCACGAAACAAACCACTACCTTGACAACCAGGTATCTAAAAAATTTAATAATAATTAAAAAGCATAAAAATTAACGTTTGAAAATGGTACAGAATGATAGATGATAGAATACTAAAAGCAATATACGTATTTTAAAAAGGTAAGCTTGGAAAAAAAGCATTGGAATTTTATTCATATTAATAACTACCTTCACCAAAAAAAAAAAAGTTATCTGCCAATAAATTTCATTACTTTTCACATATAACAAAGGGGTTTATTTTATGTTTGTTAAGTGAGTATGAAAGATATGTATTCAGAAAAAAACTTAATACAAGCTTATCAGGTGCAAAATGAATAACATAAAATAACATGAATAAAGCATAAATAAAGGTACAGAAATGGACATACTATAGTTCTTCATACTATAGTTCAAGAATCTTCCTCAGTGTCTAAACATAAAATGCTAAAAAGCATTTTATGTTTCTGACTCTCTTATGATTTTATGTTTTAGACTCTGATCTCTTATCCCTCTGATCTTAAATTTGCTGCCCCTCTAATAGTGTATTCTAAATCGATTGGGGAGTTGATTAAAATGAAAAACTTTTAATCTCTTAGCACAATAAATTTATCTATTATTACTTATTTACAATTATCGTATATTTGAAAAGCTTTGCATATTAACCCTGACTACAACATAGTCAAACTTGTACAGCATTGTCAATTAATTTGTTTTAGCCTACATGTAAAAAAGTATTATAAGTGTCCAGTTATTCTTGATATTGGATCAAATTTGATTATTAGGTTAATAAATGCAAGTACGAAATAAAATGCATTCAATATTAATATATAGAATAAAATACATTCACTATAATATATAGAATAAAATTCAAACATTAAAATAAAATATATTCAATATTGAATTATTTTAGTGGTCTGTAAACTGTTTGATATTTTTATAGCAAATTTGGTACTTACTAATGGCATATTGTAATACATTCCAAAAATCATTCTGGGTAAAAGAGGAAAAACCACATCTTTAAAACAAACCTAAAACATAAAAAATTCTACTCTTTTTAAATGAATAAGAATATTTTTCTAATATAACGGAAAATTCATTAATTTATTGTAAATAAAATTCAGTAGCATTTACATATTTCTAATAAAACTTTTAAAATTATTTTCAATAAAATATTGTTAATTGTAAACATGTTATTTTGTTTACACTGTGCTAGAACAGTATTTAATTAAATAAATATAATATAAATGACAAAGAGTTAACAAAGATATGTTATCTTTTAAAGTATATAATTATTAAAAAAAAGAATGCTTAGTTTCAGATTTTGAAACTATTCTCTTGTTTTAATGTGTTGAATTGAAATCTTATTTTCAATTTCAGATCTTTAAAATCTTGTTAAACCTCATATGCATCTAAGTTTGTAAATTTTCAATGATTTCTAGTGGCTTTTTAGACTTACTATCTCAAAATACATGGTTTATTTTATCAATATGCTAAAAAAATAAAGTTACTCATGCATTTTGGTTGTATCTAGCAGACACAACTGACACACTATCGAAGGTTTGGCGCTATTTCTCATACGAAGTCTAATCAATAATAGGATAGATTTAGATTACATACTTTACAAATTTGGAACTATAAACTGCAGTATTTTTATTTCTCCCAGAATAAAAATTAGAAATCAAACTTTTATTAATTACTATAATTGTTTTTCAGCAGCATGCAAATAGTAACAAAACTAAAAAATTCCCCACCTTCGCAATAAAAAATATTTTTTTAAAACAAGTTTAGTGCAGTTTTGTGTAAAAAGTCTGTTCAACAGCAAAACTTACTGAGAAATTTTATTTTTAGATCACAGAATGTAAAACATTTTTGCCCATTAACAGTTTTAAAGTAGGTTGTAAACATTTAGAATGACTTGTGGAATTTAGAACAGACATACATAAAACACAACTGCAAAATTTATGCTTATGTAAAAAAGAAAAATTAAAAGTCATTTTAAATTTTTTTGCAGAATTTTACAGGGTAGTGATTCAAATTAGTGCTTAAAAATAATTAATTGAAAATTCTTCATATGATTTAAAACTGGAAACATGATGGTAAATTCACAAGCAAAACTAACATTTGATAACTGTAACACTTCAGCAAATAAATTAAAATGTGACAATGAACTAGAAACAGATACCAAGGACACCATATCTAACAAAATGAACAAGGACAATAAGATAATTATGCTTTTCTCACCCTTTTACCCTTCAAGCTACCAAGATTCATCAAGGGATGCTGAGTGAATGCTTTCCAAACTGGAGCAAAATTGCTCATATAAGGAATCTAAAAGAAAGCAAACAATTATAAACTACAAATTAAAAAAAAAAACAATGCTTGATTTGAATTTTAAATAAAATTAAAATATTTACAGTATCCCATATTAGTATCTGCACATCAGTTGAGAATGTCTGATTCATATGTAAAGTGGCATACAAATTCAGAAAATCACAGAAGTGGTGGTACATATTTACAGCTAGAGAGAAAAAAGAAAAAATTATTCATTCAGTAGAATAAAATTTTATTTTGCAATTCACCATGCACTGCTGATATACAAATATAATGCATAGTTTTCAATGCTTAAATCTATAACTTCGCATGCAAGTAGGTACATACTCAGAAAAACATGCATTCATTATAATTAGTAATGTTTAGTATATAAAGTTAATTAAAAAAGTGATAAAAAGGAAGAAAATTAAAATGGATAAATAAATAAAAAATATCAATAAAAAAAAGCAATTTTCTTAGAATAAAAATAGTAAACACCAAATTTTTTTTTAATCAGCAATGCATTTTTACTCTGGCAGATTTTTATGAAAACATTTAAAATGTTTAGCCCCTAACATCTTAATTTATTATAGGTATATTTTGTTCACTTGAAATATATATTGAAACTTTTAAGTTATAGACTAATTTTACAATAAAAAATAATTCATAAAAAATACAACATAAATTGAATTTTGCAAATAATTTTTTAGTAGAAATTTTTTTAAGTGGTATTAAACTAAGAACAGTCCTATTCCAGAAAAATTAACGTAAGGGTTTTTTGTCAACTAATTTTATTGGTGAAATTTCCAGGAAATGAGTCAAATTGCAACAATAAAGCAGAAACGTTATATAAGTCACAGATTTGACAATCTAATATGAATTCAAATCCAGCTAATCGAAAGAAAAATAATTACCTGCATCTAATTTCATTATAAAAGTAGGCTGATTTATTATTATATCACATAGATTTTGGTCTTTTGGAAGCTCTGGTAGTTCTGTAAAATGTTCAAATTCAGCATACCTAAAATATTTAAGAATTCTAATATAAAAAAGTGGAATAATTCACATCATAGTCATTCAGTATTTTCTTAAATATTTTTTTACAATTATTAGTAATTAAGGTAAACTTTATTTCTTTCTTTACAAAAAAAAAACTTACTTAGTATTTCATAAAAATAGGTAAATAATAAGGTACCTGACACTTTGCACTAAACTATTGTTGTCATTTATCAGAACTCACATGAAACTAATTGCAGACATATGCCATGTTATTTGGAGATGAATGAAAAACAAAGAAGGATATTTGATTGTCGACAACAGGATTTTTAAAAATTTGATAAGAAACTGCTCTGCTAATTTAATTCTGTAGCTTCTAAATGCTAGAAGATTTATTTACGATGATTTCAACATTTAATTATTCATCTTTCTAGCTACTGTTTAAAATTGCTAAAAGAGGTTTGATGTAAAATATATATTACATTACGTTTAAAATATGCTACGCCTTTTTTCTCTATTAAAGGAAGCTGTTGGATAAAACCTGGATTTTTTCAAGCAATCATGACCAAGTAACCATATTTATCAATACTCTAAATCAAATTTTCTATAAGATTGAATACAGTATGGCAACTGCAAATGATGAAAACAAAAAGCTTGTGGAACTGCTGAGAAATATGATCAATGGGATTTTTGTTCTTAAATCAACTAGACTTACGATAAATGCCAAATATGTTCCTTGATTTTTTAACCTACTAACCTCATGCTTCCTACTTAATGAACAGAGGGCTATTTTAATCACGGAGTGTTCACTGTTCAACTTTACAAACAATTCTTTCATTTAAAGAATACTTATAGATAACCAAAAATTGATAAAAATGAGAGAGGCGATAAGCAAACACTTTTCTCCAGTCAAATTAGCCTTTTTGGAAATATTTCTCTTCTGCTGCAGATTGCCAATTTAGTTTAAATTGGCACACACACTCACTTCTAAATTAAGTCTAAAATCTTCAAAATTTGTTTATGAAACCAAATAGCTGGGAGTAGTGACACAAAATAGATAAGTAGATTATTTGTTTTTGAAAATTTATCTTATATGTAAAAAAAAAAAGTAATAATATGAGTAATAAATAATGGGAACCTGATAGAACAGTAATGGAAAACTATTAAAGATAAACAGAAACATCACAATGTTAATAAGATATTCATTTGATAATATAAAAACTACAATTGCTTCAAAAATTATTAATATGAAAAAAAGTCAACGTGTTTTGAGCAATGGATAATCGAACCCATTCTTAAGACAAAGGACAAATAGAGGAAAAACTGTTTTTTGCACAAGAAAAACATAAAATATTAGGTCCTAAGCAAGTAAAAAATGAAAAAATATTGCAGTAAAAAGTATTTAATGTAATATTGCCTCAACCATATTACCCGACACCACACCAAAGTCCTTTTGGTATCTTCCATATTTATTTTTACAAAGCAAATTATTTATAAAGAACTAGACAAAATACAAATATAACTTATTGCATGCAAGAAAATATTTAAAAATGAACAACATCCAAACTTATTTTCAGACTTTCAGAAAATGTTTGATAAAATAATATTTAAGTGCCATTTAAATATTTGTTTTAAACTTTAGCTATAAGTAAATTCAGAAGTGATGATAATAAAAGCAACACATTATTATTTTAATAACAATAAAATTCATAATATACTAAAACACATAATTTAAAAGAAAATTCAAGTAATTATTAAACCATGATGTCTAACACAACTGTCTAACACTTAGACATTAACAGTAAAAACATTTTTAAGTCCNAGACAAAGGTTAAGTTAAGATATTTGTTTTAAACTTTAGCTATAAGTAAATTCAGAAGTGATGATAATAAAAGCAACACATTATTATTTTAATAACAATAAAATTCATAATATACTAAAACACATAATTTAAAAGAAAATTCAAGTAATTATTAAACCATGATGTCTAACACAACTGTCTAACACTTAGACATTAACAGTAAAAACATTTTTAAGTCCCAGACAGAGTTTAGCAAGTGAAAAATACCACAATGTATACATTGACGATGAAATTATTAATAATAATTAAGAAAATACAAAAATACACAAATTTAAGTAATTAAAAAAACACACCATGATTGCAAAGGACTTTTATGCTGCCCTTGTTGCTTTAAAAGTTTTTTCTTCAATTTACAATGACCACCAACCTGTCCTTCTCTGATAACATCATCACGGTACCTAAGGAAAAATATAAATATAAATGATTCAATACTAGATTTTATAGATATTTTAAAGAAAAATTAAATATAAATTAATCAAATACCTCATTGGCTCTGGAATATCTTCCAAAGAATGAAAGTCAAACATTAGATATTTACCCCTGCAAAACCTCATATGCTGGGAGCATTCTAAATAGCTGGCATTCTACATAATGAGAAAACAAATTTAAGAGGTTAAAAGATGGAGTATTTAAGAGAGGTAAAATTATAAAGGTTTAAAAAATGTGGCACCTTGTGTTTTGTTGAACAAAGTACTTTCATCTCATTTAAACGATCTTGGATATATCCGAAATCTCCTTGGTGGAAAAAAATTTCTGATTGTTCTTTCTTAGACTTTGCCCTAATAAAAGACATAGTTTAATAAAAAAATATAATATTATTACTAAATTTCTTAATCTTTTAATCTGTTATCATAACAATAAAAAAGAAACGGACAAAAATGTACTTAAAAGTTAAATTGCATTTTATATATTGGGATAGAACAACAAAATAACCATTTTGGAGCAGATAAAACGTGTTTTGCAGCAATTAAATTTGATTTTTGATGATGACAGAACAGATGGGGACTTATTTCTGGTTTTTAAGAGACGGCTGCTATTTTTACAAAAATTATACTTTTATAGGGATCAAATGGCAGAAGCGACGGGCTTGTTTTTTTAATATCTATATATATATACATAGTACAGTGCAGAACCTCTTATCCGGAAATCAGAAAACCGGAAAACCAGAGAGCCGGAAATTAATTTTCTTCCATTAAAAAAAAATGTTTTTTCTTGCAAGATTTTGAGCCCATTTTGTTATTTAGAGCGTACGGCGTATCGAGTTGACGAAAGAACTGATTTAGAGNATAACCGGAATGAAATTTGGAACCGGAAATTAATTTTCTTCCATAAAAATTTTTTTCCCCTGCCAGATTTTGAGCCCATTTTGTTATTTAAAGCGTACGGCGTATCGAGTTGACGAAAGAACTGATTTAGAGGACGGATCAAAAGCCGTTTGTAGACGAATCTCACATAAGCACAAATAGCTTGTATATGTTATTAATGTTAATAATAACATTAATAACATATATAAGCCTGCATATAATTTTTATTTCATAATTTCTTTCCTTATTTAAACTTAAGTGTATTATTATTTATAATTTTTTATTATTTCTAAAACTATTTAAAAATAATTTTTTAGTTTCGTTTTATAAACATTAAAAAAACGGCATTTTGTAGCGATTCAGAAAACCGGAAAAAATCAGTTATTCGGAACCGCGATGGTCCCGATCGTTCCGGATAATCGGTTCTCTACTGTATCTTATAAATAAATAGCCACACCCATCTATAGATTTATAAATAAATAGTCACACAATCTTATTGAACATACTTTCTCAGAAGTAATATTGTTTATTGTTACTTTATTGTTAACGAAATGTATCTTTTATTCCTATTAAATAAACAAACTAACCACTTTTGTTATAAATTTTTAATTTAAATTTTATTCAAGACTGAAATCAGCCATGAGACTAAAGCCCCTGCACTCATGCTTTCAATTTCAAAATTACATAAAAGTATTATCTAAATAAATTAAAAAAATAAAAAATAATTGATGCAATAGTATTATCTAAATAATTTATGCTGAAATGCATAAAAATAAGAAATTTTTCAAATTAACACTAATTTTTCCACTAGATTTCAATTTAAACACACTAAAACAAATTTAGTAAAGACAAAAATATTAAATTCAACTTAGCTTATAAAAATAAACACGAATCACACACACTTATAAATAACCGTAATATATATATTTACCATCCTTTGCTACTTTGATTGCAATCTGGTGTAGAAAACCTATCACTTTCAGAGCAACCTTTTTCATATCCCCAGCATTTATTAAGACCCAATGAACCCTAAAAGCAATACAAAAATTAGATATGAAAACATGGTACGATTAAAAAATGCACAATGAAATAGCTTTTAGCATTTCAGATCTGCACTTAAGCATGCTTCTATTGTTTAATATTTTTTTTTTATCAAGGATAGTGGCTACACATATATAAGGAATCTAAATCCTTATATCCTTCTAAAAACATCTAGGAGAACACTGTAATATCATTCCTCACTTCTGTAGTTTTTGATTTTGTAAAATTGTACACATATGAATTACACATTATATGTATATAATAAATATAATATCACAATCACATGCAAATATTGCATGACAATTTTAAATCTTGTAATGGCACCAGAACTTGAAAAAGTTCAAGAGCCTTTGCAATAGAAATTTGATTTGAATATAATTTATTAAAATGAATAAAAATAGAAAATAAAAATTTAAAACACGCACACTTTTATTTATCTTATGAAAGAATGCATATTTCATATAAAAGTTTGATTGAAATATTTCTATAATTTTTATTAAGTAGCAAAAGAAAAGCAATCACATTAGAAGTATACATAATGTTGATCTCAATTAAAAGTATTTTTCTCGAACTCCTTATTAAATTTAGCATGATAAAATTAATTTTATTACCTTTTCAATTCAATTATCTCTTGTGCAACAAATATAAAAGATAGAAAACTAGGCAGATGCTGAAATAATTTTCCCCCCTAAATTAAACATCAAAAGCATGCACTTTAAATAATTATTTTAGGTACTTTAAGTATTGAATGCAACATTGCATAATTATAAATTAGAAAACTGCCAGTTTTTTCGAAATAAAATTTCACAATTTTTTAAAACATTTATAACGGAATTATTCAGATTAACATACATTTCCCTTAACCCACACTTCGATTGATATGTTATTAGAAAAAATGACTTTAAGAAAGAATAAAGATTTTAATATCGAGAAACAAATTAAAAATAATTATTTAAGAATATTTTCTACTTTACATGAATGTGAATCTGAATTTGAAGAATTTTGAATTTTAATCAATTAACTAAAAAAAATAACAAGATATACATTTCAGAGATAAATCTAATGCTAGAATTATTTGATTAGAAACATGGGAGATATTTCCGTACCACTGTTTGTTGCACCAACTATTGGTGATCGAAATGGGCTACAGGTTGCATAGAACAGAACTCTCTACCTATGGCTACACTTTAAAGTATGTAGGAGAAGTACATAGGAGAAGGAAATATGTTAATTTTTCTCTTGATTTTGAAATAGATTAAAAACTTTTAACCTAGGAAACTAACTGTATGGAACTGAAAACTATAAGGAACATAGTTCTAAAAGAAAATGTTATAGAAACTTTATAAAAATATATTTGACAATTAAATACAAAAAATATTAAGAAAGGAGAAAATATCGTAGTACATTCCTTTACAACTGAGAAGAGTAGGAGGTAGGGTCAAGATATGAAACCAGTATTTTTCCCAGATGGCATATTCGAGTGTTGCGATTGCAAATACTGGCCAAGGCATCATAATGATTTTAAACTTGCGAATTTTTTTAAGAAAAATATATGTAGAGTTTTGCTTAGAAGTGGCTATATATTATACTTTTTAAGTTAGTTTTCTTTTGTGCTGGGTTTTTTTTTTCAGCTTCTTGTGGTCCATCCTCAGATGTTGCCAAACTTTGGAGACCATTTAATTGCAGGTACAAAAACATATATCTTTTCAACATATTTTTTAAACTCTTACTAGACTTCTTCAAAAAAGCATGAGAGAAATAACACACAACTAGAAAGTTTCACAAATCAATAAAAGTTTTTCAGAAAAAAAGAAGAAAAAACAATTAAAATATTGCATCTGGGGTTCAATTATGGTAAAATTGTTAATTTTCATATCTTCTAAACAGACAAGATAGTTTTTGAAACTTTTTTAAAAATAATTGTGATAAAAACATTTTTGACAACACAAATTTCCATAAACTTACTTATAATTGTATCCATAAACTTATCTTAGTAATTGCATACAATAATTAAGATTATATTGTCAAGCAACATAAAAAGAAACAAATTCAAAATTATTCTTGAATATTGCTTACTTTATGAGAACATGAGTCGGAATTTGCACAGTTCTGAGATTCAATAGGATGATTTGAAAAATAATAAGGTATGTGTTCCGGAGGTAAATTTAATTCTAGAATGTGCGAGTTCGAAATAACAAGTGTAATCAGGCAGGTTATAATAATGGACATCAAACATAGAAAAAACCTAAAATTGAATAATAGAATTTAGATACATAAAAAGAAAAACATTATTCATAAAACAAATACTAAGATAATTGGTCTTACATTTTGAATCGGAGCATTTTCCAAAAATTTTTGACATTCTTTTCAACTGTTTTTAATATTTAGAATCTAAAAATTTTACATTTTTTTGCTAATTTTATATTCACTTCTGTTATATATTTATTAAGAAAATAAAGAGAAGTAGAATCATGATAATATGTATTCGTTTGAATGATTCATAATTTTTTATTTTCCCCCGGTTGTTGACATTGACAACCGGATATTGTGGGTGGTGAAGTGTGTAGTTAAGATTGGCTTAAAGATTTACGTCTCTATATTTACTATTATTTCTTTCAGAAATTACTTAGGCTAAGTTACCGCTGAATCAAGGAAAGGCATTGAGCGATTCCGTTTCAGAAATGGAAATGATCCTGAGTTAGGGACATTCTCATTGTATCCAATCACCACGGAAACAAAAAGAGAACCTGATTTTTGAGTTTTTCAGGAGAAAATATCTTTTTCTAATCAGTAGTTTATTTACGTCGCACTAGAGCTACACTAGGTTATTGGCGACGGTCTGAGAAATATCCCATCTTGAGGATAACTCGAAGACACGCCATCACGATTTTGATCCATTGCTGTTGTAGTTCATTTACGTCGCACTTGAGCTGCACAATGGGCTATTGGCGACGGTCGGAAATGCATCCCTGAGGATGATCCGAAGACATTGCCATCACAATTTTGATCCTCTGCAGAGGGTATGGTATGGCACCCCTACTCCGGTAGCCCGAAGACATGCATACAAAGTCGAGCACTTTACTTTAGAACAGTATAACGAGGACCAATGATTGATCCTTTGCAGAATGGACGGTAGGTTGGTACTTTATTTACATCACACTAGACTTGCACAATGGGCTATTGGCGACGGTCTGTGAATCCCTAAATATAATCCGATACATCTCTGAATATGATCCGAAGACATGCCATCGTAATTTTGATCCTCTGCAGGGGAGATGGCTTCCCTGATTTAGTAGCCCGAGGAGCTGCGTGTGAAGTCGAGCAATTTATGGTGGAACAGTTTAACGATGAACGATACCTCGCACCCTCGGTCCCTACGCAGGCCGATCAAAGTGGTCACCCACCCGCTTACTAACCGCAATCAGTAATGCTTGACTTCGTTGTTCTACTGGAAACCGTATCTTCATGATCAGTACACTGCGGGGCTGCAGAACGGATGGCACCTCTGACGTAGCAAGCGCGTGGTAAGAGGGGATATCTGTTTCCTCGCGTGGCATTAGAAGGGCGCGAAATTTATGAAAAACAAAAAAAAAATTTAAAAATAAATGTCAGAATAATCTCTTTCTGCTTTTTTCATGTAACTTATTTCATTTTCAATCTAACGAAAAATGGAATGAGAGAGAAATGTGCAGTTTGCTACGTTTTGCTTGAAAAACTATTTGGTTTAATCGCACCTACTTGAAACATTTGTTTCAAAACTAGCCGATAGATGGAGACACGTCATTCCATTTTTATTAAACTTGTCCTTCACCCAAATTGAATTAATCAAATAAGAATTATTACAGGCGATCACAACGCTCGAATACGCCATATGGGGAGGAGACCGGTTCCATGCCTTTGGACCTTCCCCCTTCCCGCTCCTCCTCTTTTCAGTTGTATAGGAATGTACTACGATATTTTTCCTTCTCTTAATATTTTTTCATATTTAATTGTTAAAAATATTTTTTGAAATTTCCATGACGCTCTCTTTTAGAACTATGTTCAATGTAGTTTTAAGTTCCATATAGTTTTCTAACTTAAATTTAATCTATTTGAAAATCAAGACAACTAACGTACTTCCTTCTTCTATGATTCTCCACACGCTAATGGTGAAAGTATGTAAAGTGTTGCCATAGGTATACTTGTACGTGTACTTGTACTACAGATGGCGTAAAGAAGAACTCTCTATAGAGAGTTCTTCTTCACGCCATCTGTAGAGATTTGTGAGGATCTGTAGAGAATCTGTAGAGATTTGTGAAGAAGAACTCTCTATAGAGAGCTTTGAACTAGAGCTATAGAAACTCTTTGATGGGAATGAATAAATTCACATTTGTAATAACGAGTAAAAATATTTTCTCAGCAAAAATAGTTCTGAAGTTCAATACCCCGCGTTAACTTTTAAAATCATCGTTTTTATATTTACGCTAACGTCTGTTAATTTTGTCCTCAGACTGCAGCATGCAGAATCGCCAACTTTCTACGCGTTTTGAGAAAATTTCTAAAAGTGGTTGATAAGTTTATGCTTTATGATTCTTTGTATTGTAAATTTGATTTGATGTTTCTTCCCACACCACTCCAAGTAAATAATTAAAAAGTTCATATGAAACGCCATTTTGTTCCAGTTCTCTCGTGATGACGTTTTTAAAATGCTGACAAAATTTCAAAATTTTTTAAAGTTTTAGCTTTGAATTGTTTATTAATTTATAAAAGCATTTTGCAAAAAGTGTAGTAGCTAGCAGCTTGAATATGTTGTTGTTACAAATGGTGGCTACAGTGCAAGCACTGTATCATCGTGTTTATCAGCAGTGCAATCTGCTAACGAATCTGTTCATTGATTTTAAAACTTCGTAGTGAGAATAAATGGCTTCGTTCCCAAGTAGAATTCAGGAATCCATTATGTCTGGACTGTGTGATACTGATACTTGAGTTAATTAACTGGGTTAATTATTACTTAGATCATTTTTGGTTAATTATTACTTAGATTCAATCATTACGATCATTTTGGGGACCCTTTTAAAATATAAAGTTCCCTTAACCATAAATTTAAAATACTAACACGTTTGAAAATCAATACATTGCCATAGTTATTATATGTATCAATTTTCTCGGGATATATTTATTTTTATTTTTAAAGCGGTAACAAAATGTACATAAAAATATTCCTTTATCTCAAATTAACAAAGTTCTTTTATAACGATTCTGACCACTACTGCAAATAAATAATTTAAATAAGTGCATAAGAATTCTAACAATGTTTTTTAAAATAACATTAAGTGTTGGCAGAGTTCAAGCAGTTCTTGCTAATAATTGTAAACTCAATTGCTATATCGCTATTAACGTGCACTACGAAGAATCTAATTAAAAAACCGTAAAATACTGATGTAGACAACGAAGATATTTCATAATCATCTTTAAATTTAAAATAAATAGATATTTGTTGTTTCTAATCCCCAAGAGGTCCATCCTAATTAGATCAATTCCATAAGTCCAAAAATGTCCAGAAAGTCTAAAAACAGATGAGGTTTTGGAAAAACCTCGCCGATCTTGAAATCGATGAAGTTTAGAATATGCTCGGGCGAAGCTTGAGCGGTCTTACATTTAGTGCAAAGTCCAAAAGTCTTTTGCCCCTGAACATACGAGAGACACCTCAAGTGACCACTTGCAAAGCGAGACAAACAAGTCTGCTGGCTTCTAGGTCCCCCAAAAAGCAAGGCACTTCCAGGTCGTTTTCTGAAATACCAATTATGCGGAGGAGGAAAATAGATATTTTTCTGCACTAGCAATCTGTTTAATTTTAAGGGGGGGGGATATCAAAGCTGTAAGATATCAATATTCGAATTAAGTATTACTAATTTAAGACTAAATGTTTAAGAGATTAATGTAAAATTGAAATAGTTGGGTTGGTTGGTTGGTATTAATGCTACTTGCCACACGGGCAAGCCTGCTTGGTGAAACCGAGTAAATTTAAGGCAGAGTGTACGATTCTTGTTTTTTCAGTTGCGCCATCTATGGCCAAGAATTCGACTCTGCCACACCATTCGTCACACCCGTTTTATAGGGCGGACCCATTCATATTTACATCCATTCATTCATCCACAAATCGTAAATTTGACCTGAATCAGAGAACGATCGATCTCCAATCCAGTACCCCAAGAGGTATTGATATGTTATGGGAAAATGAAGGACTTTTGCGACTCGACAGATTTAACGTGCATCAGTCACTTTACTACACGTCTTCGGGCGGCGGGGTTCGAACCCACGAACTCTTGGACCTGGGCCCAGCGCCCTACCTACCACGCTATCCAGAGCTGCTAACTTTAAGTAATTTAAAAAAAATTCACCTTTTAAAAAAAAGAACTGCGAGAGCTCAGGAATTGTTCTATTTCATATTTTGCAAAAATGAAAAAAAAAGTGTTTTCCTGAAGGGGAGAGGGAAAAAAAACTGGTAGCATGCTCGTTCACCCTTAAATGATGAAATTATCCCGTTGTTAGCTATCAGTATGACAGGAATACGAATAATTGCCTAGTTGCAAAAAGTCCTGTAAAGTGGCAGAGAAACACAAAATAAAGATTACAAAATTCGGTTTTATTTTGCAAGAGATAAAAAAATTGCTGGAAAATCCCTACAAGAGATATCTGAGCAAAGTGGCATTTTATATGTAAGTTTTAATTATTTATTTGTCATAGCAAACAAATTCAGGTCTAAAACAAATGTTCCACCTCAATCAATAATTATATATTAAAACATAAATTTTGTCACCATTAAATTTAAAAAAAAAGAAGCATTTTGGTGTTTTTACTAATTTCTTGCAATAATTTTAGCTGCAATATTTCAGGTACATTTTAAGAGTTTACTTTTAAATATAAGTTAAGACAATTGGGTACTTGTAACTCGAGAAGAAGATGATCACTGATACGCAGACACGTAACCTATGACCTCAGCGCCAGCTGATCGTTTATACACAAGATAGCGTGTCAAAGTCGAGCTAAGTTTCTCTACATAAGTTAGAATGTTAATTAACGTGAAGTTAATTAAATAGAACGACGTATAGCACATCGAATTTGTTGAAATATAATTCTTTCGTCTGCATCTTTTACTTAACTTAGATATATTATTTGTTTATGTATTTTTGTTGTAACCATGATATATTTTGCCATTATCTTGAATCTGGCAACTTTGCATAATTTGTTTTCGTTTTACATTGCTTCGTGGCTATCTTTGTGTTAAGTAAGAAACACATAATGGAAAAATTGAAATCGTTGTAAAAGAATCTCAGTGAAAGTGTATAGAATATGTCACTTAATAGAATTGATACTTGACGTGTTTGGCTTATTCGAAATAGCATGGAAAGGACCGTGGCTAACGTAAATAAATGCCACGTTTCAACAACTAATCAGAATCGAGATACCCACACAACGTCACTTGCAGGTATCTCATTGCCATACTTCTTATAGGTAAATGGTAATAGAACGAGAGAAAAAAAAGGATGCAGCAGTTTTTATTTTTTCGAAATACAACCTTTTTCTTAGAAATGGTCAATTCTTTGTGATAGTGAAAATTCAACAGGCTAAGAAATATCTAGTACTTGACTTGATGTATTTTCAGATCTACAATTGATTACTGTTCAAGAAGAAACTGAATTCTAATGAAGTACATGCTAACAGCACTGGACATTTTTTCAATGTACAGAGTTGCTCCGCTCGTCTCAAAAATAATAATCACAGTAGTGCTCTGAAACTGGGCACCTGTTTGTTTTAATACTTCTTCTTCAACAACACATTCGCTTGGTTATTGGCACCGTCATTTCGACACAAACTGTCCGAAACCGCCTTCACGCTGTAGGTCTTTATGCTTGTTGACCAATGGTGTGTGTCATGTTAACAGCAAGGCACCGTCGCGGACGCAGGGAGTGGGCAACAGAGCATGTGAACTTGAAGAAAAATGGATGGCACAATATTCCTTTCTCTGACGAGTCCCGTTTTTCTGCTCATCGTAATAATAGGCGTATTTTCATCTAAAGGGAACATGGCACTAGAAACAATGCTACGTTCGTGCACGAAAGTGTAAGATTTGGCAGTGGGGGAGTGATGGTCTATGCTGACATCGCCTTTGATGGACGTACCAATCTCCATATCATTCGAAATGGAGCTCTGACCTGTCGCCGATATAGGGCTGAGATCCTGAGACCTATTATAGTCTCTTACGCAGCAGCAATTGGAGATGACTTCATGTTAATGGGCGACAATTGCAGGCCACATCGGGCTAACTTCGTGAAGGATTTCCTTTTGGAGGAAGGAATCATACGAATGGATTGGATAGCGTGTTCTCTGGACATGAACCCAATCGAGCATGTTTGGGACATTCTAGGCAGACTAATTGCTGTACGTCTACAACCCCCCACAAACTGTCCAAGAAATGGAAAGACTTCTTCTGGAGGAGTGGGAGAGAACACCCCAGCCCCTGATTAATAACCTCATTGACTGGATGCCTCAAAAGTGTTCAAAGTTGCTGTCCGTTCGGGTAAACCATACCCACTACTAAAAACGATTTTATTTTAAGGAAACACCTTTTTTTTGTTTTTCACACGTGCACAAATCGTGTATTTTTTTGTAGTGAATATTATTTAAATTTAAGCTATTAGAATTGAAGAAAGTTTTACTCGCTTTTAATGGTAAGTTTATTACCTTCATAATATTTTGGTCGAACAACAGGAAGAAATTTTTTCCGAAAATTGTGAGCCTTCACATTCCCATAAACAAATTTAATGAAATTCATTTCAAGTATGACTGTCACTTTATTACAAATTATATTAATAAATCAATGCACTTTTTCATTCAAAAAAATTAAATAAATTTTCATAGTATTTCATATTAACAGGTGATAGTTTTTGCTAACAGATTTGATAATTATTTACAAAACAATTGTTCCACAAACAATTCGGTTCAAAACACTTTACTGGCTTTCTAAGTCACGTCTTCTACGTCCTGGACCATTGGCGAAGTTTGCTGCGGCCAATCCCATCAGATGTTTCGCGGCTTGGCTTCCTGAGAATCCTCTTGACAAACCAAGATCTATTCCTCTTTTCTCACTGCTATTTATAGAAAGGAAAAATATTTAGTCCAGATGCTCATGATTATTTTCAAATATTTTTGTAAGAGTTTAAAATATAACAATTGTAAGGTTTATTATCAGCTATTGATAAGTTGTTTGTTATGAAACATTAAAAAAAATGTTCTATCAAAATACTTTGTTGCAACGATTAAAAAAATCCACCGTGAAAAAATTTTCCTTTGGGTTTGGTATTCTTCAGTTACCAATTGTCTGCGAGAAGGCGTAAATCCACATTGTATACTATTTTTAAATATAATAGGCGTCTTAAGGTTACTCGATTTCCTCATTCTCCACGCTATACCTCTCCCCGTTTCTATGATTTCGGCAAATCTTGCTTTTTTAAATCACCAGTATATTCCAATGAAACTTACTGCTGTAGATAAAAAGCAAGATGGACCAAAGAGACGGTAATGGAGAGGGAAAAAGTGTAGAGAGGAGGGAAATCACTTAACTTTGAAACATTTACGAAGACAATTGAAGCAATTACTTTGCTTTATTTACGAAGATTATAGCATGGGAAAAGTGATTTTATGCAAAAAGTGGTAATGGTAACAATTAAACTTAGTAGATAGTTTTTAACCCTTTCTGAAATAGCAAATTTCGAATGAATACTTTAGTCAGACAGGACAATAGCAAATGCGATCTTAGAGAATATGTTCTAATTGAAGCGACATACTTTATCATTTGAAAAATAGTGGTTGCTAAATGTTTAAAAGCAATCGGTATCACATTTCTAGTGGTTTGTAACATTTGTTGAATCAGTGTTGCCAGACTAGTAACACTGCATGGAAAGAGTTAAAAGAATCGAAATCTTATAATTTCAGAAAGTACTAAAGATGATATTTTTCTTGCTAATAAATTGTGATGGAAATGAATGATTTTTTTCCTTATGAATTCTGGTAAAATAACTCACTAGGCTTTATCTCTTTGAAGAAAAAAAAATCTGAACATTTGCGTCAAAAGAGTTCAAGTCAAAATGTTAGCTGATTTTCCACGATCGAATTTTCTTTTATCTCAAATTTGCGATTTTTTGATTAAATCGATATTAATTGATTATTGTTATTATTGATTAATCGATTTAGATTATTGATATCGCAGTCAAAGCCGTCACTAGACTCACCAACGCCTACACCACCAGGTTCATTAACTATAATCTCCTTGTCGTGACTCTAGAAAAATAGAACACTTAAAATTCCATTATATTTCCGCTTAATCCGTTAAAAATAGTTTGCACGTAATTTTTTTTAATTTCTTTTTTATTTTCAAATTTCATTCCTAAAAACTGACAACTGATTTTTCGATCATAATTTTCAATTTTCTTTTTTAAAAAATTGGATTATTGCTTAATTTTTATTAGAGTGGGGATTTATAAATGAAATATTTTGGGTGTTTAAAAACATTGTTTCTATAAACATGTGGAAATTTTTAAATGTAACCTTATTTTCTAATCTTACGATTCTAATTTCCATGTCTAGAAATACGAAGACCGCTGCTTTCAGGTTTAATGCGTAGGTCGTTGGTCATGGCAGTATCGATATGATTAAAATAGAAAACAAAAGTTTTTGAATTTGCAACAAATAATAATGAAATAAATAATTTCTGTCGAAAGCCCTTGGGCAACACCTTGCTCGCTTGCCCCACTAAGTCGGTGCAGACGGAAAACGGGTGAAATTGTCTGGGAAATATGCCATTCTAGTGTTCGCCATGTTAAATTGTCACAATATTTTATTGCTCTTTTTTCTGTTCGAATTTACGAAAGTGGCAAAAATTCTTGATTATTGAATATTTTTTATTAGAGTTATAATTATTAGCTGCTGTGTTGTTTGAAAACGTTAAGTCGCGTAAGTTAAGTCACATGACTACATTTTTTTATTGTTGTCATCATAGCGTTAATTTTGGTAAAGTAGTCAAGCAGATTTCCTGTGGGATTAGAAGGAATAAAATTACCGATATACCGGTTACCGAACATTACCGATTGCTAATTTTAACGTTGGAATTAGTATTTTAAGAATACAGTGAGCAAAATGAAAAGCGGAACAACTTAATAACTTTTGATCTAATCATCGGATTGTCACGTTCTAAGATGGCGTCTTAATGATTTGAGGATCTAACTTTAAATATGATAATTAATTTATATAAACTACGTTTTAAGTAACAAAACCAGACAAAAAATCCCTTTATCAGAATAAACATGCCTCTTTTGTTGTATTCTTTTAACCCACAAAATATGCAATATAACCGAAATCCAGAATAATAGTTAAAGAGAATTGCTAAATGGTATTCCATGAAACTCTAGGATTCCGTGTGAGAGTTAAAGAGTAAGAGTAAAGAGTAAAGTCTAGTTAGGATTTTTTTTAAACCAATGATTTATATTTAGATACAACCAATAATTCATTACTTATTTAATATTTTGGTTGTTTTGTTGTTGTCTTATTTAATATTTTGGTACCATAATTTGTTTTTATACCATATTAATCTACAAATTTTTCTATATTGAAATCTAAAGTGTTTTTATAAAGTAGAAGTTGAAAAAAATTGAAATCAATAATTTAAAAGAATAATAATTTGACGACAGTGAAAAAAATATTTAATGGAGTGATTAATGCATAAATTTGGTAAACTTACATTTCGTCTTAAGAAAATAAGAATGATATAGCTCTAATGAACCTTTTGAATAATTTCGTTACTTTAGGAATTAAAATCTGTTTGAACGTAACATATTATTGCTTAAAGCTAAACCAAGAAACAATGTAACTATTTTTATTTATTTAAGCTTATTCCACTGATTTGTTGACAGCGGTATCAAGGATAAAGATATGCATTGGAAGCACGGATTACTATTATACTACAGATGCATTAAATCACATAGCTTGAATAATTCATTTTAAGGAAAATCTTTTAATAATCTTAAGCAATTAAGGATACAAAAATAAACTCTTATCGAAGTACGCCTAAAGTTTACCCTAAAATATATCTCGAATAAATTTTGAAATCGATAAATAAAAAATACATTTTCAAAAAATTTCTAGTAGGACGAAAAGTTACAATTTCTCACTCGACTTTTGAAATTTCAATTGTAAACGCTAGCACTAAAATAATTGTACTGCATTGATTTATTTAGAAAGTTGTGACGAATTATTATTTTTTCCATTTAAGAGCTTATGCTATTATCTTACGTTAATTTTTCTTTAATATCGCGTGAACTAACTTAATATACTGCGTTACTAAATGAATAATCCTAAGAAACTAAAGAGAAAAGATAAAAACTTCGTTGATTTGAAAAATTATAGAGATGATAATAAAGGTAGACATGTTTTGAGTGTCTAAAAATTAACGTCATGAGTTATTTTCTCCTGGCGAGTCTTCAGAATGGGCGCCTATTTTTGAACGCTCGTCACATGTTGACTTTAATTTCCATCTTCATGTTTTGTGAAACCCGTGAAGTTTTATCATCAATTATACTGTTTTACATTTGGGTCTTGATCACTATTTTGGTAAGAATTTCATATTCGTAAAAGCAAACATCTGCATTTTAATATTTTTAACGGTGTTCACGTGGTCCTTAAGAAACTAGGAGAACCGAAGCATCAATATTGTAACAATAAAGTTATCTTCAACTTTAAAATTTCTCTGAGTCTCTCAAAGGGACTCCCTAGAGTTCATTTCCACTTCGGCTTTTCTGCTCCGGTCACTAAGAGGGACCTTATTCCAGCTCATCTTTGGTAGTTGGCATTGGAAGTTTTTAATGAGATCCCCAATAACTTCATAAAAATGTTTACGAGGGACCACGCTGGTAGTGGTATCTAAATTGAGAAACCAGGGCAAAAATTGTCCATCCATCCGTAACCTAGATTTATCCTTAGTCTTTCAAAGCGAACTTATTACAATCGAACAAGGTCTCGAAGCTATTCTCAACGAGTGTGACAGCGATGACCTATGGATTATTTCGAATTGTTGCAGCTCCCTTCAACACCTTAAAAATTGAATTACAGTTGGAGATTATACTAGCATTTCTATTCTTCTTAAGCTTATTTCAAAGCACCACGATGTTCATTTTCAGTGGATTCCACCTCACGCTGAAATCTATGTCAATAAGTAAGTGGATCGCTTAGCCAAGGAGGGTCGTAGTCACTCAACACCTTCCTCTTCAGAGCATCAATCTAAAGTTAAATCTACAATTTCACAGAAATGGAAGACCCCTCCCTGACACCACTGGTATCTGAGCAAAGAGTCTGGCTCTTCGTTTGTTCTGAACTAAGACAGAATCTCACGAATGGCATTTCCAAGATTTGCAAAGAGAAACACGAGGAATCTCTCGTTCTTTCAGGTCAGATGGATCTTTGCAGTCTGCTCTAAATGTCAAGCTAAGAAGGCCTCTGCAGAACACATCCGGTGCTGCTTGGGTTTTTCCAGAGAGGACTTATATGCTTCTCCTCATGTGGCTCTCGATTTTATGATGCTTAACGGTCTAATGGAACTTGTCTGACTTAGTCAGACCGTTGGAGCAGAGGCCAACAACTGATTATTCCAAGTTATTTCCGGCTCGTATGCATAGCTATCAATTACTGAACTGGGAAAACTCGGGTACAATTAAAATTTTTAGCATGATTTGCTTTCCCTTGTTCGCACCCAACAAAGGAAAATATTCTACTTTAATTGGCGTTTTGTCAATTTTTGTTTCAGATTTTCGTGTTGGATGGCAGAAATTATTAACACACGCTTGGCAGATTTTAGTCACATTGGAAATTTTTGAAAAATTTAAGATTTTAGTCAAACATTACTTTCGCAATTACGACCATAAACTAAACGTTCTGCTCTGAACTGAGCTGTATAAGAATATCTGTGTGCCTGAGGCCACTTGCTGCCCTTTGCCCATTCGTCCGGATCCTGACCAATGTGGTGGTTTGAGGAGGTGGTGGGAAGGCGAATGGAGTATTTTTGAGGACAGATGAGCGTTAAATTATGACTATGTAGCTATATGCAATGTGGTGATGAAACCATAAAGTAAAAAATTACATAAAATTAGAGTTCTACTTGAATATAAGGTTAAAATTGCACGAAAATACAGCTTGAAGATGAGATTATGTACACATTATTCATGCTTTGAATATGACGCTTCACAGCAATAGTATGCTACAATGAGCCAAATGTTTTTGTCGTGTATTAGGTTTTCAAATGAGAAGGTTTCGTTGAAGTTGGTTGCAGAGCAAGAGATAAACTGAACTTTCAAAATAAATTAAAGAATAATGGTTGCAAAAAATATCACTAATGTGAACTTGTTTTACATATGTTGCGGCTTGGAATAATTTTGAAATAAGTAGGCAGAATTGACATACGGGCAATGTAAAAAGTTGAAAGCTGTATATCGTTATTTGCTTTAGATTTTTATCTGCAAAAATTATTAAAAATAATCGTGAATCTTTTGCAGTTTTGTTTAGAAAAAGTTAGTAAAGTTATTTATAATTTTTCTCCACTGCTGAGAGAGTCAATATATCCGTTATTATCATCACTAAAAACTTAAAGCGCATATAAATAGAAACAAATAACGTGCATTCTAATTCAAGATGAATAAAATATTTTACTGCGTTCATCTTTTTTAGAATATTGATTAAAGTTTGATTTCTCTTTTGTGTTTCTTTTTGCGTATACTATTATGCATTCTACTTCAAAGCAACTTTTCCTTCCGGCCCAATTACCTAGCTCCTCCAAGAAGAAACTTGCATTCATAGCATAGCTGTCAAATCTTCCAGTTTTCCCGGAAAATTTCAATTTTATAGATACTTAAAGCTAGATAGTTGAAGCATTTATGCTTTGATATTTCATATTTAATTTAAAATAATTTTGTCCACTATTATGTACAGTTAATTAAATCATGTTATCAACTTATTTTTACTTGACCATTACTAGGAAAAGCGTTCTTTAAAGTACTAGCTTTGGTAGCTGTGTATATTTCTACTTTTGATTAAAATTAGGAACTAACGTGAAACGAAATGAAAAGTTTTTGATTTTGCTGCGTCTCTTTAAGCTAGAACACTGAGTCAAAGGGTAAATACCCTATCACCATCTTTTATAAAAAGAACTTTCTGCATAAGTGTAAAAGAAAGCTTGTACTTACACGAACAAAACTTTCCGGTGTACCTAATAATTAAGAATAGTAAGAGATATTTAACTTCTCACAAAAGTCAGCCATTAAGGATGTTGTTTTACAATCGATTTTCTCCCTTTCCCGTTTAACTTTGAGTCCTGGTTTCCTTTTACAAATCAAACTTTTAAGTCATTATCTCAAAACGAAATCGGAATTTAGATGAGCGAAGTACTTAGTTAGGGAGGAATCATTTCTCGATTTCCAGACTGTTGGAGAAAAATTTGATTGAGGCACGTATTCAATCATGTTGACCCGATAACAAACGTTGCGATTACGAAAACGTCTATGAAGTATTTGCTTAGCATCCGAGGTTTGTTAAATTTATTTTTATTTTTGAGAATTACTGTACAGAAAGTTCTGGATTCACAAACTTACTCAATACGTTCATGTTGTACAAAGAACATCATCCAGGGATCTCACTGAGAAATTACGCACTCAACACAGTGAAAAAACAATTACTTTGAAAAGTAGTATTATCTGAAGCATTTCCAATAAAAATAATTCACTTCGTCTATCGAGTAAATTTAAGTTGACTCTAAAATAAATGTAAATTATACACATTCACTGCAAAAAAGTTCCAGTTAACAGTTACTGGTATAAGGATGGGCATTCGGGGCACGTGCCCGGGGCCCCGAATTGTGAGGGGCTTCACCCCAAATTACATATGAATTTTTTTAAAATTAGTTTGGCTTTTAACTTGTAAGGGCCACCAAATTTTTCTTTTAATTATTATGTGAGCTGTTTTCATTTCATAAAATTATTATTCCCTCGAATAAACGTGATAAATAGTGCTTTTTAAAGTAAATAAATCTTACAAATAATTTTATGAAGTGCTTTAAATTCTTACTTAATACAAATGTCTTGTTTTCTACGTAATTTTTATCACTATCACTACTTTATATTTCGTATAATTTAACTTTAATTAAAACAAATAAATAAATGAATAAAAATTCTACACATTTCCGACCTGCTGTAAACTTTTTTCTTATTTCACTAAAACTAAAATACAAAATTTTTTTTCTCATAATGTAAGAAATAAAAGAAAATCACTTCAGAAACAATGATGCGAAATTCATAAAATATTTATTGCAAAATCACTTTTGAAACTTGTTTGAGGACATCATAAATTTTCTTCTGACATCTGTGGCATTGTATTTAATTGCTTTTCAGCAAAATATTTCTCTCTTTTGCAAACCTACAAAATTGAAAAGCGGTAGAATTTAGAAAAGAGTTTTTGTAAATACACCAAACTTAGCAAAACCTAGATGTATAAATTCCGAAGCTAAAAATTAATCGATTAAAGTAGTAAAACTATCGAGTAGTGTAGTAAAAAATTAATCGTGTAAGTAGTAAAAGTATCGAGTACTGTAGTAAAAAATTAATCGAGTAAAGTAGTAAAAGTATTGAGTAGTGTAATAAAAAATTAATCGAGTAAAGTAGTAAAAGTATCGAGTAGTGTAGTAAAAAATTAACCGAGAAAAGACTAAGTTATAAATCGCATTACATATATTGTTACATCTTCATCTGAAACGTTAAATTCGCGAAGGTGTTAAGAGTAGCTCCCGATTTTTACGTATGGAATTTTTTGAAACTCTCTTTCAATGAAATGTTCCGGAGAGATTCGATATATCTCATATATCGAATCGGCAATTCGATATATGAGATATATCGCTTATTATTCGATATATATCATATATCAGACATAAACAGGGTTTTTTATTTTATTTCACAACTGGTGTTGAACAGCAGACCCAATTTTCGGGTTTTCGACTACTAATGTTCAACTCTGTAGTATTGTTATTTTGAAACCAATCCAGAAGACAAGATAACTCCTGGATCAAGCATTGCGACAAATTTGCCTTCGTGGGGGACTCTTTGATGGAACTAACCAGCATATTCGTTACATGGAGAGGAAAACCTCCAACGGTTACCTTATCGGCAAGAGGATTCTAATCCATGATCCGTCTGCCACTGAGAATATTTTACGTCATTACTGTGGTCGGTGGGAGCCGCGTGCGAAATTCGTATCGACAAGTCGTCGTTATAGGTACACTTTTTTTTACCGGGATTCAAACCCGGTTCACCTTAGTGGAAGGTGGATATATATATANATATATATATATATATATATATATATATATATATATATATATATATAAAGAGAGAGAGAAAATACAGTTCAAGATACAAATACAAAATAAAATGAAAATTCAAGAAATAGATTCCAAGCAAGCTGCGACAGCACTAAGTTGCTACTGTCAGACCTGGAAGAATATTTGAAGAAAATATTTTAAGATTAAATACAAAAAGTAATTGCCTCATCCGACAACGAAATTATTAACACGAAATGTATATGGATATGTAGGTTACTCATATACCATACCCATATGCATACCCCCCAACTTATGAGGATTTTGAAAATAATTCTTTCTAGTGGTAGCGAACCAAAGTAGAAATTTTTAAAGCAAATGGATCTCTCAGAAAACTTTTATCAGAACTTAAGAATCTAGCCATATGGCCTGCACTTTTATAAGTAATAGTGGACAAGTTAAGCTAAAATTAATTTCTTTTAAATATTAAGACATTACATTTGCTACCGTCTGAAAAGAAGATTTCTGAAACTACGGAAATTCCGTAGCAGTTGGAGGGTATGCCCATATGTATATGGGTATGATTGTTTGTGGCATTATACCGCCAATCATTGAAACTGCTCCCACACTGGCTGCGTGTTATTACCCCCCTGACGCTGCTGCCATGTTTGGTTGTGCTTCCACTTTAATTTCCTTTTAATATTTTTCCTTTTTGTTAGCTCCTTTAGTGCTTTCACCAGGTAGTTTTTTTGTTTGCCATTTAGCCTGTCATTTCATGTTAATGATTTCATTCTCGTATGAGGTAGTTACTTTTTGTATTTCATCTTGAAACATACATAATATATATATATATATATATTCCAAACCTCTAAGTTAGTAGGACGAACATTTACATAATAAATATAAAATAGTATTTTTTACTATTTCTGTTAAATTTTTTACAATGATGTATGCATGTTTTTGTTTGTTAAATTTTACTTTATTTTCTAGTATGTTTTTTTCAAGTGGTTGAGAACTCAAGATTGAATATTAATTTCGGGTATAAATTTTCGTTTGCTAGAATCAATCACATAGCTAAATTACTATTCAGTTGCACTGATGTTTAAATATTTATGGCAAAATTTCCTAATTTTTCCCTGTAATTCATATTGTTATTAGAATGTACTGGAGTTTGTCCCTATTCTCGCTAGTAATTCTAAAATCCTATATATTCTATTAGCAAATAGGACGAACGTGAAAGAATTACTAATTGTTATTTTTCTCAATTTCTGGATTTTTCTACAGTCTATTTTCTTTCACGTGTTTCACTGATATTATCTATATATATATATATTTCTCTTACACCAGCGACAAAAAAAAGCTTCATTACAACTCCCCGAATGGCAACGCTAGAAAATCGACCAATGATTGCCGCTAAAAATGTCACATACCAAATCCAGCTGAGGTGGCTCAACATATAGCGCTTTTAAAAACGGAAACTGAAATCTTCCGAAATTCACCCTATCAGCTGCGGCAATCTCATACTATTAAGCTAGGCAGATGTGAGTGGTCTTTGTCGATAGATCTCTATTTTAGTATTTTGTCGAAAGCGCTTTTTTTCACGAATTTATTTGACGATTTTTGATTTATATCACGAATTTATTTAGTTTTATTATTGTTATAAGTTATTCATTGAAAAATGAGTTTCAGTTGTGCTGTTACGCTTTAAGACTTTATACTATTGTACATTTCTAATAGGTTTAACGAATTACATGTCATTTATTTGAATTCAAATTTATTTTAATGACTTTAGTATTTGCTAAAAAGGTGTAATATGGATTTGAATGATTGTTTTGAATTCTTAGAATTTTGTGCATTTGCAATATACCTAAGTNACATATTAACTCGACTCTATGTCGGGGTACCTTTTCATAGATGACGGTTGACATGGTCAGTAACTACTCTCCCCACACCTAAGTTAATAGCGAGCGAAGCGAGCTTGGTTTGCGAAGCGAACCATATAAGATTGCGTAGCAATTTTCGGAGGTTGGCGAGCGTTCGCGAGCAGGGGGCGCAGCCCACTAGTTCATTTATATTAATTTTACATTAATTTTATAATAAGGAAAATAATTTTTATTATAGTTACAGCAATTGTCTAAGGTTTAAGATGTGCCAATGCCAAAGTTTGTTTTTATTATAATGTTTTATTAAAATTTAATGCGATCATGGTATTGTCATTTGAAAAATTTCAAATATGTGGAAGAAAGCCGCCATTAAGGCGATTCTATCATTCATTTAATGTTATGAAAACTGTAATTATTTTGTAACTCTCTAGTTTTGAATAGAATTGAAGTTTTAAAGTTACTTTGACTTAAATAATAGTTCTGGGTATGTCTTACGTAATCAAAAACACAAATCTCTAACAAAACTGATAATCATAAGTCATATATGCAATATAATATCACTTACAGCTAATGCGAGATCAGAATGAGTATAGCTATATTGATTATTAAAGTAATACGTACTGCATTCCAGGGTCAGAATCCAGTATAACGTCTTGCGCTAATTTCATGAGAACGCGTATTATATCTTCAGGATTTTCAGAATCTGAAGCAGATCTTTTCGACCTTCAAAGGAAAAAAAATATCAATAAATAAATACAACATTAAGCGTAAACAATAAAAATTATTTTTTATGGTGAAAGGGTGTGTTTAATGTACGTTGTTTGTAAAATAAAAAAAAAAATAAAAATTCAAATGACTTACTATTAAATGAGTACTTCACATAAGGACTTTACCAAGTCCTTATGTGAAGGACTTGGTACTTCCAAGTCCTTCACATTGTCATATACCTGCGTTATTAAGACTCGATTATCTTTGTAAATTAAGTTTTGGTAGCATTTCTTTCATTTTTTAAGCAGATATACATTTTACAAAAGTACGAAACATTTTTTAAGTTGACTTTTTTTAAAATTCTAGTCTTACTTTGGTACATCAATTTTTATGAGTCAACTTCTGAGAGTGTGACATTTGCACCTTATGTCTTTATTTTCAATTTTGTAACAAAGATTTTTTTTAAATGACAATTTTGATTAAAACATTAAATTTATTTTTTCATAAATCTTATGCCTAACATCTCAATTTGAATTTGTAAAATGTCCCTTCTGTTAAACCTTATCGCCAAATATTTAAAGTAAATTTTCAGCGTAATTGCAAAATATATACAGGGTTATTCACAATTCCCTCTGCCTGTAAACGCCATTTTTCTTTACTACAACTCGCTTCAGTGGTACATGTTACTGCCATCTACCGGCAACTGCTTAAATTAAAACTTGAATACTTTCGGAATAATTTCATATGTTCTTTTTAGCCATATTCGTCTTCCTTTTTTTACTATAACACTTCGAAACCCCGGAGGGAATTATGAATAACACTGTACTGTCCAGATTTTTGTTGCTGAACGTAAAACTTGTTTGAAAGATAGGCTGTATTTAAAGTAAGCCGTATGCTTTTTTAATATCTTTATAATTTGGCAGAAAAGGACAGTTTCTTATAGTTTACTTGTCACTACTCTCTGCTCTCTGTTAATATACAAGAGTAAATGAAAAAGTTAGGCGAATATGTGATGGAAAGAAAAACGTACAGAGATACGGTGATGAAACTTTATCATGTTTTAATCTTGGTATCACACTACTATTCTAAGAAGGAACCAAAGTAATACGTTTATTCCAATGGGTCACCAATTCATCCATGCTCAGTTCAAAAAATTCTTGCTCCAGGTTCCATAACCAGAGGTAAGTGTAGCCTGATGTGTCTCATGCGGTGCCTGGAAACGTGGTCCTCGGAGGTGATTCTTCCGAGGACCGAACAAATGGCAATCTGAAGGGGTTAAATCAGGACTATACGAAGGATGGTCGGCAATCAAGTCATGAAATTTGAGCCTCCTAAGGTGTGTACAGGTAAGTGGGAATGTGTGTATACCTCTTCTTTAGCCCATTCGGGTTATCATTTGTTCAGTTCCCTGAACAATCACCTCCATGGGAAGCGTTATGGAATCTGGAGCAGGAATTTTTCGAACGGGATATGGATAAATTGGTGCTAAGTTGGAATAAATGTTTAGATTACTTAATTTCCATTTTCGAATAGTAGTGTAATACCATACTTCAAACCTTATAGAGTTTCATCGCTGCATCTCCGTACGTTTTTCACTCCATCACACATTCACTTTACTTTTCGATTCAGATTTGGAAAAAATATTTAATTAATATAAAAGTTATTAAACTAATCAATTTGAAGGCAACATATTGAACAAAATTGCAGTAAGAAGTTTATATAATCCCTATCCTTTTATAAGTGATTCATATTCCTTATTCCCATCCCTTACTCCCTTTAAGACAACTTTCAAATTTTCAGAGTATAGCATGAAGATTTTTACTTCCTAAGAAGATTAAAGTTTAAATATATAAATCGTCTGTGCTACATGTTTTATAATTTATACACTAGTTTGTATTTTATAGCTAATGGTCTGTTTAAGGATTAATTTTTAAAAATAAATCCTACAAAGTTTATTAAGCCTAACAAGCTTTAAGTGAAATATTATTTTTCAAGATTTAGCCCCTTGTATGTCTGTCCTTACTGCCCCCTTTAACGCCTTCCTTCTCGCTCCCGTGATATTTCCGGGCTGGAGTGTTCAGTAGTAACGCGCCAATAAGAATAAAACTAATTAATTTCTTTTGCCCGACAAACATTTAATTTCCCTTTTTACACACCAGATGGCAGCACCAGGATATTTTTAATGTGATTGTAGATAGTTAGATTATTTTAAACTAGATGTCAGCACTAATCAAATAGCCCTAGTAAAAAAATAGGCACTTTTATGGCCGTTTTCTTGAAAATTAACCGATCGTTAAGGGGTTAAAATGCGTTTTAAATATTTTTCTTTCCTTTTTTATAATCAACTTAATAGTTAATATCTACAAATATGCATAAAGTGGATTCCCAATGTATGTTTCACGACTGTATCGATTAATTTTATTATTTATACTTAGTTTTTTTTTTATATGACGCACTTTACCATGTCTTTGAAACAGGCAATGTGACTAGTGCCAGCAGCGAGTCTTCGTGCCCTATAATCTACTATTGGCCAAGATTTGTTTTAAACATGTGACAGCGCTCCGCCTCTTACAGCTTACTTTATCGACATTTTTTCTGGAAAGTGAAGAAATTCGGTGAATCAGCCAGTTTTCTAGATTTCATTCCTATAGAATATAAAGCTTTGCAGGAGGCAATTGCAGGTTAGAAAGACTAGTCAATTGAAACTCTCAGCCACCTCATACAAGCACACAGCGTTACTAAAATAGGACCATTTGTCGAAAGCCAATCTAAACTCTTTTATTTCCTTCAGGAAACGATGTGAAACCTTCACTTTCCAGAAAATATAATAAGACTTAATCCCTTATTAAGATTTTTTTTTTTCTATTTGAAATTATTTAACCACTGCTTATACTTTCCAACTCTCATGAGTGTTATGTACATTCATGCATAGCATCAATCATTGAATCATCCATATTACATACATAAACGCAGGAAGCGTTAGTGACGAAAAATATTTGGGAGTTTCCCGTCAAAACTTAGAGTTTACAACGATTACATGCAGAAAATAGGCAGTTCGAAACTTTTCGCCACAATTGTTCCCATTTGTTCAGTAACCCTATGTTCTGGTACTAGATGATTTTCAGAAAAGGATTTCTTTTTAAATACTTTCTAACCAGAGTTGAACAACCGACCCAAACCTGAGTTCACGAGTATTTAATTCTATAGCCTTGTAATTTTGAACCAATCCAGAAGACAAGGGTACTACTGGATCAAGCATTGGGACAAACTAACCTTCGAAAAGGACTTTTTTGATGGAGGAACTGCACCGCATTTATGTGCACGGAGAGGAAAACCATAAAAACCTCTCAAGTTTTGTCCAGACTACGACGTCAGCAATGTGGTTGGTGCGACCTGGGAGCAGAATTTGCGTAAACCTGCTACAACTTGAAATTTGCCTTCGGGGAGAAGAAGAGAGATCAAGTAACCGAAAAGGTTACTGATTGAGGTTCACGAGATTCTTCCACGGTTAGCCTGACGGCAAGGGGACTCTAACCCATGATCCGTCAATCACTGAGGATATTTCACGTCAGCACTGTGATCGGTGCATGCCGGATGCGGAATTCGTATCGACTGGGATTCGAACCCGGTTCGCCTCATTGGAAGGCGAACGCTCTATCCCCTGAGCCATCGCGGCTCTTCAGAGAAGAATTGCAAGCTTCATGTTGCACTTCTGATAGGTTCTCAAACATGCTCATAAAGTTGGTGTCTGATATCCCGGGTGGTCAATAGATTCGGCACATAATTTCACTTTCCAGAAAATCGTTCACCTGATGAACTTTACGTCCTCATCTGGTGTCATCTTATATTCATCTTACAGTGTACGTTTTCGTTTATAAAATAAAATCAAAATTAACTGCACCACTGAAAAACAAAGAAAGGGCTCCCATATCTAAAACCATTTAAAGTGCTCATCTTAAAGTAACGGAGGTCTGTACGGCCATTCAAGAAGATTGCCCAGAACATCAAATCTTCGCTATCATAATGGTTGATTTCTAAATGCTTCAGGAGCAGAGAGTAGGTCCGTAGTTTAAATGGTTAATGCGGATTGATTATATGAATACAATTGATCGTTGCAAAGAAAATAAACATTTACCTGTTTAAACTATTAACTGGTTATATAACGTAATTTCCAGATTAGCAAGAGGTCACACAAAAAGTCTCTCGTTTTTCGAAGGCAAGAGAATCTTCGAGATCTGCTCCAAATGCCAAATTGAGCAGGCTTCTCCCGAACACATCCTGGACTGTTTGGGACTTTCCAGAGAGGACATATATTCATCCCCCATTCTGGTTCTCGATTTCCTTAGGGTCAACGGTCTGATGGACCTTGTCTGACTTCGTCAGGCATTTGGACGATAAGCCACAACAACACAACACAACTGGTTATATTGAAACTTTAACCAGTCCTGCCTAACGTTTACTCTTTCCAACGAAGTATTTCCCAAGCGGTTGTGAGAAACAAATTGAAATAAAATTGTAGATAGAATTAACTTTTTACAATTGCTACAGTGTTCGTGCATTTTCGTTTCTATAACTTGCTCTTATATATAAGTTTATTTTATTTACAGAGGTAGTCATAATCATATTAAATTAAATGTATTAATCAAAAAAAAAAGGAAATTTAAAAATGAAATAGTGGGGAGAATCCGTATTTGGTAGTAGCAAGGCGTGAGAATGTCAAGAAGGTAAAGAGAGATAGTGAATTGTACCTGGGAAGTACAATTAAATTTTTTGACAAACTTCGTACTAGAAGTGTATTTCTTTTATCCTTTTTTCCCTACTTATTGTGAAAATATATCATTTTATGATATCGCTCAGGCAATGTGCTCAGTATTAATTCTCTACTTTCATATTTAGGATACAAGGACCTCAAGGTAACACCACAAGGATCCGCCATCACAAGACGAAGGAATAAAGGGTCACTCCGGCCTCAGGCACCCCTACCAACCGACAGGACTAGTAGCAAAGCTTAAACTCACAATAAAGCTTTAACAACAAAATAGATAAGTTATGTACCTGATGTTGCTTATACCATTCGCTGGATAACTAAAGGTATAATCCATGGAAGATATGATAAAGCTTAGCAATAAAGCCAATCCGCAAATGTGTCTCGGCATCTCGAATACTCTTTAGCTGAAATAAATAAAGATCAAAATTAATTTATATTTAGACAATGTGCACCAAAGTAATCACATATCAGAGATGCCAACTTGCTCCGGACAGCAAATATATATTTTAAAGTGGTAGTTTATCAATGTATTATTTTATCTTTATCGCCA